>NW_026902416.1:0-300000 GCF_027409185.1 Cynocephalus volans | reverse complement strand
TAACTCTAAGGGAGGAAGCAGCAGAATGTGCCTCTCACATCTAGCCTGTAGGAATTCAGGTTGGCAAGTTCTATGGGGAAGCCCATTGGCGCCTTCGTTGGAAACGGGTTTGGAAATTTCAGTTTCAAAATCTCTGTGAAAAAGCGTCAGAGAAGCTTCTCCGTTTAGAATCCAGCATATCTCACTGAACCGACGAAGTGGTAGTTAGAAGGGAGTTAGAGCTGCAAGCAGTTTGGTTTGGGAAATTAGATGCGAAATGACACTGCAAAGGCCTTCCAACAGGCTTGGAAAAGTGTGTTCTATATCTCTGCCAAACAGACTCCCCGGAGGTTGAGCTTTCAGAAGCAAGCTTAACTCTTAGGGAGGAAGCAGCAGAATGTGCCTCTCACATCTAGCCTGTAGGAATTCAGGTTGGCAAGTTCTATGGGGAAGCCAATTGCTGCCTATGGTGGAAACGGCATGGGAGATTTCAGTTTCAAAATCTCTGTGAAAAAGCGTCAGAGAAGCTTCTCCGTTTAGAATCCAGCATATCTCACTGAACCGAAGAAGTGGTAGTTAGAAGGGAGTTAGAGCTGCAAGCAGTTTGGTTTGGGAAATTAGACGCGAAATGAAACTGCAAATGCCTTCCAACAGGCTTGGAAAAGTGTGTTCTATATCTCTGCCAAACAAACTCCCCGGAGGTTGAGCTTTCAGAAGCTAGTTTAACTCTAAGGGAGGAAGCAGCAGAATGTGCCTCTCACATCTAGCCTGTAGGAATTCAGGTTGGCAAGTTCTATGGGGAAGACCATTGCTGCCTATGGTGGAAACGGCATGGGAGATTTCAGTTTCAAAATCTCTGTGAAAAAGCGTCAGAGAAGCTTCTCCGTTTAGAATCCAGCATATCTCACTGAACCGAAGAAGTGGTAGTTAGAAGGCAGTTAGAGCTGCAAGCAGTTTGGTTTGGGAAATTAGACGCGAAATGAAACTGCAAATGCCTTCCAACAGGCTTGGAAAAGTGTGTTCTATATCTCTGCCAAACAGACTCCCTGGAGGTTGAGCTTTCAGAAGCTAGTTTAACTCTAAGGGAGGAAGCAGCAGAATGTGCCTCTCACATCTAGCCTGTAGGAATTCAGGTTGACAAGTTCTATGGGGAAGCCCATTGCTGGCTATGGTGGAAACAGCATGGGAGATTTCAGTTTCAAAATCTCTGTGAAAAAGCGTCAGAGAAGCTTCTCCGTTTAGAATCCAGCATATCTCACTGAACCGACGAAGTGGTAGTTAGAAGGCAGTTAGAGCTGCAAGCAGTTTGGTTTGGGAAATTAGACGTGAAATGAAACTGCAAATGCCTTCCAACAGGCTTGGAAAAGTGTGTTCTATATCTCTGCCAAACAGACTCCCTGGAGGTTGAGCTTTCAGAAGCTAGTTTAACTCTAAGGGAGGAAGCAGCAGAATGTGCCTCTCACATCTAGCCTGTAGGAATTCAGGTTGGCAAGTTCTATGGGGAAGCCCATTGGCGCCTTCGTTGGAAACGGGTTTGGAAATTTCAGTTTCAAAATCTCTGTGAAAAAGCGTCAGAGAAGCTTCTCCGTTCAGAATCCAGCATATCTCACTGAACCGAAGAAGTGGTAGTTAGAAGGGAGTTAGAGCTGCAAGCAGTTTGGTTTGGGAAATTAGATGCGAAATGACACTGCAAAGGCCTTCCAACAGGCTTGGAAAAGTGTGTTCTATATCTCTGCCAAACAGAGTCCCCGGAGGTTGAGCTTTCAGAAGCAAGCTTAACTCTTAGGGAGGAAGCAGCAGAATGTGCCTCTCACATCTAGCCTGTAGGAATTCAGGTTGGCAAGTTCTATGGGGAAGCCCATTGCTGCCTATGGTGGAAACGGCATGGGAGATTTCAGTTTCAAAATCTCTGTGAAAAAGCGTCAGAGAAGCTTCTCCGTTTAGAATCCAGCATATCTCACTGAACCGAAGAAGTGGTAGTTAGAAGGGAGTTAGAGCTGCAAGCAGTTTGGTTTGGGAAATTAGATGCGAAATGACACTGCAAAGGCCTTCCAACAGGCTTGGAAAAGTGTGTTCTATATCTCTGCCAAACAGACTCCCCGGAGGTTGAGCTTTCAGAAGCAAGCTTAACTCTTAGGGAGGAAGCAGCAGAATGTGCCTCTCACATCTAGGCTGTAGGAATTCAGGTTGGCAAGTTCTATGGGGAAGCCCATTGCTGCCTATGGTGGAAACGGCATGGGAGATTTCAGTTTCAAAATCTCTGTGAAAAAGCGTCAGAGAAGCTTCTCCGTTTAGAATCCAGCATATCTCACTGAACCGAAGAAGTGGTAGTTAGAAGGCAGTTAGAGCTGCAAGCAGTTTGGTTTGGGAAATTAGACGCGAAATGAAACTGCAAATGCCTTCCAACAGGCTTGGAAAAGTGTGTTCTATATCTCTGCCAAACAGACTCCCTGGAGGTTGAGCTTTCAGAAGCTAGTTTAACTCTAAGGGAGGAAGCAGCACAATGTGCCTCTCACATCTAGCCTGTAGGAATTCAGGTTGGCAAGTTCTATGGGGAAGCCCATTGCTGGCTATGGTGGAAACGCCATGGGAGATTTCAGTTTCAAAATCTCTGTGAAAAAGCGTCAGAGAAGCTTCTCCGTTTAGAATCCAGCATATCTCACTGAACCGAAGAAGTGGTAGTTAGAAGGGAGTTAGAGCTGCAAGCAGTTTGGTTTGGGAAATTAGACGCGAAATGAAACTGCAAATGCCTTCCAACAGGCTTGGAAAAGTGTCTTCTATATCTCTGCCAAACAGACTCCCAGGAGGTTGAGCTTTCAGAAGCTAGTTTAACTCT
Organism: Cynocephalus volans; assembly: GCF_027409185.1. Classification (NCBI taxonomy): domain Eukaryota; kingdom Metazoa; phylum Chordata; class Mammalia; order Dermoptera; family Cynocephalidae; genus Cynocephalus; species Cynocephalus volans. Next base: position 297,185 of record NW_026902416.1, on the reverse strand, counting down.
AAGGGAGGAAGCAGCAGAATGTGCCTCTCACATCTAGCCTGTAGGAATTCAGGTTGGCAAGTTCTATGGGGAAGCCAATTGGCGCCTTCGTTGGAAACGGGTTTGGAAATTTCAGTTTCAAAATCTCTGTGAAAAAGCGTCAGAGAAGCTTCTCCGTTTAGAATCCAGCATATCTCACTGAACCGAAGAAGTGGTAGTTAGAAGGGAGTTAGAGCTGCAAGCAGTTTGGTTTGGGAAATTAGACGCGAAATGAAACTGCAAATGCCTTCCAACAGGCTTGGAAAAGTGTGTTCTATATCTCTGCCAAACAAACTCCCCGGAGGTTGAGCTTTCAGAAGCAAGTTTAACTCTAAGGGAGGAAGCAGCAGAATGTGCCTCTCACATCTAGCCTGTAGGAATTCAGGTTGGCAAGTTCTATGGGGAAGCCCATTGGCGCCTTCGTTGGAAACGGGTTTGGAAATTTCAGTTTCAAAATCTCTGTGAAAAAGCGTCAGAGAAGCTTCTCCGTTCAGAATCCAGCATATCTCACTGAACCGAAGAAGTGGTAGTTAGAAGGGAGTTAGAGCTGCAAGCAGTTTGGTTTGGGAAATTAGATGCGAAATGACACTGCAAAGGCCTTCCAACAGGCTTGGAAAAGTGTGTTCTATATCTCTGCCAAACAGAGTCCCCGGAGGTTGAGCTTTCAGAAGCAAGCTTAACTCTTAGTGAGGAAGCAGCAGAATGTGCCTCTCACATCTAGCCTGTAGGAATTCAGGTTGGCAAGTTCTATGGGGAAGCCCATTGCTGCCTATGGTGGAAACGGCATGGGAGATTTCAGTTTCAAAATCTCTGTGAAAAAGCGTCAGAGAAGCTTCTCCGTTTAGAATCCAGCATATCTCACTGAACCGAAGAAGTGGTAGTTAGAAGGCAGTTAGAGCTGCAAGCAGTTTGGTTTGGGAAATTAGACGCGAAATGAAACTGCAAATGCCTTCCAACAGGCTTGGAAAAGTGTGTTCTATATCTCTGCCAAACAGACTCCCTGGAGGTTGCGCTTTCAGAAGCTAGTTTAACTCTAAGGGAGGAAGCAGCAGAATGTGCCTCTCACATCTAGCCTGTAGGAATTCAGGTTGGCAAGTTCTATGGGGAAGCCCATTGCTGGCTATGGTGGAAACAGCATGGGAGATTTCAGTTTCAAAATCTCTGTGAAAAAGCATCAGAGAAGCTTCTCCGTTTAGAATCCAGCATATCTCACTGAACCGAAGAAGTGGTAGTTAGAAGGCAGTTAGAGCTGCAAGCAGTTTGGTTTGGGAAATTAGACGCGAAATGAAACTGCAAATGCCTTCCAACAGGCTTGGAAAAGTGTGTTCTATATCTCTGCCAAACAAACTCCCCGGAGGTTGAGCTTTCAGAAGCTAGTTTAACTCTAAGGGAGGAAGCAGCAGAATGTGCCTCTCACATCTAGCCTGTAGGAATTCAGGTTGGCAATTTCTATGGGGAAGCCCATTGCTGCCTATGGTGGAAACGGCATGGGAGATTTCAGTTTCAAAATCTCTGTGAAAAAGCGTCAGAGAAGCTTCTCCGTTTAGAATCCAGCATATCTCACTGAACCGAAGAAGTGGTAGTTAGAAGGGAGTTAGAGCTGCAAGCAGTTTGGTTTGGGAAATTAGACGCGAAATGAAACTGCAAATGCCTTCCAACAGGCTTGGAAAAGTGTGTTCTATATCTCTGCCAAACAAACTCCCCGGAGGTTGAGCTTTCAGAAGCTAGTTTAACTCTAAGGGAGGAAGCAGCAGAATGTGCCTCTCACATCTAGCCTGTAGGAATTCAGGTTGGCAAGTTCTATGGGGAAGCCCATTGCTGCCTATGGTGGAAACAGCATGGGAGATTTCAGTTTCAAAATCTCTGTGAAAAAGCGTCAGAGAAGCTTCTCCGTTTAGAATCCAGCATATCTCACTGAACCGAAGAAGGGGTAGTTAGAAGGCAGTAAGAGCTGCAAGCAGTTTGGTTTGGGAAATTAGACGCGAAATGAAACTGCAAATGCCTTCCAACAGGCTTGGAAAAGTGTGTTCTATATCTCTGCCAAACAAACTCCCCGGAGGTTGAGCTTTCAGAAGCAAGTTTAACTCTAAGGGAGGAAGCAGCAGAATGTGCCTCTCACATCTAGCCTTTAGGAATTCAGGTTGGCAAGTTCTATGGTGAAGCCCATTGCTGCCTACGGTGGAAACGGCATGGGAGATTTCAGTTTCAAAATCTCTGTGAAAAAGCGTCAGAGAAGCTTCTCCGTTTAGAATCCAGCATATCTCACTGAACCGAAGAAGTGGTAGTTAGAAGGGAGTTAGAGCTGCAAGCAGTTTGGTTTGGGAAATTAGATGCGAAATGACACTGCAAAGGCCTTCCAACAGGCTTGGAAAAGGGTGTTCTATATCTGTGCCAAACAGAGTCCCCGGAGGTTGAGCTTTTAGAAGCAAGCTTAACTGTTAGGGAGGAAGCAGCAGAATGTGCCTCTCACATCTAGCCTGTAGGAATTCAGGTTGGCAAGTTCTATGGGGAAGCCCATTGCTGCCTATGGTGGAAACGGCATGGGAGATTTCAGTTTCAAAATCTCTGTGAAAAAGCGTCAGAGAAGCTTCTCCGTTTAGAATCCAGCATATCTCACTGAACCGAAGAAGTGGTAGTTAGAAGGGAGTTAGAGCTGCAAGCAGTTTGGTTTGGGAAATTAGACGCGAAATGAAACTGCAAATGCCTTCCAACAGGCTTGGAAAAGTGTGTTCTATATCTCTGCCAAACAAACTCCCCGGAGGTTGAGCTTTCAGAAGCTAGTTTAACTCTAAGGGAGGAAGCAGCAGAATGTGCCTCTCACATCTAGCCTGTAGGAATTCAGGTTGGCAAGTTCTATGGGGAAGCCCATTGCTGCCTATGGTGGAAACGGCATGGGAGATTTCAGTTTCAAAACCTCTGTGAAAAAGCTTCAGAGAAGCTTCTCCGTTTAGAATCCAGCATATCTCACTGAACCGAAGAAGTGGTAGTTAGAAGGGAGTTAGAGCTGCAAGCAGTTTGGTTTGGGAAATTAGATGCGAAATGACACTGCAAAGGCCTTCCAACAGGCTTGGAAAAGTGTGTTCTATATCTCTGCCAAACTGACTCCCCGGAGGTTGAGCTTTCAGAAGCAATCTTAACTCTTAGGGAGGAAGCAGCAGAATGTGCCTCTCACATCTAGCCTGTAGGAATTCAGGTTGGCAAGTTCTATGGGGAAGCCCATTGCTGCCTATGGTGGAAACGGCATGGGAGATTTCAGTTTCAAAATCTCTTTGAAAAAGCATCAGAGAAGCTTCTCCGTTTAGAATCCAGCATATCTCACTGAACCGAAGAAGTGGTAGTTAGAAGGGAGTTAGAGCTGCAAGCAGTTTGGTTTGGGAAATTAGACGCGAAATGAAACTGCAAATGCTTTCCAACAGGCTTGGAAAAGTGTGTTCTATATCTCTGCCAAACAAACTCCCCGGAGGTTGAGCTTTCAGAAGCAAGTTTAACTCTAAGGGAGGAAGCAGCAGAATGTGCCTCTCACATCTAGCCTGTAGGAATTCAGGTTGGCAAGTTTTATGGGGAAGCCCATTGCTGCCTATGGTGGAAACGGCATGGGAGATTTCAGTTTCAAAATCTCTGTGAAAAAGCGTCAGAGAAGCTTCTCCGTTTAGAATCCAGCATATCTCACTGAACCGAAGAAGTGGTAGTTAGAAGGGAGTTAGAGCTGCAAGCAGTTTGGTTTGGGAAATTAGACGCGAAATGACACTGCAAAGGCCTTCCAACAGGCTTGGAAAAGTGTGTTCTATATCTCTGCCAAACAAACTCCCCGGAGGTTGAGCTTTCAGAAGCAAGTTTAACTCTAAGGGAGGAAGCAGCAGAATGTGCCTCTCACATCTAGCCTGTAGGAATTCAGGTTGGCAAGTTCTATGGGGAAGCCCATTGCTGCCTATGGTGGAAACGGCATGGGAGATTTCAGTTTCAAAATCTCTGTGAAAAAGCGTCAGAGACGCTTCTCCGTTTAGAATCCAGCATATCTCACTGAACCGAAGAAGTGGTAGTTAGAAGAGAGTTAGAGCTGCAAGCAGTTTGGTTTGGGAAATTAGACGCGAAATGAAACTGCAAATGCCTTCCAACAGGCTTGGAAAAGTGTTTTCTATATCTCTGCCAAACAAACTCCCCGGAGGTAGAGCTTTCAGAAGCTAGTTTAACTCTAAGGGAGGAAGCAGCAGAATGTGCCTCTCACATCTAGCCTGTAGGAATTCAGGTTGGCAAGTTCTATGGGGAAGCCCATTGCTGGCTATGGTGGAAACAGCATGGGAGATTTCAGTTTCAAAATCTCTGTGAAAAAGCGTCAGAGAAGCTTCTCCGTTTAGAATCCAGCATATCTCACTGAACCGAAGAAGTGGTAGTTAGAAGGCAGTTAGAGCTGCAAGCAGTTTGGTTTGGGAAATTAGACGCGAAATGAAACTGCAAATGCCTTCCAACAGGCTTGGAAAAGTGTGTTCTATATCTCTGCCAAACAAACTCCCCGGAGGTTGAGCTTTCAGAAGCTAGTTTAACTCTAAGGGAGGAAGCAGCAGAATGTGCCTCTCACATCTAGCCTGTAGGAATTCAGGTTGGCAAGTTCTATGGGGAAGCCCATTGCTGCCTATGGTGGAAACGGCATGGGAGATTTCAGTTTCAAAATCTCTGTGAAAAAGCGTCAGAGAAGCTTCTCCGTTTAGAATCCAGCATATCTCACTGAACCGAAGAAGTGGTGGTTAGAAGGGAGTTAGAGCTGCAAGCAGTTTGGTTTGGGAAATTAGACGCGAAATGAAACTGCAAATGCCTTCCAACAGGCTTGGAAAAGTGTGTTCTATATCTGTGCCAAACAGAGTCCCCGGAGGTTGAGCTTTTAGAAGCAAGCTTAACTGTTAGGGAGGAATCAGCAGAATGTGCTTCTCACATCTAGCCTGTAGGAATTCAGGTTGGCAGGTTCTATGGGGAAGCCCATTGCTGCCTATGGTGGAAACGGCATGGGAGATTTCAGTTTCAAAATCTCTGTGAAAAAGCGTCAGAGAAGCTTCTCCGTTTAGAATCCAGCATATCTCACTGAACCGAAGAAGTGGTGGTTAGAAGGGAGTTAGAGCTGCAAGCAGTTTCGTTTGGGAAATTAGATGCGAAATGACACTGCAAAGGCCTTCCAACAGGCTTGGAAAAGTGTGTTCTATATCTCTGCCAAACACACTCCCCGGAGGTTGAGCTTTCAGAAGCAAGTTTAACTCTTAGGGAGGAAGCAGCAGAATGTGCCTCTCACATCTAGCCTTTAGGAATTCAGGTTGGCAAGTTCTATGGGGAAGCCCATTGCTGCCTATGGTGGAAACGGCATGGGAGATTTCAGTTTCAAAATCTCTGTGAAAAAGCGTCAGAGAAGCTTCTCCGTTTAGAATCCAGCATATCTCACTGAACCGAAGAAGTGGTAGTTAGAAGGGAGTTAGAGCTGCAAGCAGTTTGGTTTGGGAAATTAGACGCGAAATGAAACTGCAAATGCCTTCCAACAGGCTTGGAAAAGTGTGTTCTATATCTCTGCCAAACAAACTCCCCGGAGGTTGAGCTTTCAGAAGCTAGTTTAACTCTAAGGGAGGAAGCAGCAGAATGTGCCTCTCACATCTAGCCTGTAGGAATTCAGGTTGGCAAGTTCTATGGGGAAGCCCATTGGCGCCTTCGTTGGAAACGGGTTTGGAAATTTCAGTTTCAAAATCTCTGTGAAAAAGCGTCAGAGAAGCTTCTCCGTTTAGAATCCAGCATATCTCACTGAACCGAAGAAGTGGTAGTTAGAAGGGAGTTAGAGCTGCAAGCAGTTTGGTTTGGGAAATTAGATGCGAAATGACACTGCAAAGGCCTTCCAACAGGCTTGGAAAAGTGTGTTCTATATCTCTGCCAAACAGACTCCCCGGAGGTTGAGCTTTCAGAAGCAAGCTTAACTCTTAGGGAGGAAGCAGCAGAATGTGCCTCTCACATCTAGCCTGTAGGAATTCAGGTTGGCCAGTTCTATGGGGAAGCCCATTGCTGCCTATGGTGGAAACGGCATGGGAGATTTCAGTTTCAAAATCTCTGTGAAAAAGCGTCAGAGAAGCTTCTCCGTTTAGAATCCAGCATATCTCACTGAACCGAAGAAGTGGTAGTTAGAAGGCAGTTAGAGCTGCAAGCAGTTTGGTTTGGGAAATTAGACGCGAAATGAAACTGCAAATGCCTTCCAACAGGCTTGGAAAAGTGTGTTCTATATCTCTGCCAAACAGACTCCCTGGAGGTTGAGCTTTCAGAAGCTAGTTTAACTCTAAGGGAGGAAGCAGCAGAATGTGCCTCTCACATCTAGCCTGTAGGAATTCAGGTTGGCAAGTTCTATGGGGAAGCCCATTGCAGGCTACGGTGGAAACAGCATGGGAGATTTCAGTTTCAAAATCTCTGTGAAAAAGCGTCAGAGAAGCTTCTCCGTTTAGAATCCAGCATATCTCACTGAACCGAAGAAGTGGTAGTTAGAAGGCAGTTAGAGCTGCAAGCAGTTTGGTTTGGGAAATTAGACGCGAAATGAAACTGCAAATGCCTTCCAACAGGCTTGGAAAAGTGTGTTCTATATCTCTGCCAAACAAACTCCCCGGAGGTTGAGCTTTCAGAAGCTAGTTTAACTCTAAGGGAGGAAGCAGCAGAATGTGCCTCTCACATCTAGCCTGTAGGAATTCAGGTTGGCAAGTTCTATGGGGAAGCCCATTGCTGCCTATGGTGGAAACGGCATGGGAGATTTCAGTTTCAAAATCTCTGTGAAAAAGCGTCAGAGAAGCTTCTCCGTTTAGAATCCAGCATATCTCACTGAACCGAAGAAGTGGTAGTTAGAAGGGAGTTAGAGCTGCAAGCAGTTTGGTTTGGGAAATTAGACGCGAAATGACACTGCAAAGGCCTCCCAACAGGCTTGGAAAAGTGTGTTCTATATCTCTGCCAAACAAACTCCCCGGAGGTTGAGCTTTCAGAAGCCAGCTTAACTGTTAGGGAGGAAGCAGCAGAATGTGCCTCTCACATCTAGCCTGTAGGAATTCAGGTTGGCAAGTTCTATGGGGAAGCCCATTGCTGCCTATGGTGGAAACGGCATGGGAGATTTCAGTTTCAAAATCTCTGTGAAAAAGCGTCAGAGAAGCTTCTCCGTTTAGAATCCAGCATATCTCACTGAACCGAATAAGTGGTAGTTAGAGGGAGTTAGAGCTGCAAGCAGTTTGGTTTGGGAAATTAGACGCGAAATGAAACTGCAAATGCCTTCCAACAGGCTTGGAAAAGTGTGTTCTATATCTCTGCCAAACAAACTCCCCGGAGGTTGAGCTTTCAGAAGCTAGTTTAACTCTAAGGGAGGAAGCAGCAGAATGTGCCTCTCACATCTAGCCTGTAGGAATTCAGGTTGGCAAGTTCTATGGGGAAGCCCATTGGCGCCTTCGTTGGAAACGGGTTTGGAAATTTCAGTTTCAAAATCTCTGTGAAAAAGCGTCAGAGAAGCTTCTCCGTTCAGAATCCAGCATATCTCACTGAACCGAAGAAGTGGTAGTTAGAAGGGAGTTAGAGCTGCAAGCAGTTTGGTTTGGGAAATTAGACGCGAAATGAAACTGCAAATGCCTTCCAACAGGCTTGGAAAAGTGTGTTCTATATCTCTGCCAAACAAACTCCCCGGAGGTTGAGCTTTCAGAAGCAAGTTTAACTCTAAGGGAGGAAGCAGCAGAATGTGCCTCTCACATCTAGCCTGTAGGAATTCAGGTTGGCAAGTTTTATGGGGAAGCCCATTGCTGCCTATGGTGGAAACGGCATGGGAGATTTCAGTTTCAAAATCTCTGTGAAAAAGCGTCAGAGAAGCTTCTCCGTTTAGAATCCAGCATATCTCACTGAACCGAAGAAGTGGTAGTTAGAAGGGAGTTAGAGCTGCAAGCAGTTTGGTTTGGGAAATTAGACGCGAAATGACACTGCAAAGGCCTTCCAACAGGCTTGGAAAAGTGTGTTCTATATCTCTGCCAAACAAACTCCCCGGAGGTTGAGCTTTCAGAAGCAAGTTTAACTCTAAGGGAGGAAGCAGCAGAATGTGCCTCTCACATCTAGCCTGTAGGAATTCAGGTTGGCAAGTTCTATGGGGAAGCCCATTGCTGCCTATGGTGGAAACGGCATGGGAGATTTCAGTTTCAAAATCTCTGTGAAAAAGCGTCAGAGACGCTTCTCCGTTTAGAATCCAGCATATCTCACTGAACCGAAGAAGTGGTGGTTAGAAGGGAGTTAGAGCTGCAAGCAGTTTGGTTTGGGAAATTAGACGCGAAATGAAACTGCAAATGCCTTCCAACAGGCTTGGAAAAGTGTGTTCTATATCTGTGCCAAACAGAGTCCCCGGAGGTTGAGCTTTTAGAAGCAAGCTTAACTGTTAGGGAGGAAGCAGCAGAATGTGCTTCTCACATCTAGCCTGTAGGAATTCAGGTTGGCAGGTTCTATGGGGAAGCCCATTGCTGCCTATGGTGGAAACGGCATGGGAGATTTCAGTTTCAAAATCTCTGTGAAAAAGCGTCAGAGAAGCTTCTCCGTTTAGAATCCAGCATATCTCACTGAACCGAAGAAGTGGTAGTTAGAAGGCAGTTAGAGCTGCAAGCAGTTTGGATTGGGAAATTAGACGCGAAATGAAACTGCAAATGCCTTCCAACAGGCTTGGAAAAGTGTGTTCTATATCTCTGCCAAACAGACTCCCTGGAGGTTGAGCTTTCAGAAGCTAGTTTAACTCTAAGGGAGGAAGCAGCAGAATGTGCCTCTCACATCTAGCCTGTAGGAATTCAGGTTGGCAAGTTCTATGGGGAAGCCCATTGCTGGCTACGGTGGAAACAGCATGGGAGATTTCAGTTTCAAAATCTCTGTGAAAAAGCGTCAGAGAAGCTTCTCCGTTTAGAATCCAGCATATCTCACTGAACCGAAGAAGTGGTAGTTAGAAGGCAGTTAGAGCTGCAAGCAGTTTGGTTTGGGAAATTAGACGCGAAATGAAACTGCAAATGCCTTCCAACAGGCTTGGAAAAGTGTGTTCTATATCTCTGCCAAACAAACTCCCCGGAGGTTGAGCTTTCAGAAGCTAGTTTAACTCTAAGGGAGGAAGCAGCAGAATGTGCCTCTCACATCTAGCCTTAGGAATTCAGGTTGGCAAGTTCTATGGGGAAGCCCATTGCTGCCTATGGTGGAAACGGCATGGGAGATTTCAGTTTCAAAATCTCTGTGAAAAAGCGTCAGAGAAGCTTCTCCGTTTAGAATCCAGCATATCTCACTGAACCGAAGAAGTGGTAGTTAGAAGGGAGTTAGAGCTGCAAGCAGTTTGGTTTGGGAAATTAGACGCGAAATGAAACTGCAAATGCCTTCCAACAGGCTTGGAAAAGTGTGTTCTATATCTCTGCCAAACAAACTCCCCGGAGGTTGAGCTTTCAGAAGCTAGTTTAACTCTAAGGGAGGAAGCAGCAGAATGTGCCTCTCACATCTAGCCTGTAGGAATTCAGGTTGGCAAGTTCTATGGGGAAGCCCATTGCTGCCTATGGTGGAAACAGCATGGGAGATTTCAGTTTCAAAATCTCTGTGAAAAAGCGTCAGAGAAGCTTCTCCGTTTAGAATCCAGCATATCTCACTGAACCGAAGAAGTGGTAGTTAGAAGGGAGTTAGAGCTGCAAGCAGTTTGGTTTGGGAAATTAGACGCGAAATGAAACTGCAAATGCCTTCCAACAGGCTTGGAAAAGTGTGTTCTATATCTCTGCCAAACAAACTCCCCGGAGGTTGAGCTTTCAGAAGCAAGTTTAACTCTAAGGGAGGAAGCAGCAGAATGTGCCTCTCACATCTAGCCTTTAGGAATTCAGGTTGGCAAGTTCTATGGGGAAGCCCATTGCTGCCTATGGTGGAAACGGCATGGGAGATTTCATTTTCAAAATCTCTGTGAAAAAGCGTCAGAGAAGCTTCTCCGTTTAGAATCCAGCATATCTCACTGAACCGAAGAAGTGGTAGTTAGAAGGGAGTTAGAGCTGCAAGCAGTTTGGTTTGGGAAATTAGATGCGAAATGACACTGCAAAGGCCTTCCAACAGGCTTGGAAAAGTGTGTTCTATATCTCTGCCAAACAGACTCCCCGGAGGTTGAGCTTTCAGAAGCAAGCTTAACTCTTAGGGAGGAAGCAGCAGAATGTGCCTCTCACATCTAGCCTGTAGGAATTCAGGTTGGCAAGTTCTATGGGGAAGCCCATTGCTGCCTATGGTGGAAACGGCATGGGAGATTTCAGTTTCAAAATCTCTGTGAAAAAGCGTCAGAGAAGCTTCTCCGTTTAGAATCCAGCATATCTCACTGAACCGAAGAAGTGGTAGTTAGAAGGCAGTTAGAGCTGCAAGCAGTTTGGTTTGGGAAATTAGACGCGAAATGAAACTGCAAATGCCTTCCAACAGGCTTGGAAAAGTGTGTTCTATATCTCTGCCAAACAGACTCCCTGGAGGTTGAGCTTTCAGAAGCTAGTTTAACTCTAAGGGAGGAAGCAGCAGAATGTGCCTCTCACATCTAGCCTGTAGGAATTCAGGTTGGCAAGTTCTATGGGGAAGCCCATTGCTGGCTACGGTGGAAACAGCATGGGAGATTTCAGTTTCAAAATCTCTGTGAAAAAGCGTCAGAGAAGCTTCTCCGTTTAGAATCCAGCATATCTCACTGAACCGAAGAAGTGGTAGTTAGAAGGCAGTTAGAGCTGCAAGCAGTTTGGTTTGGGAAATTAGACGCGAAATGAAACTGCAACTGCCTTCCAACAGGCTTGGAAAAGTGTGTTCTATATCTCTGCCAAACAAACTCCCCGGAGGTTGAGCTTTCAGAAGCTAGTTTAACTCTAAGGGAGGAAGCAGCAGAATGTGCCTCTCACATCTAGCCTGTAGGAATTCAGGTTGGCAAGTTCTATGGGGAAGCCCATTGCTGCCTATGGTGGAAACAGCATGGGAGATTTCAGTTTCAAAATCTCTGTGAAAAAGCGTCAGAGAAGCTTCTCCGTTTAGAATCCAGCATATCTCACTGAACCGAAGAAGGGGTAGTTAGAAGGCAGTAAGAGCTGCAAGCAGTTTGGTTTGGGAAATTAGACGCGAAATGAAACTGCAAATGCCTTCCAACAGGCTTGGAAAAGTGTGTTCTATATCTCTGCCAAACAAACTCCCCGGAGGTTGAGCTTTCAGAAGCTAGTTTAACTCTAAGGGAGGAAGCAGCAGAATGTGCCTCTCACATCTAGCCTTTAGGAATTCAGGTTGGCAAGTTCTATGGTGAAGCCCATTGCTGCCTATGGTGGAAACGGCATGGGAGATTTCAGTTTCAAAATCTCTGTGAAAAAGCGTCAGAGAAGCTTCTCCGTTTAGAATCCAGCATATCTCACTGAACCGAAGAAGTGGTAGTTAGAAGGGAGTTAGAGCTGCAAGCAGTTTGGTTTGGGAAATTAGATGCGAAATGACACTGCAAAGGCCTTCCAACAGGCTTGGAAAAGTGTGTTCTATATCTGTGCCAAACAGAGTCCCCGGAGGTTGAGCTTTCAGAAGCAAGCTTAACTGTTAGGGAGGAAGCAGCAGAATGTGCCTCTCACATCTAGCCTGTAGGAATTCAGGTTGGCAAGTTCTATGGGGAAGCCCATTGCTGCCTATGGTGGAAACGGCATGGGAGATTTCAGTTTCAAAATCTCTGTGAAAAAGCGTCAGAGAAGCTTCTCCGTTTAGAATCCAGCATATCTCACTGAACCGAAGAAGTGGTAGTTAGAAGGGAGTTAGAGCTGCAAGCAGTTTGGTTTGGGAAATTAGACGCGAAATGAAACTGCAAATGCCTTCCAACAGGCTTGGAAAAGTGTGTTCTATATCTCTGCCAAACAAACTCCCCGGAGGTTGAGCTTTCAGAAGCTAGTTTAACTCTAAGGGAGGAAGCAGCAGAATGTGCCTCTCACATCTAGCCTGTAGGAATTCAGGTTGGCAAGTTCTATGGGGAAGCCCATTGGCGCCTTCGTTGGAAACGGGTTTGGAAATTTCAGTTTCAAAATCTCTGTGAAAAAGCGTCAGAGAAGCTTCTCCGTTTAGAATCCAGCATATCTCACTGAACCGAAGAAGTGGTAGTTAGAAGGGAGTTAGAGCTGCAAGCAGTTTGGTTTGGGAAATTAGATGCGAAATGACACTGCAAAGGCCTTCCAACAGGCTTGGAAAAGTGTGTTCTATATCTCTGCCAAACAGACTCCCCGGAGGTTGAGCTTTCAGAAGCAAGCTTAACTCTTAGGGAGGAAGCAGCAGAATGTGCCTCTCACATCTAGCCTGTAGGAATTCAGGTTGGCCAGTTCTATGGGGAAGCCCATTGCTGCCTATGGTGGAAACGGCATGGGAGATTTCAGTTTCAAAATCTCTGTGAAAAAGCGTCAGAGAAGCTTCTCCGTTTAGAATCCAGCATATCTCACTGAACCGAAGAAGTGGTAGTTAGAAGGCAGTTAGAGCTGCAAGCAGTTTGGTTTGGGAAATTAGATGCGAAATGACACTGCAAAGGCCTTCCAACAGGCTTGGAAAAGTGTGTTCTATATCTGTGCCAAACAGAGTCCCCGGAGGTTGAGCTTTTAGAAGCAAGCTTAACTGTTAGGGAGGAAGCAGCAGAATGTGCCTCTCACATCTAGCCTGTAGGAATTCAGGTTGGCAAGTTCTATGGGGAAGCCCATTGCTGCCTATGGTGGAAACGGCATGGGAGATTTCAGTTTCAAAATCTCTGTGAAAAAGCGTCAGAGAAGCTTCTCCGTTTAGAATCCAGCATATCTCACTGAACCGAAGAAGTGGTAGTTAGAAGGGAGTTAGAGCTGCAAGCAGTTTGGTTTGGGAAATTAGACGCGAAATGACACTGCAAAGGCCTTCCAACAGGCTTGGAAAAGTGTGTTCTATATCTCTGCCAAACAAACTCCCCGGAGGTTGAGCTTTCAGAAGCAAGTTTAACTCTAAGGGAGGAAGCAGCAGAATGTGCCTCTCACATCTAGCCTGTAGGAATTCAGGTTGGCAAGTTCTATGGGGAAGCCCATTGCTGCCTATGGTGGAAACGGCATGGGAGATTTCAGTTTCAAAATCTCTGTGAAAAAGCGTCAGAGACGCTTCTCCGTTTAGAATCCAGCATATCTCACTGAACCGAAGAAGTGGTAGTTAGAAGGGAGTTAGAGCTGCAAGCAGTTTGGTTTGGGAAATTAGACGCGAAATGAAACTGCAAATGCCTTCCAACAGGCTTGGAAAAGTGTGTTCTATATCTGTGCCAAACAGAGTCCCCGGAGGTTGAGCTTTTAGAAGCAAGCTTAACTGTTAGGGAGGAAGCAGCAGAATGTGCTTCTCACATCTAGCCTGTAGGAATTCAGGTTGGCAGGTTCTATGGGGAAGCCCATTGTTGCCTATGGTGGAAACGGCATGGGAGATTTCAGTTTCAAAATCTCTGTGAAAAAGCGTCAGAGAAGCTTCTCCGTTTAGAATCCAGCATATCTCACTGAACCGAAGAAGTGGTAGTTAGAAGGCAGTTAGAGCTGCAAGCAGTTTGGATTGGGAAATTAGACGCGAAATGAAACTGCAAATGCCTTCCAACAGGCTTGGAAAAGTGTGTTCTATATCTCTGCCAAACAGACTCCCTGGAGGTTGAGCTTTCAGAAGCTAGTTTAACTCTAAGGGAGGAAGCAGCAGAATGTGCCTCTCACATCTAGCCTGTAGGAATTCAGGTTGGCAAGTTCTATGGGGAAGCCCATTGCTGGCTACGGTGGAAACAGCATGGGAGATTTCAGTTTCAAAATCTCTGTGAAAAAGCGTCAGAGAAGCTTCTCCGTTTAGAATCCAGCATATCTCACTGAACCGAAGAAGTGGTAGTTAGAAGGCAGTTAGAGCTGCAAGCAGTTTGGTTTGGGAAATTAGACGCGAAATGAAACTGCAAATGCCTTCCAACAGGCTTGGAAAAGTGTGTTCTATATCTCTGCCAAACAGACTCCCTGGAGGTTGAGCTTTCAGAAGCTAGTTTAACTCTAAGGGAGGAAGCAGCAGAATGTGCCTCTCACATCTAGCCTGTAGGAATTCAGGTTGGCAAGTTCTATGGGGAAGCCCATTGCTGGCTACGGTGGAAACGGCATGGGAGATTTCAGTTTCAAAATCTCTGTGAAAAAGCGTCAGAGAAGCTTCTCCGTTTAGAATCCAGCATATCTCACTGAACCGAAGAAGTGGTAGTTAGAAGGCAGTTAGAGCTGCAAGCAGTTTGGTTTGGGAAATTAGACGCGAAATGAAACTGCAAATGCCTTCCAACAGGCTTGGAAAAGTGTGTTCTATATCTCTGCCAAACAAACTCCCCGGAGGTTGAGCTTTCAGAAGCTAGTTTAACTCTAAGGGAGGAAGCAGCAGAATGTGCCTCTCACATCTAGCCTGTAGGAATTCAGGTTGGCAAGTTCTATGGGGAAGCCCATTGCTGCCTATGGTGGAAACGGCATGGGAGATTTCAGTTTCAAAATCTCTGTGAAAAAGCGTCAGAGAAGCTTCTCCGTTTAGAATCCAGCATATCTCACTGAACCGAAGAAGTGGTAGTTAGAAGGGAGTTAGAGCTGCAAGCAGTTTGGTTTGGGAAATTAGACGCGAAATGAAACTGCAAATGCCTTCCAACAGGCTTGGAAAAGTGTGTTCTATATCTCTGCCAAACAAACTCCCCGGAGGTTGAGCTTTCAGAAGCTAGTTTAACTCTAAGGGAGGAAGCAGCAGAATGTGCCTCTCACATCTAGCCTGTAGGAATTCAGGTTGGCAAGTTCTATGGGGAAGCCCATTGCTGCCTATGGTGGAAACAGCATGGGAGATTTCAGTTTCAAAATCTCTGTGAAAAAGCGTCAGAGAAGCTTCTCCGTTTAGAATCCAGCATATCTCACTGAACCGAAGAAGTGGTAGTTAGAAGGGAGTTAGAGCTGCAAGCAGTTTGGTTTGGGAAATTAGACGCGAAATGAAACTGCAAATGCCTTCCAACAGGCTTGGAAAAGTGTGTTCTATATCTCTGCCAAACAGACTCCCCGGAGGTTGAGCTTTCAGAAGCAAGTTTAACTCTAAGGGAGGAAGCAGCAGAATGTGCCTCTCACATCTAGCCTTTAGGAATTCAGGTTGGCAAGTTCTATGGGGAAGCCCATTGCTGCCTATGGTGGAAACGGCATGGGAGATTTCATTTTCAAAATCTCTGTGAAAAAGCGTCAGAGAAGCTTCTCCGTTTAGAATCCAGCATATCTCACTGAACCGAAGAAGTGGTAGTTAGAAGGGAGTTAGAGCTGCAAGCAGTTTGGTTTGGGAAATTAGATGCGAAATGACACTGCAAAGGCCTTCCAACAGGCTTGGAAAAGTGTGTTCTATATCTCTGCCAAACAGACTCCCCGGAGGTTGAGCTTTCAGAAGCAAGCTTAACTCTTAGGGAGGAAGCAGCAGAATGTGCCTCTCACATCTAGCCTGTAGGAATTCAGGTTGGCAAGTTCTATGGGGAAGCCCATTGCTGCCTATGGTGGAAACGGCATGGGAGATTTCAGTTTCAAAATCTCTGTGAAAAAGCGTCAGAGAAGCTTCTCCGTTTAGAATCCAGCATATCTCACTGAACCGAAGAAGTGGTAGTTAGAAGGCAGTTAGAGCTGCAAGCAGTTTGGTTTGGGAAATTAGACGCGAAATGAAACTGCAAATGCCTTCCAACAGGCTTGGAAAAGTGTGTTCTATATCTCTGCCAAACAGACTCCCTGGAGGTTGAGCTTTCAGAAGCTAGTTTAACTCTAAGGGAGGAAGCAGCAGAATGTGCCTCTCACATCTAGCCTGTAGGAATTCAGGTTGGCAAGTTCTATGGGGAAGCCCATTGCTGGCTACGGTGGAAACGGCATGGGAGATTTCAGTTTCAAAATCTCTGTGAAAAAGCGTCAGAGAAGCTTCTCCGTTTAGAATCCAGCATATCTCACTGAACCGAAGAAGTGGTAGTTAGAAGGCAGTTAGAGCTGCAAGCAGTTTGGTTTGGGAAATTAGACGCGAAATGAAACTGCAAATGCCTTCCAACAGGCTTGGAAAAGTGTGTTCTATATCTCTGCCAAACAAACTCCCCGGAGGTTGAGCTTTCAGAAGCTAGTTTAACTCTAAGGGAGGAAGCAGCAGAATGTGCCTCTCACATCTAGCCTGTAGGAATTCAGGTTGGCAAGTTCTATGGGGAAGCCCATTGCTGCCTATGGTGGAAACAGCATGGGAGATTTCAGTTTCAAAATCTCTGTGAAAAAGCGTCAGAGAAGCTTCTCCGTTTAGAATCCAGCATATCTCACTGAACCGAAGAACGGGTAGTTAGAAGGCAGTAAGAGCTGCAAGCAGTTTGGTTTGGGAAATTAGACGCGAAATGAAACTGCAAATGCCTTCCAACAGGCTTGGAAAAGTGTGTTCTATATCTCTGCCAAACAAACTCCCCGGAGGTTGAGCTTTCAGAAGCTAGTTTAACTCTAAGGGAGGAAGCAGCAGAATGTGCCTCTCACATCTAGCCTTTAGGAATTCAGGTTGGCAAGTTCTATGGTGAAGCCCATTGCTGCCTATGGTGGAAACGGCATGGGAGATTTCAGTTTCAAAATCTCTGTGAAAAAGCGTCAGAGAAGCTTCTCCGTTTAGAATCCAGCATATCTCACTGAACCGAAGAAGTGGTAGTTAGAAGGGAGTTAGAGCTGCAAGCAGTTTGGTTTGGGAAATTAGATGCGAAATGACACTGCAAAGGCCTTCCAACAGGCTTGGAAAAGTGTGTTCTATATCTGTGCCAAACAGAGTCCCCGGAGGTTGAGCTTTTAGAAGCAAGCTTAACTGTTAGGGAGGAAGCAGCAGAATGTGCCTCTCACATCTAGCCTGTAGGAATTCAGGTTGGCAAGTTCTATGGTGAAGCCCATTGCTGCCTATGGTGGAAACGGCATGGGAGATTTCAGTTTCAAAATCTCTGTGAAAAAGCGTCAGAGAAGCTTCTCCGTTTAGAATCCAGCATATCTCACTGAACCGAAGAAGTGGTAGTTAGAAGGGAGTTAGAGCTGCAAGCAGTTTGGTTTGGGAAATTAGACGCGAAATGAAACTGCAAATGCCTTCCAACAGGCTTGGAAAAGTGTGTTCTATATCTCTGCCAAACAAACTCCCCGGAGGTTGAGCTTTCAGAAGCTAGTTTAACTCTAAGGGAGGAAGCAGCAGAATGTGCCTCTCACATCTAGCCTGTAGGAATTCAGGTTGGCAAGTTCTATGGGGAAGCCCATTGGCGCCTTCGTTGGAAACGGGTTTGGAAATTTCAGTTTCAAAATCTCTGTGAAAAAGCGTCAGAGAAGCTTCTCCGTTTAGAATCCAGCATATCTCACTGAACCGAAGAAGTGGTAGTTAGAAGGGAGTTAGAGCTGCAAGCAGTTTGGTTTGGGAAATTAGACGCGAAATGACACTGCAAAGGCCTTCCAACAGGCTTGGAAAAGTGTGTTCTATATCTCTGCCAAACAGACTCCCCGGAGGTTGAGCTTTCAGAAGCAAGCTTAACTCTTAGGGAGGAAGCAGCAGAATGTGCCTCTCACATCTAGCCTGTAGGAATTCAGGTTGGCCAGTTCTATGGGGAAGCCCATTGCTGCCTATGGTGGAAACGGCATGGGAGATTTCAGTTTCAAAATCTCTGTGAAAAAGCGTCAGAGAAGCTTCTCCGTTTAGAATCCAGCATATCTCACTGAACCGAAGAAGTGGTAGTTAGAAGGCAGTTAGAGCTGCAAGCAGTTTGGTTTGGGAAATTAGATGCGAAATGACACTGCAAAGGCCTTCCAACAGGCTTGGAAAAGTGTGTTCTATATCTGTGCCAAACAGAGTCCCCGGAGGTTGAGCTTTCAGAAGCAAGCTTAACTGTTAGGGAGGAAGCAGCAGAATGTGCCTCTCACATCTAGCCTGTAGGAATTCAGGTTGGCAAGTTCTATGGGGAAGCCCATTGCTGCCTATGGTGGAAACGGCATGGGAGATTTCAGTTTCAAAATCTCTGTGAAAAAGCGTCAGAGAAGCTTCTCCGTTTAGAATCCAGCATATCTCACTGAACCGAAGAAGTGGTAGTTAGAAGGGAGTTAGAGCTGCAAGCAGTTTGGTTTGGGAAATTAGACGCGAAATGAAACTGCAAATGCCTTCCAACAGGCTTGGAAAAGTGTGTTCTATATCTCTGCCAAACAAACTCCCCGGAGGTTGAGCTTTCAGAAGCTAGTTTAACTCTAAGGGAGGAAGCAGCAGAATGTGCCTCTCACATCTAGCCTGTAGGAATTCAGGTTGGCAAGTTCTATGGGGAAGCCCATTGGCGCCTTCGTTGGAAACGGGTTTGGAAATTTCAGTTTCAAAATCTCTGTGACAAAGCGTCAGAGAAGCTTCTCCGTTTAGAATCCAGCATATCTCACTGAACCGAAGAAGTGGTAGTTAGAAGGGAGTTAGAGCTGCAAGCAGTTTGGTTTGGGAAATTAGATGCGAAATGACACTGCAAAGGCCTTCCAACAGGCTTGGAAAAGTGTGTTCTATATCTCTGCCAAACAGACTCCCCGGAGGTTGAGCTTTCAGAAGCAAGCTTAACTCTTAGGGAGGAAGCAGCAGAATGTGCCTCTCACATCTAGCCTGTAGGAATTCAGGTTGGCCAGTTCTATGGGGAAGCCCATTGCTGCCTATGGTGGAAACGGCATGGGAGATTTCAGTTTCAAAATCTCTGTGAAAAAGCGTCAGAGAAGCTTCTCCGTTTAGAATCCAGCATATCTCACTGAACCGAAGAAGTGGTAGTTAGAAGGCAGTTAGAGCTGCAAGCAGTTTGGTTTGGGAAATTAGACGCGAAATGAAACTGCAAATGCCTTCCAACAGGCTTGGAAAAGTGTGTTCTATATCTCTGCCAAACAGACTCCCTGGAGGTTGAGCTTTCAGAAGCTAGTTTAACTCTAAGGGAGGAAGCAGCAGAATGTGCCTCTCACATCTAGCCTGTGGGAATTCAGGTTGGCAAGTTCTATGGGGAAGCCCATTGCAGGCTACGGTGGAAACAGCATGGGAGATTTCAGTTTCAAAATCTCTGTGAAAAAGCGTCAGAGAAGCTTCTCCGTTTAGAATCCAGCATATCTCACTGAACCGAAGAAGTGGTAGTTAGAAGGCAGTTAGAGCTGCAAGCAGTTTGGTTTGGGAAATTAGACGCGAAATGAAACTGCAAATGCCTTCCAACAGGCTTGGAAAAGTGTGTTCTATATCTCTGCCAAACAAACTCCCCGGAGGTTGAGCTTTCAGACGCTAGTTTAACTCTAAGGGAGGAAGCAGCAGAATGTGCCTCTCACATCTAGCCTGTAGGAATTCAGGTTGGCAAGTTCTATGGGGAAGCCCATTGCTGCCTATGGTGGAAACGGCATGGGAGATTTCAGTTTCAAAATCTCTGTGAAAAAGCGTCAGAGAAGCTTCTCCGTTTAGAATCCAGCATATCTCACTGAAAAGAAGAAGTGGTAGTTAGAAGGGAGTTAGAGCTGCAAGCAGTTTGGTTTGGGAAATTAGACGCGAAATGACACTGCAAAGGCCTTCCAACAGGCTTGGAAAAGTGTGTTCTATATCTCTGCCAAACAAACTCCCCGGAGGTTGAGCTTTCAGAAGCCAGCTTAACTGTTAGGGAGGAAGCAGCAGAATGTGCCTCTCACATCTAGCCTGTAGGAATTCAGGTTGGCAAGTTCTATGGGGAAGCCCATTGCTGCCTATGGTGGAAACGGCATGGGAGATTTCAGTTTCAAAATCTCTGTGAAAAAGCGTCAGAGAAGCTTCTCCGTTTAGAATCCAGCATATCTCACTGAACCGAAGAAGTGGTAGTTAGAGGGAGTTAGAGCTGCAAGCAGTTTGGTTTGGGAAATTAGACGCGAAATGAAACTGCAAATGCCTTCCAACAGGCTTGGAAAAGTGTGTTCTATATCTCTGCCAAACAAACTCCCCGGAGGTTGAGCTTTCAGAAGCTAGTTTAACTCTAAGGGAGGAAGCAGCAGAATGTGCCTCTCACATCTAGCCTGTAGGAATTCAGGTTGGCAAGTTCTATGGGGAAGCCCATTGCTGCCTATGGTGGAAACGGCATGGGAGATTTCAGTTTCAAAATCTCTTTGAAAAAGCATCAGAGAAGCTTCTCCGTTTAGAATCCAGCATATCTCACTGAACCGAAGAAGTGGTAGTTAGAAGGGAGTTAGAGCTGCAAGCAGTTTGGTTTGGGAAATTAGACGCGAAATGAAACTGCAAATGCCTTCCAACAGGCTTGGAAAAGTGTGTTCTATATCTCTGCCAAACAAACTCCCCGGAGGTTGAGCTTTCAGAAGCAAGTTTAACTCTAAGGGAGGAAGCAGCAGAATGTGCCTCTCACATCTAGCCTGTAGGAATTCAGGTTGGCAAGTTTTATGGGGAAGCCCATTGCTGCCTATGGTGGAAACGGCATGGGAGATTTCAGTTTCAAAATCTCTGTGAAAAAGCGTCAGAGAAGCTTCTCCGTTTAGAATCCAGCATATCTCACTGAACCGAAGAAGTGGTAGTTAGAAGGGAGTTAGAGCTGCAAGCAGTTTGGTTTGGGAAATTAGACGCGAAATGACACTGCAAAGGCCTTCCAACAGGCTTGGAAAAGTGTGTTCTATATCTCTGCCAAACAAACTCCCCGGAGGTTGAGCTTTCAGAAGCAAGTTTAACTCTAAGGGAGGAAGCAGCAGAATGTGCCTCTCACATCTAGCCTGTAGGAATTCAGGTTGGCAAGTTCTATGGGGAAGCCCATTGCTGCCTATGGTGGAAACGGCATGGGAGATTTCAGTTTCAAAATCTCTGTGAAAAAGCGTCAGAGACGCTTCTCCGTTTAGAATCCAGCATATCTCACTGAACCGAAGAAGTGGTAGTTAGAAGGGAGTTAGAGCTGCAAGCAGTTTGGTTTGGGAAATTAGACGCGAAATGAAACTGCAAATGCCTTCCAACAGGCTTGGAAAAGTGTTTTCTATATCTCTGCCAAACAAACTCCCCGGAGGTAGAGCTTTCAGAAGCTAGTTTAACTCTAAGGGAGGAAGCAGCAGAATGTGCCTCTCACATCTAGCCTGTAGGAATTCAGGTTGGCAAGTTCTATGGGGAAGCCCATTGCTGGCTATGGTGGAAACAGCATGGGAGATTTCAGTTTCAAAATCTCTGTGAAAAAGCGTCAGAGAAGCTTCTCCGTTTAGAATCCAGCATATCTCACTGAACCGAAGAAGTGGTAGTTAGAAGGCAGTTAGAGCTGCAAGCAGTTTGGTTTGGGAAATTAGACGCGAAATGAAACTGCAAATTCCTTCCAACAGGCTTGGAAAAGTGTGTTCTATATCTCTGCCAAACAAACTCCCCGGAGGTTGAGCTTTCAGAAGCTAGTTTAACTCTAAGGGAGGAAGCAGCAGAATGTGCCTCTCACATCTAGCCTGTAGGAATTCAGGTTGGCAAGTTCTATGGGGAAGCCCATTGCTGCCTATGGTGGAAACGGCATGGGAGATTTCAGTTTCAAAATCTCTGTGAAAAAGCGTCAGAGAAGCTTCTCCGTTTAGAATCCAGCATATCTCACTGAACCGAAGAAGTGGTGGTTAGAAGGGAGTTAGAGCTGCAAGCAGTTTGGTTTGGGAAATTAGACGCGAAATGACACTGCAAATGCCTTCCAACAGGCTTGGAAAAGTGTGTTCTATATCTGTGCCAAACAGAGTCCCCGGAGGTTGAGCTTTTAGAAGCAAGCTTAACTGTTAGGGAGGAAGCAGCAGAATGTGCTTCTCACATCTAGCCTGTAGGAATTCAGGTTGGCAGGTTTTATGGGGAAGCCCATTGCTGCCTATGGTGGAAACGGCATGGGAGATTTCAGTTTCAAAATCTCTGTGAAAAAGCGTCAGAGAAGCTTCTCCGTTTAGAATCCAGCATATCTCACTGAACCGAAGAAGTGGTGGTTAGAAGGCAGTTAGAGCTGCAAGCAGTTTGGATTGGGAAATTAGACGCGAAATGAAACTGCAAATGCCTTCCAACAGGCTTGGAAAAGTGTGTTCTATATCTCTGCCAAACAGACTCCCTGGAGGTTGAGCTTTCAGAAGCTAGTTTAACTCTAAGGGAGGAAGCAGCAGAATGTGCCTCTCACATCTAGCCTGTAGGAATTCAGGTTGGCAAGTTCTATGGGGAAGCCCATTGCTGGCTACGGTGGAAACAGCATGGGAGATTTCAGTTTCAAAATCTCTGTGAAAAAGCGTCAGAGAAGCTTCTCCGTTTAGAATCCAGCATATCTCACTGAACCGAAGAAGTGGTAGTTAGAAGGCAGTTAGAGCTGCAAGCAGTTTGGTTTGGGAAATTAGACGCGAAATGAAACTGCAAATGCCTTCCAACAGGCTTGGAAAAGTGTGTTCTATATCTCTGCCAAACAAACTCCCCGGAGGTTGAGCTTTCAGATGCTAGTTTAACTCTAAGGGAGGAAGCAGCAGAATGTGCCTCTCACATCTAGCCTGTAGGAATTCAGGTTGGCAAGTTCTATGGGGAAGCCCATTGCTGCCTATGGTGGAAACGGCATGGGAGATTTCAGTTTCAAAATCTCTGTGAAAAAGCGTCAGAGAAGCTTCTCCGTTTAGAATCCAGCATATCTCACTGAACCGAAGAAGTGGTAGTTAGAAGGGAGTTAGAGCTGCAAGCAGTTTGGTTTGGGAAATTAGACGCGAAATGAAACTGCAAATGCCTTCCAACAGGCTTGGAAAAGTGTGTTCTATATCTCTGCCAAACAAACTCCCCGGAGGTTGAGCTTTCAGAAGCTAGTTTAACTCTAAGGGAGGAAGCAGCAGAATGTGCCTCTCACATCTAGCCTGTAGGAATTCAGGTTGGCAAGTTCTATGGGGAAGCCCATTGCTGCCTATGGTGGAAACGGCATGGGAGATTTCAGTTTCAAAATCTCTGTGAAAAAGCGTCAGAGAAGCTTCTCCGTTTAGAATCCAGCATATCTCACTGAACCGAAGAAGTGGTAGTTAGAAGGGAGTTAGAGCTGCAAGCAGTTTGGTTTGGGAAATTAGACGCGAAATGAAACTGCAAATGCCTTCCAACAGGCTTGGAAAATTGTGTTCTATATCTCTGCCAAACAAACTCCCCGGAGGTTGAGCTTTCAGAAGCAAGTTTAACTCTAAGGGAGGAAGCAGCAGAATGTGCCTCTCACATCTAGCCTTTAGGAATTCAGGTTGGCAAGTTCTATGGGGAAGCCCATTGCTGCCTATGGTGGAAACGGCATGGGAGATTTCATTTTCAAAATCTCTGTGAAAAAGCGTCAGAGAAGCTTCTCCGTTTAGAATCCAGCATATCTCACTGAACCGAAGAAGTGGTAGTTAGAAGGGAGTTAGAGCTGCAAGCAGTTTGGTTTGGGAAATTAGATGCGAAATGACACTGCAAAGGCCTTCCAACAGGCTTGGAAAAGTGTGTTCTATATCTCTGCCAAACAGACTCCCCGGAGGTTGAGCTTTCAGAAGCAAGCTTAACTCTTAGGGAGGAAGCAGCAGAATGTGCCTCTCACATCTAGCCTGTAGGAATTCAGGTTGGCAAGTTCTATGGGGAAGCCCATTGCTGCCTATGGTGGAAACGGCATGGGAGATTTCAGTTTCAAAATCTCTGTGAAAAAGCGTCAGAGAAGCTTCTCCGTTTAGAATCCAGCATATCTCACTGAACCGAAGAAGTGGTAGTTAGAAGGCAGTTAGAGCTGCAAGCAGTTTGGTTTGGGAAATTAGACGCGAAATGAAACTGCAAATGCCTTCCAACAGGCTTGGAAAAGTGTGTTCTATATCTCTGCCAAACAGACTCCCTGGAGGTTGAGCTTTCAGAAGCTAGTTTAACTCTAAGGGAGGAAGCAGCAGAATGTGCCTCTCACATCTAGCCTGTAGGAATTCAGGTTGGCAAGTTCTATGGGGAAGCCCATTGCTGGCTACGGTGGAAACAGCATGGGAGATTTCAGTTTCAAAATCTCTGTGAAAAAGCGTCAGAGAAGCTTCTCCGTTTAGAATCCAGCATATCTCACTGAACCGAAGAAGTGGTAGTTAGAAGGCAGTTAGAGCTGCAAGCAGTTTGGTTTGGGAAATTAGACGCGAAATGAAACTGCAAATGCCTTCCAACAGGCTTGGAAAAGTGTGTTCTATATCTCTGCCAAACAAACTCCCCGGAGGTTGAGCTTTCAGAAGCTAGTTTAACTCTAAGGGAGGAAGCAGCAGAATGTGCCTCTCACATCTAGCCTGTAGGAATTCAGGTTGGCAAGTTCTATGGGGAAGCCCATTGCTGCCTATGGTGGAAACGGCATGGGAGATTTCAGTTTCAAAATCTCTGTGAAAAAGCGTCAGAGAAGCTTCTCCGTTTAGAATCCAGCATATCTCACTGAACCGAAGAAGTGGTAGGTAGAAGGGAGTTAGAGCTGCAAGCAGTTTGGTTTGGGAAATTAGACGCGAAATGAAACTGCAAATGCCTTCCAACAGGCTTGGAAAAGTGTGTTCTATATCTCTGCCAAACAAACTCCCCGGAGGTTGAGCTTTCAGAAGCTAGTTTAACTCTAAGGGAGGAAGCAGCAGAATGTGCCTCTCACATCTAGCCTGTAGGAATTCAGGTTGGCAAGTTCTATGGGGAAGCCCATTGCTGCCTATGGTGGAAACAGCATGGGAGATTTCAGTTTCAAAATCTCTGTGAAAAAGCGTCAGAGAAGCTTCTCCGTTTAGAATCCAGCATATCTCACTGAACCGAAGAAGGGGTAGTTAGAAGGCAGTAAGAGCTGCAAGCAGTTTGGTTTGGGAAATTAGACGCGAAATGAAACTGCAAATGCCTTCCAACAGGCTTGGAAAAGTGTGTTCTATATCTCTGCCAAACAAACTCCCCGGAGGTTGAGCTTTCAGAAGCTAGTTTAACTCTAAGGGAGGAAGCAGCAGAATGTGCCTCTCACATCTAGCCTTTAGGAATTCAGGTTGGCAAGTTCTATGGTGAAGCCCATTGCTGCCTATGGTGGAAACGGCATGGGAGATTTCAGTTTCAAAATCTCTGTGAAAAAGCGTCAGAGAAGCTTCTCCGTTTAGAATCCAGCATATCTCACTGAACCGAAGAAGTGGTAGTTAGAAGGGAGTTAGAGCTGCAAGCAGTTTGGTTTGGGAAATTAGATGCGAAATGACACTGCAAAGGCCTTCCAACAGGCTTGGAAAAGTGTGTTCTATATCTGTGCCAAACAGAGTCCCCGGAGGTTGAGCTTTTAGAAGCAAGCTTAACTGTTAGGGAGGAAGCAGCAGAATGTGCCTCTCACATCTAGCCTGTAGGAATTCAGGTTGGCAAGTTCTATGGGGAAGCCCATTGCTGCCTATGGTGGAAACGGCATGGGAGATTTCAGTTTCAAAATCTCTGTGAAAAAGCGTCAGAGAAGCTTCTCCGTTTAGAATCCAGCATATCTCACTGAACCGAAGAAGTGGTAGTTAGAAGGGAGTTAGAGCTGCAAGCAGTTTGGTTTGGGAAATTAGACGCGAAATGAAACTGCAAATGCCTTCCAACAGGCTTGGAAAAGTGTGTTCTATATCTCTGCCAAACAAACTCCCCGGAGGTTGAGCTTTCAGAAGCTAGTTTAACTCTAAGGGAGGAAGCAGCAGAATGTGCCTCTCACATCTAGCCTGTAGGAATTCAGGTTGGCAAGTTCTATGGGGAAGCCCATTGCTGCCTATGGTGGAAACGGCATGGGAGATTTCAGTTTCAAAACCTCTGTGAAAAAGCATCAGAGAAGCTTCTCCGTTTAGAATCCAGCATATCTCACTGAACCGAAGAAGTGGTAGTTAGAAGGGAGTTAGAGCTGCAAGCAGTTTGGTTTGGGAAATTAGATGCGAAATGACAGTGCAAAGGCCTTCCAACAGGCTTTTAAAAGTGTGTTCTATATCTCTGCCAAACAGACTCCCCGGAGGTTGAGCTTTCAGAAGCAAGCTTAACTCTTAGGGAGGAAGCAGCAGAATGTGCCTCTCACATCTAGCCTGTAGGAATTCAGGTTGGCAAGTTCTATGGGGAAGCCCATTGCTGCCTATGGTGGAAACGGCATGGGAGATTTCAGTTTCAAAATCTCTTTGAAAAAGCATCAGAGAAGCTTCTCCGTTTAGAATCCAGCATATCTCACTGAACCGAAGAAGTGGTAGTTAGAAGGGAGTTAGAGCTGCAAGCAGTTTGGTTTGGGAAATTAGACGCGAAATGAAACTGCAAATGCCTTCCAACAGGCTTGGAAAAGTGTGTTCTATATCTCTGCCAAACAAACTCCCCGGAGGTTGAGCTTTCAGAAGCAAGTTTAACTCTAAGGGAGGAAGCAGCAGAATGTGCCTCTCACATCTAGCCTGTAGGAATTCAGGTTGGCAAGTTTTATGGGGAAGCCCATTGCTGCCTATGGTGGAAACGGCATGGGAGATTTCAGTTTCAAAATCTCTGTGAAAAAGCGTCAGAGAAGCTTCTCCGTTTAGAATCCAGCATATCTCACTGAACCGAAGAAGTGGTAGTTAGAAGGGAGTTAGAGCTGCAAGCAGTTTGGTTTGGGAAATTAGACGCGAAATGACACTGCAAAGGCCTTCCACCAGGCTTGGAAAATTGTGTTCTATATCTCTGCCAAACAAACTCCCCGGAGGTTGAGCTTTCAGAAGCAAGTTTAACTCTAAGGGAGGAAGCAGCAGAATGTGCCTCTCACATCTAGCCTGTAGGAATTCAGGTTGGCAAGTTCTATGGGGAAGCCCATTGCTGCCTATGGTGGAAACGGCATGGGAGATTTCAGTTTCAAAATCTCTGTGAAAAAGCGTCAGAGAAGCTTCTCCGTTTAGAATCCAGCATATCTCACTGAACCGAAGAAGTGGTGGTTAGAAGGGAGTTAGAGCTGCAAGCAGTTTGGTTTGGGAAATTAGACGCGAAATGAAACTGCAAATGCCTTCCAACAGGCTTGGAAAAGTGTGTTCTATATCTGTGCCAAACAGAGTCCCCGGAGGTTGAGCTTTTAGAAGCAAGCTTAACTGTTAGGGAGGAAGCAGCAGATTGTGCTTCTCACATCTAGCCTGTAGGAATTCAGGTTGGCAGGTTCTATGGGGAAGCCCATTGCTGCCTATGGTGGAAACGGCATGGGAGATTTCAGTTTCAAAATCTCTGTGAAAAAGCGTCAGAGAAGCTTCTCCGTTTAGAATCCAGCATATCTCACTGAACCGAAGAAGTGGTTGTTAGAAGGGAGTTAGAGCTGCAAGCAGTTTGGTTTGGGAAATTAGATGCGAAATGACACTGCAAAGGCCTTCCAACAGGCTTGGAAAAGTGTGTTCTATATCTCTGCCAAACACACTCCCCGGAGGTTGAGCTTTCAGAAGCAAGTTTAACTCTTAGGGAGGAAGCAGCAGAATGTGCCTCTCACATCTAGCCTTTAGGAATTCAGGTTGGCAAGTTCTATGGGGAAGCCCATTGCTGCCTATGGTGGAAACGGCATGGGAGATTTCATTTTCAAAATCTCTGTGAAAAAGCGTCAGAGAAGCTTCTCCGTTTAGAATCCAGCATATCTCACTGAACCGAAGAAGTGGTAGTTAGAAGGGAGTTAGAGCTGCAAGCAGTTTGGTTTGGGAAATTAGACGCGAAATGAAACTGCAAATGCCTTCCAACAGGCTTGGAAAAGTGTGTTCTATATCTCTGCCAAACAAACTCCCCGGAGGTTGAGCTTTCAGAAGCTAGTTTAACTTTAAGGGAGGAAGCAGCAGAATGTGCCTCTCACATCTAGCCTGTAGGAATTCAGGTTGGCAAGTTCTATGGGGAAGCCCATTGGCGCCTTCGTTGGAAACGGGTTTGGAAATTTCAGTTTCAAAATCTCTGTGAAAAAGCGTCAGAGAAGCTTCTCCGTTTAGAATCCAGCATATCTCACTGAACCGAAGAAGTGGTAGTTAGAAGGGAGTTAGAGCTGCAAGCAGTTTGGTTTGGGAAATTAGATGCGAAATGACACTGCAAAGGCCTTCCAACAGGCTTGGAAAAGTGTGTTCTATATCTCTGCCAAACAGACTCCCCGGAGGTTGAGCTTTCAGAAGCAAGCTTAACTCTTAGGGAGGAAGCAGCAGAATGTGCCTCTCACATCTAGCCTGTAGGAATTCAGGTTGGCAAGTTCTATGGGGAAGCCCATTGCTGCCTATGGTGGAAACGGCATGGGAGATTTCAGTTTCAAAATCTCTGTGAAAAAGCGTCAGAGAAGCTTCTCCGTTTAGAATCCAGCATATCTCACTGAACCGAAGAAGTGGTAGTTAGAAGGGAGTTAGAGCTGCAAGCAGTTTGGTTTGGGAAATTAGACGCGAAATGAAACTGCAAATGCCTTCCAACAGGCTTGGAAAAGTGTGTTCTATATCTCTGCCAAACAGACTCCCTGGAGGTTGAGCTTTCAGAAGCTAGTTTAACTCTAAGGGAGGAAGCAGCAGAATGTGCCTCTCACATCTAGCCTGTAGGAATTCAGGTTGGCAAGTTCTATGGGGAAGCCCATTGCTGGCTACGGTGGAAACAGCATGGGAGATTTCAGTTTCAAAATCTCTGTGAAAAAGCGTCAGAGAAGCTTCTCCGTTTAGAATCCAGCATATCTCACTGAACCGAAGAAGTGGTAGTTAGAAGGCAGTTAGAGCTGCAAGCAGTTTGGTTTGGGAAATTAGACGCGAAATGAAACTGCAAATGCCTTCCAACAGGCTTGGAAAAGTGTGTTCTATATCTCTGCCAAACAAACTCCCCGGAGGTTGAGCTTTCAGAAGCTAGTTTAACTCTAAGGGAGGAAGCAGCAGAATGTGCCTCTCACATCTAGCCTGTAGGAATTCAGGTTGGCAAGTTCTATGGGGAAGCCCATTGCTGCCTATGGTGGAAACGGCATGGGAGATTTCAGTTTCAAAATCTCTGTGAAAAAGCGTCAGAGAAGCTTCTCCGTTTAGAATCCAGCATATCTCACTGAACCGAAGAAGTGGTAGGTAGAAGGGAGTTAGAGCTGCAAGCAGTTTGGTTTGGGAAATTAGACGTGAAATGAAACTGCAAATGCCTTCCAACAGGCTTGGAAAAGTGTGTTCTATATCTCTGCCAAACAAACTCCCCGGAGGTTGAGCTTTCAGAAGCTAGTTTAACTCTAAGGGAGGAAGCAGCAGAATGTGCCTCTCACATCTAGCCTGTAGGAATTCAGGTTGGCAAGTTCTATGGGGAAGCCCATTGCTGCCTATGGTGGAAACAGCATGGGAGATTTCAGTTTCAAAATCTCTGTGAAAAAGCGTCAGAGAAGCTTCTCCGTTTAGAATCCAGCATATCTCACTGAACCGAAGAAGGGGTAGTTAGAAGGCAGTAAGAGCTGCAAGCAGTTTGGTTTGGGAAATTAGACGCGAAATGAAACTTCAAATGCCTTCCAACAGGCTTGGAAAAGTGTGTTCTATATCTCTGCCAAACAAACTCCCCGGAGGTTGAGCTTTCAGAAGCTAGTTTAACTCTAAGGGAGGAAGCAGCAGAATGTGCCTCTCACATCTAGCCTTTAGGAATTCAGGTTGGCAAGTTCTATGGTGAAGCCCATTGCTGCCTATGGTGGAAACGGCATGGGAGATTTCAGTTTCAAAATCTCTGTGAAAAAGCGTCAGAGAAGCTTCTCCGTTTAGAATCCAGCATATCTCACTGAACCGAAGAAGTGGTAGTTAGAAGGGAGTTAGAGCTGCAAGCAGTTTGGTTTTGGAAATTAGATGCGAAATGACACTGCAAAGGCCTTCCAACAGGCTTGGAAAAGTGTGTTCTATATCTCTGCCAAACAGAGTCCCCGGAGGTTGAGCTTTTAGAAGCAACCTTAACTGTTAGGGAGGAAGCAGCAGAATGTGCCTCTCACATCTAGCCTGTAGGAATTCAGGTTGGCAAGTTCTATGGGGAAGCCCATTGCTGCCTATGGTGGAAACGGCATGGGAGATTTCAGTTTCAAAATCTCTGTGAAAAAGCGTCAGAGAAGCTTCTCCGTTTAGAATCCAGCATATCTCACTGAACCGAAGAAGTGGTAGTTAGAAGGGAGTTAGAGCTGCAAGCAGTTTGGTTTGGGAAATTAGACGCGAAATGAAACTGCAAATGCCTTCCAACAGGCTTGGAAAAGTGTGTTCTATATCTCTGCCAAACAAACTCCCCGGAGGTTGAGCTTTCAGAAGCTAGTTTAACTCTAAGGGAGGAAGCAGCAGAATGTGCCTCTCACATCTAGCCTGTAGGAATTCAGGTTGGCAAGTTCTATGGGGAAGCCCATTGCTGCCTATGGTGGAAACGGCATGGGAGATTTCAGTTTCAAAACCTCTGTGAAAAAGCATCAGAGAAGCTTCTCCGTTTAGAATCCAGCATATCTCACTGAACCGAAGAAGTGGTAGTTAGAAGGGAGTTAGAGCTGCAAGCAGTTTGGTTTGGGAAATTAGATGCGAAATGACACTGCAAAGGCCTTCCAACAGGCTTGGAAAAGTGTGTTCTATATCTCTGCCAAACAGACTCCCCGGAGGTTGAGCTTTCAGAAGCAAGCTTAACTCTTAGGGAGGAAGCAGCAGAATGTGCCTCTCACATCTAGCCTGTAGGAATTCAGGTTGGCAAGTTCTATGGGGAAGCCCATTGCTGCCTATGGTGGAAACGGCATGGGAGATTTCAGTTTCAAAATCTCTTTGAAAAAGCATCAGAGAAGCTTCTCCGTTTAGAATCCAGCATATCTCACTGAACCGAAGAAGTGGTAGTTAGAAGGGAGTTAGAGCTGCAAGCAGTTTGGTTTGGGAAATTAGACGCGAAATGAAACTGCAAATGCCTTCCAACAGGCTTGGAAAAGTGTGTTCTATATCTCTGCCAAACAGACTCCCCGGACGTTGAGCTTTCAGAAGCAAGCTTAACTCTTAGGGAGGAAGCAGCAGAATGTGCCTCTCACATCTAGCCTGTAGGAATTCAGGTTGGCAAGTTCTATGGGGAAGCCCATTGCTGCCTATGGTGGAAACGGCATGGGAGATTTCAGTTTCAAAATCTCTGTGAAAAAGCGTCAGAGAAGCTTCTCCGTTTAGAATCCAGCATATCTCACTGAACCGAAGAAGTGGTAGTTAGAAGGCAGTTAGAGCTGCAAGCAGTTTGGTTTGGGAAATTAGACGCGAAATGAAACTGCAAATGCCTTCCAACAGGCTTGGAAAAGTGTGTTCTATATCTCTGCCAAACAAACTCCCCGGAGGTTGACCTTTCAGAAGCTAGTTTAACTCTAAGGGAGGAAGCAGCAGAATGTGCCTCTCACATCTAGCCTGTAGGAATTCAGGTTGGCAAGTTCTATGGGGAAGCCCATTGCTGCCTATGGTGGAAACGGCATGGGAGATTTCAGTTTCAAAATCTCTGTGAAAAAGCGTCAGAGAAGCTTCTCCGTTTAGAATCCAGCATATCTCACTGAACCGAAGAAGTGGTAGTTAGAAGGGAGTTAGAGCTGCAAGCAGTTTGGTTTGGGAAATTAGACGCGAAATGACACTGCAAAGGCCTTCCAACAGGCTTGGAAAAGTGTGTTCTATATCTCGGCCAAACAAACTCCCCGGAGGTTGAGCTTTCAGAAGCTAGTTTAACTCTAAGGGAGGAAGCAGCAGAATGTGCCTCTCACATCTAGCCTGTAGGAATTCAGGTTGGCAATTTCTATGGGGAAGCCCATTGCTGCCTATGGTGGAAACGGCATGGGAGATTTCAGTTTCAAAATCTCTGTGAAAAAGCGTCAGAGAAGCTTCTCCGTTTAGAATCCAGCATATCTCACTGAACCGAAGAAGTGGTAGTTAGAAGGGAGTTAGAGCTGCAAGCAGTTTGGTTTGGGAAATTAGATGCGAAATGACACTGCAAAGGCCTTCCAACAGGCTTGGAAAAGTGTGTTCTATATCTCTGCCAAACAGACTCCCCGGAGGTTGAGCTTTCAGAAGCAAGCTTAACTCTTAGGGAGGAAGCAGCAGAATGTGCCTCTCACATCTAGCCTGTAGGAATTCAGGTTGGCAAGTTCTATGGGGAAGTCCATTGCTGCCTATGGTGGAAACGGCATGGGAGATTTCAGTTTCAAAATCTCTGTGAAAAAGCGTCAGAGAAGCTTCTCCGTTTAGAATCCAGCATATCTCACTGAACCGAAGAAGTGGTAGTGAGAACGCAGTTAGAGCTGCAAGCAGTTTGGTTTGGGAAATTAGATGCGAAATGACACTGCAAAGGCCTTCCAACAGGCTTGGAAAAGTGTGTTCTATATCTCTGCCAAACAGACTCCCCGGAGGTTGAGCTTTTAGAAGCAAGCATAACTGTTAGGGAGGAAGGAGCAGAATGTGCCTCTCACATCTAGCCTGTAGGAATTCAGGTTGGCAAGTTCTATGGGGAAGCCAATTGGCGCCTTCGTTGGAAACGGGTTTGGAAATTTCAGTTTCAAAATCTCTGTGAAAAAGCGTCAGAGAAGCTTCTCCGTTTAGAATCCAGCATATCTCACTGAACCAAAGAAGTGGTAGTTAGAAGGGAGTTAGAGCTGCAAGCAGTTTGGTTTGGGAAATTAGACGCGAAATGAAACTGCAAATGCCTTCCAACAGGCTTGGAAAAGTGTGTTCTATATCTCTGCCAAACAGACTCCCCGGAGGTTGAGCTTTCAGAAGCTAGTTTAACTCTAAGGGAGGAAGCAGCAGAATGTGCCTCTCACATCTAGCGTGTAGGAATTCAGGTTGGCAAGTTCTATGGGGAAGCCCATTGCTGGCTATGGTGGAAACAGCATGGGAGATTTCAGTTTCAAAATCTCTGTGAAAAAGCGTCAGAGAAGCTTCTCCGTTTAGAATCCAGCATATCTCACTGAACCGAAGAAGTGGTAGTTAGAAGGGAGTTAGAGCTGCAAGCAGTTTGGTTTGGGAAATTAGACGCGAAATGAAACTGCAAATGCCTTCCAACAGGCTTGGAAAAGTGTGTTCTATATCTCTGCCAAACAAACTCCCCGGAGGTTGAGCTTTCAGAAGCTAGTTTAACTCTAAGGGAGGAAGC
Source organism: Cynocephalus volans (assembly GCF_027409185.1). Taxonomy (NCBI): domain Eukaryota; kingdom Metazoa; phylum Chordata; class Mammalia; order Dermoptera; family Cynocephalidae; genus Cynocephalus; species Cynocephalus volans. Next base: position 264,182 of record NW_026902416.1, on the reverse strand, counting down.
AGCAGAATGTGCCTCTCACATCTAGCCTGTAGGAATTCAGGTTGGCAAGTTCTATGGGGAAGCCCATTGCTGCCTATGGTGGAAACGGCATGGGAGATTTCAGTTTCAAAATCTCTGTGAAAAAGCGTCAGAGAAGCTTCTCCGTTTAGAATCCAGCATATCTCACTGAACCGAAGAAGTGGTAGTTAGAAGGGAGTTAGAGCTGCAAGCAGTTTGGTTTGGGAAATTAGATGCGAAATGACACTGCAAAGGCCTTCCAACAGGCTTGGAAAAGTGTGTTCTATATCTGTGCCAAACAGAGTCCCCGGAGGTTGAGCTTTTAGAAGCAAGCTTAACTCTAAGGGAGGAAGCAGCAGAATGTGCCTCTCACATCTAGCCTGTTGGAATTCAGGTTGGCAAGTTCTATGGGGAAGCCCATTGCTGCCTATGGTGGAAACGGCATGGGAGATTTCAGTTTCAAAATCTCTGTGAAAAAGCGTCAGAGAAGCTTCTCCGTTTAGAATCCAGCATATCTCACTGAACCGAAGAAGTGGTAGTTAGAAGGGAGTTAGAGCTGCAAGCAGTTTGGTTTGGGAAATTAGACGCGAAATGAAACTGCAAATGCCTTCCAACAGGCTTGGAAAAGTGTGTTCTATATCTCTGCCAAACAAACTCCCCGGAGGTTGAGCTTTCAGAAGCTAGTTTAACTCTAAGGGAGGAAGCAGCAGAATGTGCCTCTCACATCTAGCCTGTAGGAATTCAGGTTGGCAAGTTCTATGGGGAAGCCCATTGGCGCCTTCGTTGGAAACGGGTTTGGAAATTTCAGTTTCAAAATCTCTGTGAAAAAGCGTCAGAGAAGCTTCTCCGTTTAGAATCCAGCATATCTCACTGAACCGAAGAAGTGGTAGTTAGAAGGGAGTTAGAGCTGCAAGCAGTTTGGTTTGGGAAATTAGATGCGAAATGACACTGCAAAGGCCTTCCAACAGGCTTGGAAAAGTGTGTTCTATATCTCTGCCAAACAGACTCCCCGGAGGTTGAGCTTTCAGAAGCAAGCTTAACTCTTAGGGAGGAAGCAGCAGAATGTGCCTCTCACATCTAGCCTGTAGGAAGTCAGGTTGGCAAGTTCTATGGGGAAGCCCATTGCTGCCTATGGTGGAAACGGCATGGGAGATTTCAGTTTCAAAATCTCTGTGAAAAAGCGTCAGAGAAGCTTCTCCGTTTAGAATCCAGCATATCTCACTGAACCGAAGAAGTGGTAGTTAGAAGGCAGTTAGAGCTCCAAGCAGTTTGGTTTGGGAAATTAGATGCGAAATGAAACTGCAAATGCCTTCCAACAGGCTTGGAAAAGTGTGTTCTATATCTCTGCCAAACAGACTCCCTGGAGGTTGAGCTTTCAGAAGCTAGTTTAACTCTAAGGGAGGAAGCAGCAGAATGTGCCTCTCACATCTAGCCTGTAGGAATTCAGGTTGGCAAGTTCTATGGGGAAGCCCATTGCTGGCTATGGTGGAAACGGCATGGGAGATTTCAGTTTCAAAATCTCTGTGAAAAAGCGTCAGAGAAGTTTCTCCGTTTAGAATCCAGCATATCTCACTGAACCGAAGAAGTGGTAGTTAGAAGGCAGTTAGAGCTGCTAGCAGTTTGGTTTGGGAAATTAGACGCGAAATGAAACTGCAAATGCCTTCCAACAGGCTTGGAAAAGTGTGTTCTATATCTCTGCCAAACAAACTCCCCGGAGGTTGAGCTTTCAGAAGCTAGTTTAACTCTAAGGGAGGAAGCAGCAGAATGTGCCTCTCACATCTAGCCTGTAGGAATTCAGGTTGGCAAGTTCTATGGGGAAGCCCATTGGCGCCTTCGTTGGAAACGGGTTTGGAAATTTCAGTTTCACAATCTCTGTGAAAAAGCGTCAGAGAAGCTTCTCCGTTTAGAATCCAGCATATCTCACTGAACCGAAGAAGTGGTAGTTAGAAGGGAGTTAGAGCTGCAAGCAGTTTGGTTTGGGAAATTAGACGCGAAATGAAACTGCAAATGCCTTCCAACAGGCTTGGAAAAGTGTGTTCTATATCTCTGCCAAACAAACTCCCCGGAGGTTGAGCTTTCAGAAGCTAGTTTAACTCTAAGGGAGGAAGCAGCAGAATGTGCCTCTCACATCTAGCCTGTAGGAATTCAGGTTGGCAAGTTCTATGGGGAAGCCCATTGGCGCCTTCGTTGGAAACGGGTTTGGAAATTTCAGTTTCAAAATCTCTGTGAAAAAGCGTCAGAGAAGCTTCTCCGTTTAGAATCCAGCATATCTCACTGAACCGAAGAAGTGGTAGTTAGAAGGCAGTTAGAGCTGCAAGCAGTTTGGTTTGGGAAATTAGACGCGAAATGAAACTGCAAAGGCCTTCCAACAGGCTTGGAAAAGTGTGTTCTATATCTCTGCCAAACAAACTCCCCGGAGGTTGAGCTTTCAGAAGCTAGTTTAACTCTAAGGGAGGAAGCAGCAGAATGTGCCTCTCACATCTAGCCTGTAGGAATTCAGGTTGGCAAGTTCTATGGGGAAGCCCATTGCTGCCTATGGTGGAAACGGCATGGGAGATTTCAGTTTCAAAATCTCTGTGAAAAAGCGTCAGAGAAGCTTCTCCGTTTAGAATCCAGCATATCTCACTGAACCGAAGAAGTGGTAGTTAGAAGGCAGTTAGAGCTGCAAGCAGTTTGGTTTGGGAAATTAGACGCGAAATGAAACTGCAAATGCCTTCCAACAGGCTTGGAAAAGTGTGTTCTATATCTCTGCCAAACAAACTCCCCGGAGGTTGAGCTTTCAGAAGCTAGTTTAACTCTAAGGGAGGAAGCAGCAGAATGTGCCTCTCACATCTAGCCTGTAGGAATTCAGGTTGGCAAGTTCTATGGGGAAGCCCATTGCTGCCTATGGTGGAAACGGCATGGGAGATTTCAGTTTCAAAATCTCTGTGAAAAAGCGTCAGAGAAGCTTCTCCGTTTAGAATCCAGCATATCTCACTGAACCGAAGAAGTGGTAGTTAGAAGGCAGTTAGAGCTGCAAGCAGTTTGGTTTGGGAAATTAGACGCGAAATGACACTGCAAAGGCCTTCCAACAGGCTTGGAAAAGTGTGTTCTATATCTCTTCCAAACAAACTCCCCGGAGGTTGAGCTTTCAGAAGCAAGCTTAACTGTTAGGGAGGAAGCAGCAGAATGTGCCTCTCACATCTAGCCTGTAGGAATTCAGGTTGGCAAGTTCTATGGGGAAGCCCATTGCTGCCTATGGTGGAAACGGCATGGGAGATTTCAGTTTCAAAATCTCTGTGAAAAAGCGTCAGAGAAGCTTCTCCGTTTAGAATCCAGCATATCTCACTGAACCGAAGAAGTGGTAGTTAGAAGGGAGTTAGAGCTGCAAGCAGTTTGGTTTGGGAAATTAGACGCGAAATGAAACTGCAAATGCCTTCCAACAGGCTTGGAAAAGTGTGTTCTATATCTCTGCCAAACAAACTCCCCGGAGGTTGAGCTTTCAGAAGCTAGTTTAACTCTAAGGGAGGAAGCAGCAGAATGTGCCTCTCACATCTAGCCTGTAGGAATTCAGGTTGGCAAGTTCTATGGGGAAGCCCATTGGCGCCTTCGTTGGAAACGGGTTTGGAAATTTCAGTTTCAAAATCTCTGTGAAAAAGCGTCAGAGAAGCTTCTCCGTTTAGAATCCAGCATATCTCACTGAACCGAAGAAGTGGTAGTTAGAAGGGAGTTAGAGCTGCAAGCAGTTTGGTTTGGGAAATTAGATGCGAAATGACACTGCAAAGGCCTTCCAACAGGCTTGGAAAAGTGTGTTCTATATCTGTGCCAAACAGAGTCCCCGGAGGTTGAGCTTTTAGAAGCAAGCTTAACTGTTAGGGAGGAAGCAGCAGAATGTGCCTCTCACATCTAGCCTGTAGGAATTCAGGTTGGCAAGTTCTATGGGGAAGCCCATTGCTGCCTATGGTGGAAACGGCATGGGAGATTTCAGTTTCAAAATCTCTGTGAAAAAGCGTCAGAGAAGCTTCTCCGTTTAGAATCCAGCATATCTCACTGAACCGAAGAAGTGGTAGTTAGAAGGGAGTTAGAGCTGCAAGCAGTTTGGTTTGGGAAATTAGACGCGAAATGAAACTGCAAATGCCTTCCAACAGGCTTGGAAAAGTGTGTTCTATATCTCTGCCAAACAAACTCCCCGGAGGTTGAGCTTTCAGAAGCGAGTTTAACTCTAAGGGAGGAAGCAGCAGAATGTGCCTCTCACATCTAGCCTGTAGGAATTCAGGTTGGCAAGTTCTATGGGGAAGCCCATTGGCGCCTTCGTTGGAAACGGGTTTGGAAATTTCAGTTTCAAAATCTCTGTGAAAAAGCGTCAGAGAAGCTTCTCCGTTTAGAATCCAGCATATCTCACTGAACCGAAGAAGTGGTAGTTAGAAGGCAGTTAGAGCTGCAAGCAGTTTGGTTTGGGAAATTAGACGCGAAATGAAACTGCAAAGGCCTTCCAACAGGCTTGGAAAAGTGTGTTCTATATCTCTGCCAAACAGACTCCCTGGAGGTTGAGCTTTCAGAAGCTAGTTTAACTCTAGGGGAGGAAGCAGCGGAATGTGCCTCTCACATCTAGCCTGTAGGAATTCAGGTTGGCAAGTTCTATGGGGAAGCCCATTGCTGCCTATGGTGGAAACGGCATGGGAGATTTCAGTTTCAAAATCTCTGTGAAAAAGCGTCAGAGAAGCTTCTCCGTTTAGAATCCAGCATATCTCACTGAACCGAAGAAGTGGTAGTTAGAAGGCAGTTAGAGCTGCAAGCAGTTTGGTTTGGGAAATTAGACGCGAAATGAAACTGCAAATGCCTTCCAACAGGCTTGGAAAAGTGTGTTCTATATCTCTGCCAAACAAACTCCCCGGAGGTTGAGCTTTCAGAAGCTAGTTTAACTCTAAGGGAGGAAGCAGCAGAATGTGCCTCTCACATCTAGCCTGTAGGAATTCAGGTTGGCAAGTTCTATGGGGAAGCCAATTGGCGCCTTCGTTGGAAACGGGTTTGGAAATTTCAGTTTCAAAATCTCTGTGAAAAAGCGTCAGAGAAGCTTCTCCGTTTAGAATCCAGCATATCTCACTGAACCGAAGAAGTGGTAGTTAGAAGGGAGTTAGAGCTGCAAGCAGTTTGGTTTGGGAAATTAGACGCGAAATGAAACTGCAAATGCCTTCCAACAGGCTTGGAAAAGTGTGTTCTATATCTCTGCCAAACAAACTCCCCGGAGGTTGAGCTTTCAGAAGCTAGTTTAACTCTAAGGGAGGAAGCAGCAGAATGTGCCTCTCACATCTAGCCTGTAGGAATTCAGGTTGGCAAGTTCTATGGGGAAGCCCATTGCTGCCTATGGTGGAAACGGCATGGGAGATTTCAGTTTCAAAATCTCTGTGAAAAAGCGTCAGAGAAGCTTCTCCGTTTAGAATCCAGCATATCTCACTGAACCGAAGAAGTGGTAGTTAGAAGGCAGTTAGAGCTGCAAGCAGTTTGGTTTGGGAAATTAGACGCGAAATGAAACTGCAAATGCCTTCCAACAGGCTTGGAAAAGTGTGTTCTATATCTCTGCCAAACAAACTCCCCGGAGGTTGAGCTTTCAGAAGCTAGTTTAACTCTAAGGGAGGAAGCAGCAGAATGTGCATCTCACATCTAGCCTGTAGGAATTCAGGTTGGCAAGTTCTATGGGGAAGCCCATTGGCGCCTTCGTTGGAAACGGGTTTGGAAATTTCAGTTTCAAAATCTCTGTGAAAAAGCGTCAGAGAAGCTTCTCCGTTTAGAATCCAGCATATCTCACTGAACCGAAGAAGTGGTAGTTAGAAGGCAGTTAGAGCTGCAAGCAGTTTGGTTTGGGAAATTAGACGCGAAATGAAACTGCAAAGGCCTTCCAACAGGCTTGGAAAAGTGTGTTCTATATCTCTGCCAAACAGACTCCCCGGAGGTTGAGCTTTCAGAAGCAAGCTTAACTCTTAGGGCGGAAGCAGCAGAATGTGCCTCTCACATCTAGCCTGTAGGAATTCAGGTTGGCAAGTTCTATGGGGAAGCCCATTGCTGCCTATGGTGGAAACGGCATGGGAGATTTCAGTTTCAAAATCTCTGTGAAAAAGCGTCAGAGAAGCTTCTCCGTTTAGAATCCAGCATATCTCACTGAACCGAAGAAGTGATAGTTAGAAGGCAGTTAGAGCTGCAAGCAGTTTGGTTTGGGAAATTAGACGCGAAATGAAACTGCAAATGCCTTCCAACAGGCTTGGAAAAGTGTGTTCTATATCTCTGCCAAACAAACTCCCCGGAGGTTGAGCTTTCAGAAGCTAGTTTAACTCTAAGGGAGGAAGCAGCAGAATGTGCCTCTCACATCTAGCCTGTAGGAATTCAGGTTGGCAAGTTCTATGGGGAAGCCCATTGCTGCCTATGGTGGAAACGGCATGGGAGATTTCAGTTTCAAAATCGCTGTGAAAAAGCGTCAGAGAAGCTTCTCCGTTTAGAATCCAGCATATCTCACTGAACCGAAGAAGTGGTAGTTAGAAGGGAGTTAGAGCTGCAAGCAGTTTGGTGTGGGAAATTAGACGCGAAATGACACTGCAAAGGCCTTCCAACAGGCTTGGAAAAGTGTGTTCTATATCTCTGCCAAACAAACAACCCGGAGGTTGAGCTTTCAGAAGCCAGCTTAACTGTTAGGGAGGAAGCAGCAGAATGTGCCTCTCACATCTAGCCTGTAGGAATTCAGGTTGGCAAGTTCTATGGGGAAGCCCATTGCTGCCTATGGTGGAAACGGCATGGGAGATTTCAGTTTCAAAATCTCTGTGAAAAAGCGTCAGAGAAGCTTCTCCGTTTAGAATCCAGCATATCTCACTGAACCGAAGAAGTGGTAGTTAGAGGGAGTTAGAGCTGCAAGCAGTTTGGTTTGGGAAATTAGACGCGAAATGAAACTGCAAATGCCTTCCAACAGGCTTGGAAAAGTGTGTTCTATATCTCTGCCAAACAAACTCCCCGGAGGTTGAGCTTTCAGAAGCTAGTTTAACTCTAAGGGAGGAAGCAGCAGAATGTGCCTCTCACATCTAGCCTGTAGGAATTCAGGTTGGCAAGTTCTATGGGGAAGCCCATTGCTGCCTATGGTGGAAACAGCATGGGAGATTTCAGTTTCAAAATCTCTGTGAAAAAGCGTCAGAGAAGCTTCTCCGTTTAGAATCCAGCATATCTCACTGAACCGAAGAAGGGGTAGTTAGAAGGCAGTAAGAGCTGCAAGGAGTTTGGTTTGGGAAATTAGACGCGAAATGAAACTGCAAATGCCTTCCAACAGGCTTGGAAAAGTGTGTTCTATATCTCTGCCAAACAAACTCCCCGGAGGTTGAGCTTTCAGAAGCAAGTTTAACTCTAAGGGAGGAAGCAGCAGAATGTGCCTCTCACATCTAGCCTTTAGGAATTCAGGTTGGCAAGTTCTATGGGGAAGCCCATTGCTGCCTATGGTGGAAACGGCATGGGAGATTTCAGTTTCAAAATCTCTGTGAAAAAGCGTCAGAGAAGCTTCTCCGTTTAGAATCCAGCATATCTCACTGAACCGAAGAAGTGGTAGTTAGAAGGGAGTTAGAGCTGCAAGCAGTTTGGTTTCGGAAATTAGACGCGAAATGACACTGCAAAGGCCTTCCAACAGGCTTGGAAAAGTGTGTTCTATATCTCTGCCAAACAAACTCCCCGGAGGTTGAGCTTTCAGAAGCAAGTTTAACTCTAAGGGGGGAAGCAGCAGAATGTGCCTCTCACATCTAGCCTGTAGGAATTCAGGTTGGCAAGTTCTATGGGGAAGACCATTGCTGCCTATGGTGGAAACGGCATGGGAGATTTCAGTTTCAAAATCTCTGTGAAAAAGCGTCAGAGACGCTTCTCCGTTTAGAATCCAGCATATCTCACTGAACCGAAGAAGTGGTAGTTAGAAGGGAGTTAGAGCTGCAAGCAGTTTGGTTTGGGAAATTAGACGCGAAATGAAACTGCAAATGCCTTCCAACAGGCTTGGAAAAGTGTGTTCTATATCTCTGCCAAACAAACTCCCCGGAGGTTGAGCTTTCAGAAGCTAGTTTAACTCTAAGGGAGGAAGCAGCAGAATGTGCCTCTCACATCTAGCCTGTAGGAATTCAGGTTGGCAAGTTCTATGGGGAAGCCCATTGCTGCCTATGGTGGAAACGGCATGGGAGATTTCAGTTTCAAAATCTCTGTGAAAAAGCGTCAGAGAAGCTTCTCCGTTTAGAATCCAGCATATCTCACTGAACCGAAGAAGTGGTAGTTAGAAGGGAGTTAGAGCTGCAAGCAGTTTGGTTTGGGAAATTAGACGCGAAATGAAACTGCAAATGCCTTCCAACAGGCTTGGAAAAGTGTGTTCTATATCTCTGCCAAACAAACTCCCCGGAGGTTGAGCTTTCAGAAGCTAGTTTAACTCTAAGGGAGGAAGCAGCAGAATGTGCCTCTCACATCTAGCCTGTAGGAATTCAGGTTGGCAAGTTCTATGGGGAAGCCCATTGGCGCCTTCGTTGGAAACGGGTTTGGAAATTTCAGTTTCAAAATCTCTGTGAAAAAGCGTCAGAGAAGCTTCTCCGTTTAGAATCCAGCATATCTCACTGAACCGAAGAAGTGGTAGTTAGAAGGGAGTTAGAGCTGCAAGCAGTTTGGTTTGGGAAATTAGACGCGAAATGACACTGCAAAGGCCTTCCAACAGGCTTGGAAAAGTGTGTTCTATATCTCTGCCAAACAGACTCCCCGGAGGTTGAGCTTTCAGAAGCAAGCTTAACTCTTAGGGAGGAAGCAGCAGAATGTGCCTCTCACATCTAGCCTGTAGGAATTCAGGTTGGCAAGTTCTATGGGGAAGCCCATTGCTGCCTATGGTGGAAACAGCATGGGAGATTTCAGTTTCAAAATCTCTGTGAAAAAGCGTCAGAGAAGCTTCTCCGTTTAGAATCCAGCATATCTCACTGAACCGAAGAAGGGGTAGTTAGAAGGCAGTAAGAGCTGCAAGGAGTTTGGTTTGGGAAATTAGACGCGAAATGAAACTGCAAATGCCTTCCAACAGGCTTGGAAAAGTGTGTTCTATATCTCTGCCAAACAAACTCCCCGGAGGTTGAGCTTTCAGAAGCAAGTTTAACTCTAAGGGAGGAAGCAGCAGAATGTGCCTCTCACATCTAGCCTTTAGGAATTCAGGTTGGCAAGTTCTATGGGGAAGCCCATTGCTGCCTATGGTGGAAACGGCATGGGAGATTTCAGTTTCAAAATCTCTGTGAAAAAGCGTCAGAGAAGCTTCTCCGTTTAGAATCCAGCATATCTCACTGAACCGAAGAAGTGGTAGTTAGAAGGGAGTTAGAGCTGCAAGCAGTTTGGTTTCGGAAATTAGACGCGAAATGACACTGCAAAGGCCTTCCAACAGGCTTGGAAAAGTGTGTTCTATATCTCTGCCAAACAAACTCCCCGGAGGTTGAGCTTTCAGAAGCAAGTTTAACTCTAAGGGAGGAAGCAGCAGAATGTGCCTCTCACATCTAGCCTGTAGGAATTCAGGTTGGCAAGTTCTATGGGGAAGACCATTGCTGCCTATGGTGGAAACGGCATGGGAGATTTCAGTTTCAAAATCTCTGTGAAAAAGCGTCAGAGACGCTTCTCCGTTTAGAATCCAGCATATCTCACTGAACCGAAGAAGTGGTAGTTAGAAGGGAGTTAGAGCTGCAAGCAGTTTGGTTTGGGAAATTAGACGCGAAATGAAACTGCAAATGCCTTCCAACAGGCTTGGAAAAGTGTGTTCTATATCTCTGCCAAACAAACTCCCCGGAGGTTGAGCTTTCAGAAGCTAGTTTAACTCTAAGGGAGGAAGCAGCAGAATGTGCCTCTCACATCTAGCCTGTAGGAATTCAGGTTGGCAAGTTCTATGGGGAAGCCCATTGCTGCCTATGGTGGAAACGGCATGGGAGATTTCAGTTTCAAAATCTCTGTGAAAAAGCGTCAGAGAAGCTTCTCCGTTTAGAATCCAGCATATCTCACTGAACCGAAGAAGTGGTAGTTAGAAGGGAGTTAGAGCTGCAAGCAGTTTGGTTTGGGAAATTAGACGCGAAATGAAACTGCAAATGCCTTCCAACAGGCTTGGAAAAGTGTCTTCTATATCTCTGCCAAACAGACTCCCTGGAGGTTGAGCTTTCAGAAGCTAGTTTAACTCTAAGGGAGGAAGCAGCAGAATGTGCCTCTCACATCTAGCCTGTAGGAATTCAGGTTGGCAAGTTCTATGGGGAAGCCCATTGCTGGCTACGGTGGAAACAGCATGGGAGATTTCAGTTTCAAAATCTCTGTGAAAAAGCGTCAGAGAAGCTTCTCCGTTTAGAATCCAGCATATCTCACTGAACCGAAGAAGTGGTAGTTAGAAGGCAGTTAGAGCTGCAAGCAGTTTGGTTTGGGAAATTAGACGCGAAATGAAACTGCAAATGCCTTCCAACAGGCTTGGAAAAGTGTGTTCTATATCTCTGCCAAACAAACTCCCCGGAGGTTGAGCTTTCAGAAGCTAGTTTAACTCTAAGGGAGGAAGCAGCAGAATGTGCCTCTCACATCTAGCCTGTAGGAATTCAGGTTGGCAAGTTCTATGGGGAAGCCCATTGCTGCCTATGGTGGAAACGGCATGGGAGATTTCAGTTTCAAAATCTCTGTGAAAAAGCGTCAGAGAAGCTTCTCCGTTTAGAATCCAGCATATCTCACTGAACCGAAGAAGTGGTAGTTAGAAGGGAGTTAGAGCTGCAAGCAGTTTGGTTTGGGAAATTAGACGCGAAATGAAACTGCAAATGCCTTCCAACAGGCTTGGAAAAGTGTGTTCTATATCTCTGCCAAACAAACTCCCCGGAGGTTGAGCTTTCAGAAGCTAGTTTAACTCTAAGGGAGGAAGCAGCAGAATGTGCCTCTCACATCTAGCCTGTAGGAATTCAGGTTGGCAAGTTCTATGGGGAAGCCCATTGCTGCCTATGGTGGAAACAGCATGGGAGATTTCAGTTTCAAAATCTCTGTGAAAAAGCGTCAGAGAAGCTTCTCCGTTTAGAATCCAGCATATCTCACTGAACCGAAGAAGTGGTAGTTAGAAGGGAGTTAGAGCTGCAAGCAGTTTGCTTTGGGAAATTAGACGCGAAATGAAACTGCAAATGCCTTCCAACAGGCTTGGAAAAGTGTGTTCTATATCTCTGCCAAACAAACTCCCCGGAGGTTGAGCTTTCAGAAGCAAGTTTAACTCTAAGGGAGGAAGCAGCAGAATGTGCCTCTCACATCTAGCCTTTAGGAATTCAGGTTGGCAAGTTCTATGGGGAAGCCCATTGCTGCCTATGGTGGAAACGGCATGGGAGATTTCATTTTCAAAATCTCTGTGAAAAAGCGTCAGAGAAGCTTCTCCGTTTAGAATCCAGCATATCTCACTGAACCGAAGAAGTGGTAGTTAGAAGGCAGTTAGAGCTGCAAGCAGTTTGGTTTGGGAAATTAGACGCGAAATGAAACTGCAAATGCCTTCCAACAGGCTTGGAAAAGTGTGTTCTATATCTCTGCCAAACAAACTCCCCGGAGGTTGAGCTTTCAGAAGCTAGTTTAACTCTAAGGGAGGAAGCAGCAGAATGTGCATCTCACATCTAGCCTGTAGGAATTCAGGTTGGCAAGTTCTATGGGGAAGCCCATTGGCGCCTTCGTTGGAAACGGGTTTGGAAATTTCAGTTTCAAAATCTCTGTGAAAAAGCGTCAGAGAAGCTTCTCCGTTTAGAATCCAGCATATCTCACTGAACCGAAGAAGTGGTAGTTAGAAGGCAGTTAGAGCTGCAAGCAGTTTGGTTTGGGAAATTAGACGCGAAATGAAACTGCAAAGGCCTTCCAACAGGCTTGGAAAAGTGTGTTCTATATCTCTGCCAAACAGACTCCCCGGAGGTTGAGCTTTCAGAAGCAAGCTTAACTCTTAGGGCGGAAGCAGCAGAATGTGCCTCTCACATCTAGCCTGTAGGAATTCAGGTTGGCAAGTTCTATGGGGAAGCCCATTGCTGCCTATGGTGGAAACGGCATGGGAGATTTCAGTTTCAAAATCTCTGTGAAAAAGCGTCAGAGAAGCTTCTCCGTTTAGAATCCAGCATATCTCACTGAACCGAAGAAGTGATAGTTAGAAGGCAGTTAGAGCTGCAAGCAGTTTGGTTTGGGAAATTAGACGCGAAATGAAACTGCAAATGCCTTCCAACAGGCTTGGAAAAGTGTGTTCTATATCTCTGCCAAACAAACTCCCCGGAGGTTGAGCTTTCAGAAGCTAGTTTAACTCTAAGGGAGGAAGCAGCAGAATGTGCCTCTCACATCTAGCCTGTAGGAATTCAGGTTGGCAAGTTCTATGGGGAAGCCCATTGCTGCCTATGGTATAAACGGCATGGGAGATTTCAGTTTCAAAATCTCTGTGAAAAAGCGTCAGAGAAGCTTCTCCGTTTAGAATCCAGCATATCTCACTGAACCGAAGAAGTGGTAGTTAGAAGGGAGTTAGAGCTGCAAGCAGTTTGGTTTGGGAAATTAGACGCGAAATGAAACTGCAAATGCCTTCCAACAGGCTTGGAAAAGTGTGTTCTATATCTCTGCCAAACAAACTCCCCGGAGGTTGAGCTTTCAGAAGCTAGTTTAACTCTAAGGGAGGAAGCAGCAGAATGTGCCTCTCACATCTAGCCTGTAGGAATTCAGGTTGGCAAGTTCTATGGGGAAGCCCATTGGCGCCTTCGTTGGAAACGGGTTTGGAAATTTCAGTTTCAAAATCTCTGTGAAAAAGCGTCAGAGAAGCTTCTCCGTTTAGAATCCAGCATATCTCACTGAACCGAAGAAGTGGTAGTTAGAAGGGAGTTAGAGCTGCAAGCAGTTTGGTTTGGGAAATTAGACGCGAAATGACACTGCAAAGGCCTTCCAACAGGCTTGGAAAAGTGTGTTCTATATCTCTGCCAAACAGACTCCCCGGAGGTTGAGCTTTCAGAAGCAAGCTTAACTCTTAGGGAGGAAGCAGCAGAATGTGCCTCTCACATCTAGCCTGTAGGAATTCAGGTTGGCAAGTTCTATGGGGAAGCCCATTGCTGCCTATGGTGGAAACGGCATGGGAGATTTCAGTTTCAAAATCTCTGTGAAAAAGCGTCAGAGAAGCTTCTCCGTTTAGAATCCAGCATATCTCACTGAACCGAAGAAGTGGTAGTTAGAAGGGAGTTAGAGCTGCAAGCAGTTTGGTTTGGGAAATTAGACGCGAAATGAAACTGCAAATGCCTTCCAACAGGCTTGGAAAAGTGTCTTCTATATCTCTGCCAAACAGACTCCCTGGAGGTTGAGCTTTCAGAAGCTAGTTTAACTCTAAGGGAGGAAGCAGCAGAATGTGCCTCTCACATCTAGCCTGTAGGAATTCAGGTTGGCAAGTTCTATGGGGAAGCCCATTGCTGGCTACGGTGGAAACAGCATGGGAGATTTCAGTTTCAAAATCTCTGTGAAAAAGCGTCAGAGAAGCTTCTCCGTTTAGAATCCAGCATATCTCACTGAACCGAAGAAGTGGTAGTTAGAAGGCAGTTAGAGCTGCAAGCAGTTTGGTTTGGGAAATTAGACGCGAAATGAAACTGCAAATGCCTTCCAACAGGCTTGGAAAAGTGTGTTCTATATCTCTGCCAAACAAACTCCCCGGAGGTTGAGCTTTCAGAAGCTAGTTTAACTCTAAGGGAGGAAGCAGCAGAATGTGCCTCTCACATCTAGCCTGTAGGAATTCAGGTTGGCAAGTTCTATGGGGAAGCCCATTGCTGCCTATGGTGGAAACGGCATGGGAGATTTCAGTTTCAAAATCTCTGTGAAAAAGCGTCAGAGAAGCTTCTCCGTTTAGAATCCAGCATATCTCACTGAACCGAAGAAGTGGTAGTTAGAAGGGAGTTAGAGCTGCAAGCAGTTTGGTTTGGGAAACTAGACGCGAAATGAAACTGCAAATGCCTTCCAACAGGCTTGGAAAAGTGTGTTCTATATCTCTGCCAAACAAACTCCCCGGAGGTTGAGCTTTCAGAAGCTAGTTTAACTCTAAGGGAGGAAGCAGCAGAATGTGCCTCTCACATCTAGCCTGTAGGAATTCAGGTTGGCAAGTTCTATGGGGAAGCCCATTGCTGGCTACGGTGGAAACAGCATGGGAGATTTCAGTTTCAAAATCTCTGTGAAAAAGCGTCAGAGAAGCTTCTCCGTTTAGAATCCAGCATATCTCACTGAACCGAAGAAGTGGTGGTTAGAAGGGAGTTAGAGCTGCAAGCAGTTTGGTTTGGGAAATTAGATGCGAAATGACACTGCAAAGGCCTTCCAACAGGCTTGGAAAAGTGTGTTCTATATCTCTGCCAAACACACTCCCCGGAGGTTGAGCTTTCAGAAGCAAGTTTAACTCTTAGGGAGGAAGCAGCAGAATGTGCCTCTCACATCTAGCCTTTAGGAATTCAGGTTGGCAAGTTCTATGGGGAAGCCCATTGCTGCCTATGGTGGAAACGGCATGGGAGATTTCAGTTTCAAAATCTCTGTGAAAAAGCGTCAGAGAAGCTTCTCCGTTTAGAATCCAGCATATCTCACTGAACCGAAGAAGTGGTAGTTAGAAGGGAGTTAGAGCTGCAAGCAGTTTGGTTTGGGAAATTAGACGCGAAATGAAACTGCAAATGCCTTCCAACAGGCTTGGAAAAGTGTGTTCTATATCTCTGCCAAACAAACTCCCCGGAGGTTGAGCTTTCAGAAGCTAGTTTAACTCTAAGGGAGGAAGCAGCAGAATGTGCCTCTCACATCTAGCCTGTAGGAATTCAGGTTGGCAAGTTCTATGGGGAAGGCAATTGGCGCCTTCGTTGGAAACGGGTTTGGAAATTTCAGTTTCAAAATCTCTGTGAAAAAGCGTCAGAGAAGCTTCTCCGTTTAGAATCCAGCATATCTCACTGAACCGAAGAAGTGGTAGTTAGAAGGGAGTTAGAGCTGCAAGCAGTTTGGTTTGGGAAATTAGACGCGAAATGAAACTGCAAATGCCTTCCAACAGGCTTGGAAAAGTGTGTTCTATATCTCTGCCAAACAAACTCCCCGGAGGTTGAGCTTTCAGAAGCTAGTTTAACTCTAAGGGAGGAAGCAGCAGAATGTGCCTCTCACATCTAGCCTGTAGGAATTCAGGTTGGCAAGTTCTATGGGGAAGCCCATTGCTGCCTATGGTGGAAATGGCATGGGAGATTTCAGTTTCAAAATCTCTGTGAAAAAGCGTCAGAGAAGCTTCTCCGTTTAGAATCCAGCATATCTCACTGAACCGAAGAAGTGGTAGTTAGAAGGCAGTTAGAGCTGCAAGCAGTTTGGTTTGGGAAATTAGACGCGAAATGAAACTGCAAATGCCTTCCAACAGGCTTGGAAAAGTGTGTTCTATATCTCTGCCAAACAAACTCCCCGGAGGTTGAGCTTTCAGAAGCTAGTTTAACTCTAAGGGAGGAAGCAGCAGAATGTGCATCTCACATCTAGCCTGTAGGAATTCAGGTTGGCAAGTTCTATGGGGAAGCCCATTGGCGCCTTCGTTGGAAACGGGATTGGAAATTTCAGTTTCAAAATCTCTGTGAAAAAGCGTCAGAGAAGCTTCTCCGTTTAGAATCCAGCATATCTCACTGAACCGAAGAAGTGGTAGTTAGAAGGCAGTTAGAGCTGCAAGCAGTTTGGTTTGGGAAATTAGACGCGAAATGAAACTGCAAAGGCCTTCCAACAGGCTTGGAAAAGTGTGTTCTATATCTCTGCCAAACAGACTCCCCGGAGGTTGAGCTTTCAGAAGCAAGCTTAACTCTTAGGGCGGAAGCAGCAGAATGTGCCTCTCACATCTAGCCTGTAGGAATTCAGGTTGGCAAGTTCTATGGGGAAGCCCATTGCTGCCTATGGTGGAAACGGCATGGGAGATTTCAGTTTCAAAATCTCTGTGAAAAAGCGTCAGAGAAGCTTCTCCGTTTAGAATCCAGCATATCTCACTGAACCGAAGAAGTGATAGTTAGAAGGCAGTTAGAGCTGCAAGCAGTTTGGTTTGGGAAATTAGACGCGAAATGAAACTGCAAATGCCTTCCAACAGGCTTGGAAAAGTGTGTTCTATATCTCTGCCAAACAAACTCCCCGGAGGTTGAGCTTTCAGAAGCTAGTTTAACTCTAAGGGAGGAAGCAGCAGAATGTGCCTCTCACATCTAGCCTGTAGGAATTCAGGTTGGCAAGTTCTATGGGGAAGCCCATTGCTGCCTATGGTGGAAACGGCATGGGAGATTTCAGTTTCAAAATCGCTGTGAAAAAGCGTCAGAGAAGCTTCTCCGTTTAGAATCCAGCATATCTCACTGAACCGAAGAAGTGGTAGTTAGAAGGGAGTTAGAGCTGCAAGCAGTTTGGTGTGGGAAATTAGACGCGAAATGACACTGCAAAGGCCTTCCAACAGGCTTGGAAAAGTGTGTTCTATATCTCTGCCAAACAAACAACCCGGAGGTTGAGCTTTCAGAAGCCAGCTTAACTGTTAGGGAGGAAGCAGCAGAATGTGCCTCTCACATCTAGCCTGTAGGAATTCAGGTTGGCAAGTTCTATGGGGAAGCCCATTGCTGCCTATGGTGGAAACGGCATGGGAGATTTCAGTTTCAAAATCTCTGTGAAAAAGCGTCAGAGACGCTTCTCCGTTTAGAATCCAGCATATCTCACTGAACCGAAGAAGTGGTAGTTAGAAGGGAGTTAGAGCTGCAAGCAGTTTGGTTTGGGAAATTAGACGCGAAATGAAACTGCAAATGCCTTCCAACAGGCTTGGAAAAGTGTGTTCTATATCTCTGCCAAACAAACTCCCCGGAGGTTGAGCTTTCAGAAGCTAGTTTAACTCTAAGGGAGGAAGCAGCAGAATGTGCCTCTCACATCTAGCCTGTAGGAATTCAGGTTGGCAAGTTCTATGGGGAAGCCCATTGCTGCCTATGGTGGAAACGGCATGGGAGATTTCAGTTTCAAAATCTCTGTGAAAAAGCGTCAGAGAAGCTTCTCCGTTTAGAATCCAGCATATCTCACTGAACCGAAGAAGTGGTAGTTAGAAGGGAGTTAGAGCTGCAAGCAGTTTGGTTTGGGAAATTAGACGCGAAATGAAACTGCAAATGCCTTCCAACAGGCTTGGAAAAGTGTCTTCTATATCTCTGCCAAACAGACTCCCTGGAGGTTGAGCTTTCAGAAGCTAGTTTAACTCTAAGGGAGGAAGCAGCAGAATGTGCCTCTCACATCTAGCCTGTAGGAATTCAGGTTGGCAAGTTCTATGGGGAAGCCCATTGCTGGCTACGGTGGAAACAGCATGGGAGATTTCAGTTTCAAAATCTCTGTGAAAAAGCGTCAGAGAAGCTTCTCCGTTTAGAATCCAGCATATCTCACTGAACCGAAGAAGTGGTAGTTAGAAGGCAGTTAGAGCTGCAAGCAGTTTGGTTTGGGAAATTAGACGCGAAATGAAACTGCAAATGCCTTCCAACAGGCTTGGAAAAGTGTGTTCTATATCTCTGCCAAACAAACTCCCCGGAGGTTGAGCTTTCAGAAGCTAGTTTAACTCTAAGGGAGGAAGCAGCAGAATGTGCCTCTCACATCTAGCCTGTAGGAATTCAGGTTGGCAAGTTCTATGGGGAAGCCCATTGCTGCCTATGGTGGAAACGGCATGGGAGATTTCAGTTTCAAAATCTCTGTGAAAAAGCGTCAGAGAAGCTTCTCCGTTTAGAATCCAGCATATCTCACTGAACCGAAGAAGTGGTAGTTAGAAGGGAGTTAGAGCTGCAAGCAGTTTGGTTTGGGAAATTAGACGCGAAATGAAACTGCAAATGCCTTCCAACAGGCTTGGAAAAGTGTGTTCTATATCTCTGCCAAACAAACTCCCCGGAGGTTGAGCTTTCAGAAGCTAGTTTAACTCTAAGGGAGGAAGCAGCAGAATGTGCCTCTCACATCTAGCCTGTAGGAATTCAGGTTGGCAAGTTCTATGGGGAAGCCCATTGCTGCCTATGGTGGAAACAGCATGGGAGATTTCAGTTTCAAAATCTCTGTGAAAAAGCGTCAGAGAAGCTTCTCCGTTTAGAATCCAGCATATCTCACTGAACCGAAGAAGTGGTAGTTAGAAGGGAGTTAGAGCTGCAAGCAGTTTGCTTTGGGAAATTAGACGCGAAATGAAACTGCAAATGCCTTCCAACAGGCTTGGAAAAGTGTGTTCTATATCTCTGCCAAACAAACTCCCCGGAGGTTGAGCTTTCAGAAGCAAGTTTAACTCTAAGGGAGGAAGCAGCAGAATGTGCCTCTCACATCTAGCCTTTAGGAATTCAGGTTGGCAAGTTCTATGGGGAAGCCCATTGCTGCCTATGGTGGAAACGGCATGGGAGATTTCATTTTCAAAATCTCTGTGAAAAAGCGTCAGAGAAGCTTCTCCGTTTAGAATCCAGCATATCTCACTGAACCGAAGAAGTGGTAGTTAGAAGGGAGTTAGAGCTGCAAGCAGTTTGGTTTGGGAAATTAGATGCGAAATGACACTGCAAAGGCCTTCCAACAGGCTTGGAAAAGTGTGTTCTATATCTCTGCCAAACAGACTCCCCGGAGGTTGAGCTTTCAGAAGCAAGCTTAACTCTTAGGGAGGAAGCAGCAGAATGTGCCTCTCACATCTAGCCTGTAGGAATTCAGGTTGGCAAGTTCTATGGGGAAGCCCATTGCTGCCTATGGTGGAAACGGCATGGGAGATTTCAGTTTCAAAATCTCTGTGAAAAAGCGTCAGAGAAGCTTCTCCGTTTAGAATCCAGCATATCTCACTGAACCGAAGAAGTGGTAGTTAGAAGGCAGTTAGAGCTGCAAGCAGTTTGGTTTGGGAAATTAGACGCGAAATGAAACTGCAAATGCCTTCCAACAGGCTTGGAAAAGTGTGTTCTATATCTCTGCCAAACAGACTCCCCGGAGGTTGAGCTTTCAGAAGCTAGTTTAACTCTAAGGGAGGAAGCAGCAGAATGTGCCTCTCACATCTAGCCTGTAGGAATTCAGGTTGGCAAGTTCTATGGGGAAGCCCATTGCTGGCTACGGTGGAAACAGCATGGGAGATTTCAGTTTCAAAATCTCTGTGAAAAAGCGTCAGAGAAGCTTCTCCGTTTAGAATCCAGCATATCTCACTGAACCGAAGAAGTGGTAGTTAGAAGGGAGTTAGAGCTGCAAGCAGTTTGGTTTGGGAAATTAGACGCGAAATGAAACTGCAAATGCCTTCCAACAGGCTTGGAAAAGTGTGTTCTATATCTCTGCCAAACAAACTCCCCGGAGGTTGAGCTTTCAGAAGCTAGTTTAACTCTAAGGGAGGAAGCAGCAGAATGTGCCTCTCACATCTAGCCTGTAGGAATTCAGGTTGGCAAGTTCTATGGGGAAGCCCATTGCTGGCTACGGTGGAAACAGCATGGGAGATTTCAGTTTCAAAATCTCTGTGAAAAAGCGTCAGAGAAGCTTCTCCGTTTAGAATCCAGCATATCTCACTGAACCGAAGAAGTGGTAGTTAGAAGGCAGTTAGAGCTGCAAGCAGTTTGGTTTGGGAAATTAGACGCGAAATGAAACTGCAAATGCCTTCCAACAGGCTTGGAAAAGTGTGTTCTATATCTCTGCCAAACAAACTCCCCGGAGGTTGAGCTTTCAGAAGCTAGTTTAACTCTAAGGGAGGAAGCAGCAGAATGTGCCTCTCACATCTAGCCTGTAGGAATTCAGGTTGGCAAGTTCTATGGGGAAGCCCATTGCTGCCTATGGTGGAAACGGCATGGGAGATTTCAGTTTCAAAATCGCTGTGAAAAAGCGTCAGAGAAGCTTCTCCGTTTAGAATCCAGCATATCTCACTGAACCGAAGAAGTGGTAGTTAGAAGGGAGTTAGAGCTGCAAGCAGTTTGGTTTGGGAAATTAGACGCGAAATGAAACTGCAAATGCCTTCCAACAGGCTTGGAAAAGTGTGTTCTATATCTCTGCCAAACAAACTCCCCGGAGGTTGAGCTTTCAGAAGCTAGTTTAACTCTAAGGGAGGAAGCAGCAGAATGTGCCTCTCACATCTAGCCTGTAGGAATTCAGGTTGGCAAGTTCTATGGGGAAGCCCATTGCTGGCTACGGTGGAAACAGCATGGGAGATTTCAGTTTCAAAATCTCTGTGAAAAAGCGTCAGAGAAGCTTCTCCGTTTAGAATCCAGCATATCTCACTGAACCGAAGAAGTGGTGGTTAGAAGGGAGTTAGAGCTGCAAGCAGTTTGGTTTGGGAAATTAGATGCGAAATGACACTGCAAAGGCCTTCCAACAGGCTTGGAAAAGTGTGTTCTATATCTCTGCCAAACACACTCCCCGGAGGTTGAGCTTTCAGAAGCAAGTTTAACTCTTAGGGAGGAAGCAGCAGAATGTGCCTCTCACATCTAGCCTTTAGGAATTCAGGTTGGCAAGTTCTATGGGGAAGCCCATTGCTGCCTATGGTGGAAACGGCATGGGAGATTTCAGTTTCAAAATCTCTGTGAAAAAGCGTCAGAGAAGCTTCTCCGTTTAGAATCCAGCATATCTCACTGAACCGAAGAAGTGGTAGTTAGAAGGGAGTTAGAGCTGCAAGCAGTTTGGTTTGGGAAATTAGACGCGAAATGAAACTGCAAATGCCTTCCAACAGGCTTGGAAAAGTGTGTTCTATATCTCTGCCAAACAAACTCCCCGGAGGTTGAGCTTTCAGAAGCTAGTTTAACTCTAAGGGAGGAAGCAGCAGAATGTGCCTCTCACATCTAGCCTGTAGGAATTCATGTTGGCAAGTTCTATGGGGAAGCCAATTGGCGCCTTCGTTGGAAACGGGTTTGGAAATTTCAGTTTCAAAATCTCTGTGAAAAAGCGTCAGAGAAGCTTCTCCGTTTAGAATCCAGCATATCTCACTGAACCGAAGAAGTGGTAGTTAGAAGGGAGTTAGAGCTGCAAGCAGTTTGGTTTGGGAAATTAGACGCGAAATGAAACTGCAAATGCCTTCCAACAGGCTTGGAAAAGTGTGTTCTATATCTCTGCCAAACAAACTCCCCGGAGGTTGAGCTTTCAGAAGCTAGTTTAACTCTAAGGGAGGAAGCAGCAGAATGTGCCTCTCACATCTAGCCTGTAGGAATTCAGGTTGGCAAGTTCTATGGGGAAGCCCATTGCTGCCTATGGTGGAAACGGCATGGGAGATTTCAGTTTCAAAATCTCTGTGAAAAAGCGTCAGAGAAGCTTCTCCGTTTAGAATCCAGCATATCTCACTGAACCGAAGAAGTGGTAGTTAGAAGGCAGTTAGAGCTGCAAGCAGTTTGGTTTGGGAAATTAGACGCGAAATGAAACTGCAAATGCCTTCCAACAGGCTTGGAAAAGTGTGTTCTATATCTCTGCCAAACAAACTCCCCGGAGGTTGAGCTTTCAGAAGCTAGTTTAACTCTAAGGGAGGAAGCAGCAGAATATGCATCTCACATCTAGCCTGTAGGAATTCAGGTTGGCAAGTTCTATGGGGAAGCCCATTGGCGCCTTCGTTGGAAACGGGTTTGGAAATTTCAGTTTCAAAATCTCTGTGAAAAAGCGTCAGAGAAGCTTCTCCGTTTAGAATCCAGCATATCTCACTGAACCGAAGAAGTGGTAGTTAGAAGGCAGTTAGAGCTGCAAGCAGTTTGGTTTGGGAAATTAGACGCGAAATGAAACTGCAAAGGCCTTCCAACAGGCTTGGAAAAGTGTGTTCTATATCTCTGCCAAACAGACTCCCCGGAGGTTGAGCTTTCAGAAGCAAGCTTAACTCTTAGGGCGGAAGCAGCAGAATGTGCCTCTCACATCTAGCCTGTAGGAATTCAGGTTGGCAAGTTCTATGGGGAAGCCCATTGCTGCCTATGGTGGAAACGGCATGGGAGATTTCAGTTTCAAAATCTCTGTGAAAAAGCGTCAGAGAAGCTTCTCCGTTTAGAATCCAGCATATCTCACTGAACCGAAGAAGTGATAGTTAGAAGGCAGTTAGAGCTGCAAGCAGTTTGGTTTGGGAAATTAGACGCGAAATGAAACTGCAAATGCCTTCCAACAGGCTTGGAAAAGTGTGTTCTATATCTCTGCCAAACAAACTCCCCGGAGGTTGAGCTTTCAGAAGCTAGTTTAACTCTAAGGGAGGAAGCAGCAGAATGTGCCTCTCACATCTAGCCTGTAGGAATTCAGGTTGGCAAGTTCTATGGGGAAGCCCATTGCTGCCTATGGTGGAAACGGCATGGGAGATTTCAGTTTCAAAATCGCTGTGAAAAAGCGTCAGAGAAGCTTCTCCGTTTAGAATCCAGCATATCTCACTGAACCGAAGAAGTGGTAGTTAGAAGGGAGTTAGAGCTGCAAGCAGTTTGGTGTGGGAAATTAGACGCGAAATGACACTGCAAAGGCCTTCCAACAGGCTTGGAAAAGTGTGTTCTATATCTCTGCCAAACAAACAACCCGGAGGTTGAGCTTTCAGAAGCCAGCTTAACTGTTAGGGAGGAAGCAGCAGAATGTGCCTCTCACATCTAGCCTGTAGGAATTCAGGTTGGCAAGTTCTATGGGGAAGCCCATTGCTGCCTATGGTGGAAACGGCATGGGAGATTTCAGTTTCAAAATCTCTGTGAAAAAGCGTCAGAGAAGCTTCTCCGTTTAGAATCCAGCATATCTCACTGAACCGAAGAAGTGGTAGTTAGAGGGAGTTAGAGCTGCAAGCAGTTTGGTTTGGGAAATTAGACGCGAAATGAAACTGCAAATGCCTTCCAACAGGCTTGGAAAAGTGTGTTCTATATCTCTGCCAAACAAACTCCCCGGAGGTTGAGCTTTCAGAAGCTAGTTTAACTCTAAGGGAGGAAGCAGCAGAATGTGCCTCTCACATCTAGCCTGTAGGAATTCAGGTTGGCAAGTTCTATGGGGAAGCCCATTGCTGCCTATGGTGGAAACAGCATGGGAGATTTCAGTTTCAAAATCTCTGTGAAAAAGCGTCAGAGAAGCTTCTCCGTTTAGAATCCAGCATATCTCACTGAACCGAAGAAGGGGTAGTTAGAAGGCAGTAAGAGCTGCAAGGAGTTTGGTTTGGGAAATTAGACGCGAAATGAAACTGCAAATGCCTTCCAACAGGCTTGGAAAAGTGTGTTCTATATCTCTGCCAAACAAACTCCCCGGAGGTTGAGCTTTCAGAAGCAAGTTTAACTCTAAGGGAGGAAGCAGCAGAATGTGCCTCTCACATCTAGCCTTTAGGAATTCAGGTTGGCAAGTTCTATGGGGAAGCCCATTGCTGCCTATGGTGGAAACGGCATGGGAGATTTCAGTTTCAAAATCTCTGTGAAAAAGCGTCAGAGAAGCTTCTCCGTTTAGAATCCAGCATATCTCACTGAACCGAAGAAGTGGTAGTTAGAAGGGAGTTAGAGCTGCAAGCAGTTTGGTTTCGGAAATTAGACGCGAAATGACACTGCAAAGGCCTTCCAACAGGCTTGGAAAAGTGTGTTCTATATCTCTGCCAAACAAACTCCCCGGAGGTTGAGCTTTCAGAAGCAAGTTTAACTCTAAGGGAGGAAGCAGCAGAATGTGCCTCTCACATCTAGCCTGTAGGAATTCAGGTTGGCAAGTTCTATGGGGAAGACCATTGCTGCCTATGGTGGAAACGGCATGGGAGATTTCAGTTTCAAAATCTCTGTGAAAAAGCGTCAGAGACGCTTCTCCGTTTAGAATCCAGCATATCTCACTGAACCGAAGAAGTGGTAGTTAGAAGGGAGTTAGAGCTGCAAGCAGTTTGGTTTGGGAAATTAGACGCGAAATGAAACTGCAAATGCCTTCCAACAGGCTTGGAAAAGTGTGTTCTATATCTCTGCCAAACAAACTCCCCGGAGGTTGAGCTTTCAGAAGCTAGTTTAACTCTAAGGGAGGAAGCAGCAGAATGTGCCTCTCACATCTAGCCTGTAGGAATTCAGGTTGGCAAGTTCTATGGGGAAGCCCATTGCTGCCTATGGTGGAAACGGCATGGGAGATTTCAGTTTCAAAATCTCTGTGAAAAAGCGTCAGAGAAGCTTCTCCGTTTAGAATCCAGCATATCTCACTGAACCGAAGAAGTGGTAGTTAGAAGGGAGTTAGAGCTGCAAGCAGTTTGGTTTGGGAAATTAGACGCGAAATGAAACTGCAAATGCCTTCCAACAGGCTTGGAAAAGTGTCTTCTATATCTCTGCCAAACAGACTCCCTGGAGGTTGAGCTTTCAGAAGCTAGTTTAACTCTAAGGGAGGAAGCAGCAGAATGTGCCTCTCACATCTAGCCTGTAGGAATTCAGGTTGGCAAGTTCTATGGGGAAGCCCATTGCTGGCTACGGTGGAAACAGCATGGGAGATTTCAGTTTCAAAATCTCTGTGAAAAAGCGTCAGAGAAGCTTCTCCGTTTAGAATCCAGCATATCTCACTGAACCGAAGAAGTGGTAGTTAGAAGGCAGTTAGAGCTGCAAGCAGTTTGGTTTGGGAAATTAGACGCGAAATGAAACTGCAAATGCCTTCCAACAGGCTTGGAAAAGTGTGTTCTATATCTCTGCCAAACAAACTCCCCGGAGGTTGAGCTTTCAGAAGCTAGTTTAACTCTAAGGGAGGAAGCAGCAGAATGTGCCTCTCACATCTAGCCTGTAGGAATTCAGGTTGGCAAGTTCTATGGGGAAGCCCATTGCTGCCTATGGTGGAAACGGCATGGGAGATTTCAGTTTCAAAATCTCTGTGAAAAAGCGTCAGAGAAGCTTCTCCGTTTAGAATCCAGCATATCTCACTGAACCGAAGAAGTGGTAGTTAGAAGGGAGTTAGAGCTGCAAGCAGTTTGGTTTGGGAAATTAGACGCGAAATGAAACTGCAAATGCCTTCCAACAGGCTTGGAAAAGTGTGTTCTATATCTCTGCCAAACAAACTCCCCGGAGGTTGAGCTTTCAGAAGCTAGTTTAACTCTAAGGGAGGAAGCAGCAGAATGTGCCTCTCACATCTAGCCTGTAGGAATTCAGGTTGGCAAGTTCTATGGGGAAGCCCATTGCTGCCTATGGTGGAAACAGCATGGGAGATTTCAGTTTCAAAATCTCTGTGAAAAAGCGTCAGAGAAGCTTCTCCGTTTAGAATCCAGCATATCTCACTGAACCGAAGAAGTGGTAGTTAGAAGGGAGTTAGAGCTGCAAGCAGTTTGCTTTGGGAAATTAGACGCGAAATGAAACTGCAAATGCCTTCCAACAGGCTTGGAAAAGTGTGTTCTATATCTCTGCCAAACAAACTCCCCGGAGGTTGAGCTTTCAGAAGCAAGTTTAACTCTAAGGGAGGAAGCAGCAGAATGTGCCTCTCACATCTAGCCTTTAGGAATTCAGGTTGGCAAGTTCTATGGGGAAGCCCATTGCTGCCTATGGTGGAAACGGCATGGGAGATTTCATTTTCAAAATCTCTGTGAAAAAGCGTCAGAGAAGCTTCTCCGTTTAGAATCCAGCATATCTCACTGAACCGAAGAAGTGGTAGTTAGAAGGGAGTTAGAGCTGCAAGCAGTTTGGTTTGGGAAATTAGATGCGAAATGACACTGCAAAGGCCTTCCAACAGGCTTGGAAAAGTGTGTTCTATATCTCTGCCAAACAGACTCCCCGGAGGTTGAGCTTTCAGAAGCAAGCTTAACTCTTAGGGAGGAAGCAGCAGAATGTGCCTCTCACATCTAGCCTGTAGGAATTCAGGTTGGCAAGTTCTATGGGGAAGCCCATTGCTGCCTATGGTGGAAACGGCATGGGAGATTTCAGTTTCAAAATCTCTGTGAAAAAGCGTCAGAGAAGCTTCTCCGTTTAGAATCCAGCATATCTCACTGAACCGAAGAAGTGGTAGTTAGAAGGCAGTTAGAGCTGCAAGCAGTTTGGTTTGGGAAATTAGACGCGAAATGAAACTGCAAATGCCTTCCAACAGGCTTGGAAAAGTGTGTTCTATATCTCTGCCAAACAGACTCCCTGGAGGTTGAGCTTTCAGAAGCTAGTTTAACTCTAAGGGAGGAAGCAGCAGAATGTGCCTCTCACATCTAGCCTGTAGGAATTCAGGTTGGCAAGTTCTATGGGGAAGCCCATTGCTGGCTACGGTGGAAACAGCATGGGAGATTTCAGTTTCAAAATCTCTGTGAAAAAGCGTCAGAGAAGCTTCTCCGTTTAGAATCCAGCATATCTCACTGAACCGAAGAAGTGGTGGTTAGAAGGGAGTTAGAGCTGCAAGCAGTTTGGTTTGGGAAATTAGATGCGAAATGACACTGCAAAGGCCTTCCAACAGGCTTGGAAAAGTGTGTTCTATATCTCTGCCAAACACACTCCCCGGAGGTTGAGCTTTCAGAAGCAAGTTTAACTCTTAGGGAGGAAGCAGCAGAATGTGCCTCTCACATCTAGCCTTTAGGAATTCAGGTTCGCAAGTTCTATGGGGAAGCCCATTGCTGCCTATGGTGGAAACGGCATGGGAGATTTCAGTTTCAAAATCTCTGTGAAAAAGCGTCAGAGAAGCTTCTCCGTTTAGAATCCAGCATATCTCACTGAACCGAAGAAGTGGTAGTTAGAAGGGAGTTAGAGCTGCAAGCAGTTTGGTTTGGGAAATTAGACGCGAAATGAAACTGCAAATGCCTTCCAACAGGCTTGGAAAAGTGTGTTCTATATCTCTGCCAAACAAACTCCCCGGAGGTTGAGCTTTCAGAAGCTAGTTTAACTCTAAGGGAGGAAGCAGCAGAATGTGCCTCTCACATCTAGCCTGTAGGAATTCAGGTTGGCAAGTTCTATAGGGAAGCCCATTGGCGCCTTCGTTGGAAACGGGTTTGGAAATTTCAGTTTCAAAATCTCTGTGAAAAAGCGTCAGAGAAGCTTCTCCGTTTAGAATCCAGCATATCTCACTGAACCGAAGAAGTGGTGGTTAGAAGGGAGTTAGAGCTGCAAGCAGTTTGGTTTGGGAAATTAGATGCGAAATGACACTGCAAAGGCCTTCCAACAGGCTTGGAAAAGTGTGTTCTATATCTCTGCCAAACACACTCCCCGGAGGTTGAGCTTTCAGAAGCAAGTTTAACTCTTAGGGAGGAAGCAGCAGAATGTGCCTCTCACATCTAGCCTTTAGGAATTCAGGTTCGCAAGTTCTATGGGGAAGCCCATTGCTGCCTATGGTGGAAACGGCATGGGAGATTTCAGTTTCAAAATCTCTGTGAAAAAGCGTCAGAGAAGCTTCTCCGTTTAGAATCCAGCATATCTCACTGAACCGAAGAAGTGGTAGTTAGAAGGCAGTAAGAGCTGCAAGCAGTTTGGTTTGGGAAATTAGACGCGAAATGAAACTGCAAATGCCTTCCAACAGGCTTGGAAAAGTGTGTTCTATATCTCTGCCAAACAGACTCCCTGGAGGTTGAGCTTTCAGAAGCTAGTTTAACTCTAAGGGAGGAAGCAGCAGAATGTGCCTCTCACATCTAGCCTGTAGGAATTCAGGTTGGCAAGTTCTATGGGGAAGCCCATTGCTGGCTACGGTGGAAACAGCATGGGAGATTTCAGTTTCAAAATCTCTGTGAAAAAGCGTCAGAGAAGCTTCTCCGTTTAGAATCCAGCATATCTCACTGAACCGAAGAAGTGGTAGTTAGAAGGCAGTTAGAGCTGCAAGCAGTTTGGTTTGGGAAATTAGACGCGAAATGAAACTGCAAATGCCTTCCAACAGGCTTGGAAAAGTGTGTTCTATATCTCTGCCAAACAAACTCCCCGGAGGTTGAGCTTTCAGAAGCTAGTTTAACTCTAAGGGAGGAAGCAGCAGAATGTGCCTCTCACATCTAGCCTGTAGGAATTCAGGTTGGCAAGTTCTATGGGGAAGCCCATTGCTGCCTATGGTGGAAACGGCATGGGAGATTTCAGTTTCAAAATCTCTGTGAAAAAGCGTCAGAGAAGCTTCTCCGTTTAGAATCCAGCATATCTCACTGAACCGAAGAAGTGGTAGTTAGAAGGGAGTTAGAGCTGCAAGCAGTTTGGTTTGGGAAATTAGACGCGAAATGAAACTGCAAATGCCTTCCAACAGGCTTGGAAAAGTGTGTTCTATATCTCTGCCAAACAAACTCCCCGGAGGTTGAGCTTTCAGAAGCTAGTTTAACTCTAAGGGAGGAAGCAGCAGAATGTGCCTCTCACATCTAGCCTGTAGGAATTCAGGTTGGCAAGTTCTATGGGGAAGCCCATTGCTGCCTATGGTGGAAACAGCATGGGAGATTTCAGTTTCAAAATCTCTGTGAAAAAGCGTCAGAGAAGCTTCTCCGTTTAGAATCCAGCATATCTCACTGAACCGAAGAAGTGGTAGTTAGAAGGCAGTTAGAGCTGCAAGCAGTTTGGTTTGGGAAATTAGACGCGAAATGAAACTGCAAATGCCTTCCAACAGGCTTGGAAAAGTGTGTTCTATATCTCTGCCAAACAAACTCCCCGGAGGTTGAGCTTTCAGAAGCAAGTTTAACTCTAAGGGAGGAAGCAGCAGAATGTGCCTCTCACATCTAGCCTTTAGGAATTCAGGTTGGCAAGTTCTATGGGGAAGCCCATTGCTGCCTATGGTGGAAACGGCATGGGAGATTTCATTTTCAAAATCTCTGTGAAAAAGCGTCAGAGAAGCTTCTCCGTTTAGAATCCAGCATATCTCACTGAACCGAAGAAGTGGTAGTTAGAAGGGAGTTAGAGCTGCAAGCAGTTTGGTTTGGGAAATTAGTTGCGAAATGACACTGCAAAGGCCTTCCAACAGGCTTGGAAAAGTGTGTTCTATATCTCTGCCAAACAGACTCCCCGGAGGTTGAGCTTTCAGAAGCAAGCTTAACTCTTAGGGAGGAAGCAGCAGAATGTGCCTCTCACATCTAGCCTGTAGGAATTCAGGTTGGCAAGTTCTATGGGGAAGCCCATTGCTGCCTATGGTGGAAACGGCATGGGAGATTTCAGTTTCAAAATCTCTGTGAAAAAGCGTCAGAGAAGCTTCTCCGTTTAGAATCCAGCATATCTCACTGAACCGAAGAAGTGGTAGTTAGAAGGCAGTTAGAGCTGCAAGCAGTTTGGTTTGGGAAATTAGACGCGAAATGAAACTGCAAATGCCTTCCAACAGGCTTGGAAAAGTGTGTTCTATATCTCTGCCAAACAGACTCCCTGGAGGTTGAGCTTTCAGAAGCTAGTTTAACTCTAAGGGACGAAGCAGCAGAATGTGCCTCTCACATCTAGCCTGTAGGAATTCAGGTTGGCAAGTTCTATGGGGAAGCCCATTGCTGGCTACGGTGGAAACAGCATGGGAGATTTCAGTTTCAAAATCTCTGTGAAAAAGCGTCAGAGAAGCTTCTCCGTTTAGAATCCAGCATATCTCACTGAACCGAAGAAGTGGTAGTTAGAAAGCAGTTAGAGCTGCAAGCAGTTTGGTTTGGGAAATTAGACGCGAAATGAAACTGCAAATGCCTTCCAACAGGCTTGGAAAAGTGTGTTCTATATCTCTGCCAAACAAACTCCCCGGAGGTTGAGCTTTCAGAAGCTAGTTTAACTCTAAGGGAGGAAGCAGCAGAATGTGCCTCTCACATCTAGCCTGTAGGAATTCAGGTTGGCAAGTTCTATGGGGAAGCCCATTGCTGCCTATGGTGGAAACAGCATGGGAGATTTCAGTTTCAAAATCTCTGTGAAAAAGCGTCAGAGAAGCTTCTCCGTTTAGAATCCAGCATATCTCACTGAACCGAAGAAGTGGTAGTTAGAAGGCAGTTAGAGCTGCAAGCAGTTTGGTTTGGGAAATTAGACGCGAAATGAAACTGCAAATGCCTTCCAACAGGCTTGGAAAAGTGTGTTCTATATCTCTGCCAAACAGACTCCCTGGAGGTTGAGCTTTCAGAAGCTAGTTTAACTCTAAGGGAGGAAGCAGCAGAATGTGCCTCTCACATCTAGCGTGTAGGAATTCAGGTTGGCAAGTTCTATGGGGAAGCCCATTGCTGGCTATGGTGGAAACGGGTTTGGAAATTTCAGTTTCAAAATCTCTGTGAAAAAGCGTCAGAGAAGCTTCTCCGTTTAGAATCCAGCATATCTCACTGAACCGAAGAAGTGGTAGTTAGAAGGGAGTTAGAGCTGCAAGCAGTTTGGTTTGGGAAATTAGATGCGAAATGACACTGCAAAGGCCTTCCAACAGGCTTGGAAAAGTGTGTTCTATATCTCTGCCAAACAGACTCCCCGGAGGTTGAGCTTTCAGAAGCAAGCTTAACTCTTAGGGAGGAAGCAGCAGAATGTGCCTCTCACATCTAGCCTGTAGGAATTCAGGTTGGCAAGTTCTATGGGGAAGCCCATTGCTGCCTATGGTGGAAACGGCATGGGAGATTTCAGTTTCAAAATCTCTGTGAAAAAGCGTCAGAGAAGCTTCTCCGTTTAGAATCCAGCATATCTCACTGAACCGAAGAAGTGGTAGTTAGAAGGCAGTTAGAGCTGCAAGCAGTTTGGTTTGGGAAATTAGACGCGAAATGAAACTGCAAATGCCTTCCAACAGGCTTGGAAAAGTGTGTTCTATATCTCTGCCAAACAAACTCCCCGGAGGTTGAGCTTTCAGAAGCTAGTTTAACTCTAAGGGAGGAAGCAGCAGAATGTGCCTCTCACATCTAGCCTGTAGGAATTCAGGTTGGCAAGTTCTATGGGGAAGCCCATTGTTGCCTATGGTGGAAACGGCATGGGAGATTTCAGTTTCAAAATCTCTGTGAAAAAGCGTCAGAGAAGCTTCTCCGTTTAGAATCCAGCATATCTCACTGAACCGAAGAAGTGGTAGTTAGAAGGGAGTTAGAGCTGCAAGCAGTTTGGTTTGGGAAATTAGACGCGAAATGAAACTGCAAATGCCTTCCAACAGGCTTGGAAAAGTGTGTTCTATATCTCTGCCAAACAAACTCCCCGGAGGTTGAGCTTTCAGAAGCTAGTTTAACTCTAAGGGAGGAAGCAGCAGAATGTGCCTCTCACATCTAGCCTGTAGGAATTCAGGTTGGCAAGTTCTATGGGGAAGCCCATTGCTGCCTATGGTGGAAACAGCATGGGAGATTTCAGTTTCAAAATCTCTGTGAAAAAGCGTCAGAGAAGCTTCTCCGTTTAGAATCCAGCATATCTCACTGAACCGAAGAAGTGGTAGTTAGAAGGGAGTTAGAGCTGCAAGCAGTTTGGTTTGGGAAATTAGACGCGAAATGAAACTGCAAATGCCTTCCAACAGGCTTGGAAAAGTGTGTTCTATATCTCTGCCAAACAAACTCCCCGGAGGTTGAGCTTTCAGAAGCAAGTTTAACTCTAAGGGAGGAAGCAGCAGAATGTGCCTCTCACATCTAGCCTTTAGGAATTCAGGTTGGCAAGTTCTATGGGGAAGCCCATTGCTGCCTATGGTGGAAACGGCATGGGAGATTTCAGTTTCAAAATCTCTGTGAAAAAGCGTCAGAGAAGCTTCTCCGTTTAGAATCCAGCATATCTCACTGAACCGAAGAAGTGGTAGTTAGAAGGGAGTTAGAGCTGCAAGCAGTTTGGTTTGGGAAATTAGATGCGAAATGACACTGCAAAGGCCTTCCAACAGGCTTGGAAAAGTGTGTTCTATATCTGTGCCAAACAGAGTCCCCGGAGGTTGAGCTTTTAGAAGCAAGCTTAACTGTTAGGGAGGAAGCAGCAGAATGTGCCTCTCACATCTAGCCTGTAGGAATTCAGGTTGGCAAGTTCTATGGGGAAGCCAATTGGCGCGTTCGTTGGAAACGGGTTTGGAAATTTCAGTTTCAAAATCTCTGTGAAAAAGCGTCAGAGAAGCTTCTCCGTTTAGAATCCAGCATATCTCACTGAACCGAAGAAGTGGTAGTTAGAAGGCAGTTAGAGCTGCAAGCAGTTTGGTTTGGGAAATTAGACGCGAAATGAAACTGCAAATGCCTTCCAACAGGCTTGGAAAAGTGTGTTCTATATCTCTGCCAAACAAACTCCCCGGAGGTTGAGCTTTCAGAAGCTAGTTTAACTCTAAGGGAGGAAGCAGCAGAATGTGCCTCTCACATCTAGCCTGTAGGAATTCAGGTTGGCAAGTTCTATGGGGAAGCCCATTGCTGCCTATGGTGGAAACGGCATGGGAGATTTCAGTTTCAAAATCTCTGTGAAAAAGCGTCAGAGAAGCTTCTCCGTTTAGAATCCAGCATATCTCACTGAACCGAAGAAGTGGTAGTTAGAAGGGAGTTAGAGCTGCAAGCAGTTTGGTTTGGGAAATTAGACGCGAAATGAAACTGCAAATGCCTTCCAACAGGCTTGGAAAAGTGTGTTCTATATCTCTGCCAAACAAACTCCCCGGAGGTTGAGCTTTCAGAAGCTAGTTTAACTCTAAGGGAGGAAGCAGCAGAATGTGCCTCTCACATCTAGCCTGTAGGAATTCAGGTTGGCAAGTTCTATGGGGAAGCCCATTGCTGCCTATGGTGGAAACAGCATGGGAGATTTCAGTTTCAAAATCTCTGTGAAAAAGCGTCAGAGAAGCTTCTCCGTTTAGAATCCAGCATATCTCACTGAACCGAAGAAGTGGTAGTTAGAAGGGAGTTAGAGCTGCAAGCAGTTTGGTTTGGGAAATTAGACGCGAAATGAAACTGCAAATGCCTTCCAACAGGCTTGGAAAAGTGTGTTCTATATCTCTGCCAAACAAACTCCCCGGAGGTTGAGCTTTCAGAAGCAAGTTTAACTCTAAGGGAGGAAGCAGCAGAATGTGCCTCTCACATCTAGCCTGTAGGAATTCAGGTTGGCAAGTTCTATGGGGAAGCCAATTGGCGCCTTCGTTGGAAACGGGTTTGGAAATTTCAGTTTCAAAATCTCTGTGAAAAAGCGTCAGAGAAGCTTCTCCGTTTAGAATCCAGCATATCTCACTGAACCAAAGAAGTGGTAGTTAGAAGGGAGTTAGAGCTGCAAGCAGTTTGGTTTGGGAAATTAGACGCGAAATGAAACTGCAAATGCCTTCCAACAGGCTTGGAAAAGTGTGTTCT
Organism: Cynocephalus volans; assembly: GCF_027409185.1. Classification (NCBI taxonomy): domain Eukaryota; kingdom Metazoa; phylum Chordata; class Mammalia; order Dermoptera; family Cynocephalidae; genus Cynocephalus; species Cynocephalus volans. The sequence continues at coordinate 231,259 of NW_026902416.1, read as the reverse complement.
ATATCTCTGCCAAACAGACTCCCTGGAGGTTGAGCTTTCAGAAGCTAGTTTAACTCTAAGGGAGGAAGCAGCAGAATGTGCCTCTCACATCTAGCGTGTAGGAATTCAGGTTGGCAAGTTCTATGGGGAAGCCCATTGCTGGCTATGGTGGAAACAGCATGGGAGATTTCAGTTTCAAAATCTCGGTGAAAAAGCGTCAGAGAAGCTTCTCCGTTTAGAATCCAGCATATCTCACTGAACCGAAGAAGTGGTAGTTAGAAGGGAGTTAGAGCTGCAAGCAGTTTGGTTTGGGAAATTAGATGCGAAATGACACTGCAAAGGCCTTCCAACAGGCTTGGAAAAGTGTGTTCTATATCTCTGCCAAACAGACTCCCCGGAGGTTGAGCTTTCAGAAGCAAGCTTAACTCTTAGGGAGGAAGCAGCAGAATGTGCCTCTCACATCTAGCCTGTAGGAATTCAGGTTGGCAAGTTCTATGGGGAAGTCCATTGCTGCCTATGGTGGAAACGGCATGGGAGATTTCAGTTTCAAAATCTCTGTGAAAAAGCGTCAGAGAAGCTTCTCCGTTTAGAATCCAGCATATCTCACTGAACCGAAGAAGTGGTAGTTAGAAGGGAGTTAGAGCTGCAAGCAGTTTGGTTTGGGAAATTAGATGCGAAATGACACTGCAAAGGCCTTCCAACAGGCTTGGAAAAGTGTGTTCTATATCTCTGCCAAACAGACTCCCCGGAGGTTGAGCTTTTAGAAGCAAGCATAACTGTTAGGGAGGAAGCAGCAGAATGTGCCTCTCACATCTAGCCTGTAGGAATTCAGGTTGGCAAGTTCTATGGGGAAGCCAATTGGCGCCTTCGTTGGAAACGGGTTTGGAAATTTCAGTTTCAAAATCTCTGTGAAAAAGCGTCAGAGAAGCTTCTCCGTTTAGAATCCAGCATATCTCACTGAACCAAAGAAGTGGTAGTTAGAAGGGAGTTAGAGCTGCAAGCAGTTTGGTTTGGGAAATTAGACGCGAAATGAAACTGCAAATGCCTTCCAACAGGCTTGGAAAAGTGTGTTCTATATCTCTGCCAAACAGACTCCCCGGAGGTTGAGCTTTCAGAAGCTAGTTTAACTCTAAGGGAGGAAGCAGCAGAATGTGCCTCTCACATCTAGCGTGTAGGAATTCAGGTTGGCAAGTTCTATGGGGAAGCCCATTGCTGGCTATGGTGGAAACAGCATGGGAGATTTCAGTTTCAAAATCTCTGTGAAAAAGCGTCAGAGAAGCTTCTCCGTTTAGAATCCAGCATATCTCACTGAACCGAAGAAGTGGTAGTTAGAAGGGAGTTAGAGCTGCAAGCAGTTTGGTTTGGGAAATTAGACGCGAAATGAAACTGCAAATGCCTTCCAACAGGCTTGGAAAAGTGTGTTCTATATCTCTGCCAAACAGACTCCCTGGAGGTTGAGCTTTCAGAAGCTAGTTTAACTCTAAGGGAGGAAGCAGCAGAATGTGCCTCTCACATCTAGCCTGTAGGAATTCAGGTTGGCAAGTTCTATGGGGAAGCCCATTGCTGGCTATGGTGGAAACGGCATGGGAGATTTCAGTTTCAAAATCTCTGTGAAAAAGCGTCAGAGAAGTTTCTCCGTTTAGAATCCAGCATATCTCACTGAACCGAAGAAGTGGTAGTTAGAAGGCAGTTAGAGCTGCTAGCAGTTTGGTTTGGGAAATTAGACGCGAAATGAAACTGCAAATGCCTTCCAACAGGCTTGGAAAAGTGTGTTCTATATCTCTGCCAAACAAACTCCCCGGAGGTTGAGCTTTCAGAAGCTAGTTTAACTCTAAGGGAGGAAGCAGCAGAATGTGCCTCTCACATCTAGCCTGTAGGAATTCAGGTTGGCAAGTTCTATGGGGAAGCCCATTGCTGCCTATGGTGGAAACGGCATGGGAGATTTCAGTTTCAAAATCTCTGTGAAAAAGCGTCAGAGAAGCTTCTCCGTTTAGAATCCAGCATATCTCACTGAACCGAAGAAGTGGTAGTTAGAAGGCAGTTAGAGCTGCAAGCAGTTTGGTTTGGGAAATTAGACGCGAAATGAAACTGCAAATGCCTTCCAACAGGCTTGGAAAAGTGTGTTCTATATCTCTGCCAAACAGACTCCCTGGAGGTTGAGCTTTCAGAAGCTAGTTTAACTCTAAGGGAGGAAGCAGCAGAATGTGCCTCTCACATCTAGCCTGTAGGAATTCAGGTTGGCAAGTTCTATGGGGAAGCCCATTGCTGGCTACGGTGGAAACAGCATGGGAGATTTCAGTTTCAAAATCTCTGTGAAAAAGCGTCAGAGAAGCTTCTCCGTTTAGAATCCAGCATATCTCACTGAACCGAAGAAGTGGTGGTTAGAAGGGAGTTAGAGCTGCAAGCAGTTTGGTTTGGGAAATTAGATGCGAAATGACACTGCAAAGGCCTTCCAACAGGCTTGGAAAAGTGTGTTCTATATCTCTGCCAAACACACTCCCCGGAGGTTGAGCTTTCAGAAGCAAGTTTAACTCTTAGGGAGGAAGCAGCAGAATGTGCCTCTCACATCTAGCCTTTAGGAATTCAGGTTCGCAAGTTCTATGGGGAAGCCCATTGCTGCCTATGGTGGAAACGGCATGGGAGATTTCAGTTTCAAAATCTCTGTGAAAAAGCGTCAGAGAAGCTTCTCCGTTTAGAATCCAGCATATCTCACTGAACCGAAGAAGTGGTAGTTAGAAGGGAGTTAGAGCTGCAAGCAGTTTGGTTTGGGAAATTAGACGCGAAATGAAACTGCAAATGCCTTCCAACAGGCTTGGAAAAGTGTGTTCTATATCTCTGCCAAACAAACTCCCCGGAGGTTGAGCTTTCAGAAGCTAGTTTAACTCTAAGGGAGGAAGCAGCAGAATGTGCCTCTCACATCTAGCCTGTAGGAATTCAGGTTGGCAAGTTCTATAGGGAAGCCCATTGGCGCCTTCGTTGGAAACGGGTTTGGAAATTTCAGTTTCAAAATCTCTGTGAAAAAGCGTCAGAGAAGCTTCTCCGTTTAGAATCCAGCATATCTCACTGAACCGAAGAAGTGGTGGTTAGAAGGGAGTTAGAGCTGCAAGCAGTTTGGTTTGGGAAATTAGATGCGAAATGACACTGCAAAGGCCTTCCAACAGGCTTGGAAAAGTGTGTTCTATATCTCTGCCAAACACACTCCCCGGAGGTTGAGCTTTCAGAAGCAAGTTTAACTCTTAGGGAGGAAGCAGCAGAATGTGCCTCTCACATCTAGCCTTTAGGAATTCAGGTTCGCAAGTTCTATGGGGAAGCCCATTGCTGCCTATGGTGGAAACGGCATGGGAGATTTCAGTTTCAAAATCTCTGTGAAAAAGCGTCAGAGAAGCTTCTCCGTTTAGAATCCAGCATATCTCACTGAACCGAAGAAGTGGTAGTTAGAAGGCAGTAAGAGCTGCAAGCAGTTTGGTTTGGGAAATTAGACGCGAAATGAAACTGCAAATGCCTTCCAACAGGCTTGGAAAAGTGTGTTCTATATCTCTGCCAAACAGACTCCCTGGAGGTTGAGCTTTCAGAAGCTAGTTTAACTCTAAGGGAGGAAGCAGCAGAATGTGCCTCTCACATCTAGCCTGTAGGAATTCAGGTTGGCAAGTTCTATGGGGAAGCCCATTGCTGGCTACGGTGGAAACAGCATGGGAGATTTCAGTTTCAAAATCTCTGTGAAAAAGCGTCAGAGAAGCTTCTCCGTTTAGAATCCAGCATATCTCACTGAACCGAAGAAGTGGTAGTTAGAAGGCAGTTAGAGCTGCAAGCAGTTTGGTTTGGGAAATTAGACGCGAAATGAAACTGCAAATGCCTTCCAACAGGCTTGGAAAAGTGTGTTCTATATCTCTGCCAAACAAACTCCCCGGAGGTTGAGCTTTCAGAAGCTAGTTTAACTCTAAGGGAGGAAGCAGCAGAATGTGCCTCTCACATCTAGCCTGTAGGAATTCAGGTTGGCAAGTTCTATGGGGAAGCCCATTGCTGCCTATGGTGGAAACGGCATGGGAGATTTCAGTTTCAAAATCTCTGTGAAAAAGCGTCAGAGAAGCTTCTCCGTTTAGAATCCAGCATATCTCACTGAACCGAAGAAGTGGTAGTTAGAAGGGAGTTAGAGCTGCAAGCAGTTTGGTTTGGGAAATTAGACGCGAAATGAAACTGCAAATGCCTTCCAACAGGCTTGGAAAAGTGTGTTCTATATCTCTGCCAAACAAACTCCCCGGAGGTTGAGCTTTCAGAAGCTAGTTTAACTCTAAGGGAGGAAGCAGCAGAATGTGCCTCTCACATCTAGCCTGTAGGAATTCAGGTTGGCAAGTTCTATGGGGAAGCCCATTGCTGCCTATGGTGGAAACAGCATGGGAGATTTCAGTTTCAAAATCTCTGTGAAAAAGCGTCAGAGAAGCTTCTCCGTTTAGAATCCAGCATATCTCACTGAACCGAAGAAGTGGTAGTTAGAAGGCAGTTAGAGCTGCAAGCAGTTTGGTTTGGGAAATTAGACGCGAAATGAAACTGCAAATGCCTTCCAACAGGCTTGGAAAAGTGTGTTCTATATCTCTGCCAAACAAACTCCCCGGAGGTTGAGCTTTCAGAAGCAAGTTTAACTCTAAGGGAGGAAGCAGCAGAATGTGCCTCTCACATCTAGCCTTTAGGAATTCAGGTTGGCAAGTTCTATGGGGAAGCCCATTGCTGCCTATGGTGGAAACGGCATGGGAGATTTCATTTTCAAAATCTCTGTGAAAAAGCGTCAGAGAAGCTTCTCCGTTTAGAATCCAGCATATCTCACTGAACCGAAGAAGTGGTAGTTAGAAGGGAGTTAGAGCTGCAAGCAGTTTGGTTTGGGAAATTAGTTGCGAAATGACACTGCAAAGGCCTTCCAACAGGCTTGGAAAAGTGTGTTCTATATCTCTGCCAAACAGACTCCCCGGAGGTTGAGCTTTCAGAAGCAAGCTTAACTCTTAGGGAGGAAGCAGCAGAATGTGCCTCTCACATCTAGCCTGTAGGAATTCAGGTTGGCAAGTTCTATGGGGAAGCCCATTGCTGCCTATGGTGGAAACGGCATGGGAGATTTCAGTTTCAAAATCTCTGTGAAAAAGCGTCAGAGAAGCTTCTCCGTTTAGAATCCAGCATATCTCACTGAACCGAAGAAGTGGTAGTTAGAAGGCAGTTAGAGCTGCAAGCAGTTTGGTTTGGGAAATTAGACGCGAAATGAAACTGCAAATGCCTTCCAACAGGCTTGGAAAAGTGTGTTCTATATCTCTGCCAAACAGACTCCCTGGAGGTTGAGCTTTCAGAAGCTAGTTTAACTCTAAGGGACGAAGCAGCAGAATGTGCCTCTCACATCTAGCCTGTAGGAATTCAGGTTGGCAAGTTCTATGGGGAAGCCCATTGCTGGCTACGGTGGAAACAGCATGGGAGATTTCAGTTTCAAAATCTCTGTGAAAAAGCGTCAGAGAAGCTTCTCCGTTTAGAATCCAGCATATCTCACTGAACCGAAGAAGTGGTAGTTAGAAAGCAGTTAGAGCTGCAAGCAGTTTGGTTTGGGAAATTAGACGCGAAATGAAACTGCAAATGCCTTCCAACAGGCTTGGAAAAGTGTGTTCTATATCTCTGCCAAACAAACTCCCCGGAGGTTGAGCTTTCAGAAGCTAGTTTAACTCTAAGGGAGGAAGCAGCAGAATGTGCCTCTCACATCTAGCCTGTAGGAATTCAGGTTGGCAAGTTCTATGGGGAAGCCCATTGCTGCCTATGGTGGAAACAGCATGGGAGATTTCAGTTTCAAAATCTCTGTGAAAAAGCGTCAGAGAAGCTTCTCCGTTTAGAATCCAGCATATCTCACTGAACCGAAGAAGTGGTAGTTAGAAGGCAGTTAGAGCTGCAAGCAGTTTGGTTTGGGAAATTAGACGCGAAATGAAACTGCAAATGCCTTCCAACAGGCTTGGAAAAGTGTGTTCTATATCTCTGCCAAACAGACTCCCTGGAGGTTGAGCTTTCAGAAGCTAGTTTAACTCTAAGGGAGGAAGCAGCAGAATGTGCCTCTCACATCTAGCGTGTAGGAATTCAGGTTGGCAAGTTCTATGGGGAAGCCCATTGCTGGCTATGGTGGAAACGGGTTTGGAAATTTCAGTTTCAAAATCTCTGTGAAAAAGCGTCAGAGAAGCTTCTCCGTTTAGAATCCAGCATATCTCACTGAACCGAAGAAGTGGTAGTTAGAAGGGAGTTAGAGCTGCAAGCAGTTTGGTTTGGGAAATTAGATGCGAAATGACACTGCAAAGGCCTTCCAACAGGCTTGGAAAAGTGTGTTCTATATCTCTGCCAAACAGACTCCCCGGAGGTTGAGCTTTCAGAAGCAAGCTTAACTCTTAGGGAGGAAGCAGCAGAATGTGCCTCTCACATCTAGCCTGTAGGAATTCAGGTTGGCAAGTTCTATGGGGAAGCCCATTGCTGCCTATGGTGGAAACGGCATGGGAGATTTCAGTTTCAAAATCTCTGTGAAAAAGCGTCAGAGAAGCTTCTCCGTTTAGAATCCAGCATATCTCACTGAACCGAAGAAGTGGTAGTTAGAAGGCAGTTAGAGCTGCAAGCAGTTTGGTTTGGGAAATTAGACGCGAAATGAAACTGCAAATGCCTTCCAACAGGCTTGGAAAAGTGTGTTCTATATCTCTGCCAAACAAACTCCCCGGAGGTTGAGCTTTCAGAAGCTAGTTTAACTCTAAGGGAGGAAGCAGCAGAATGTGCCTCTCACATCTAGCCTGTAGGAATTCAGGTTGGCAAGTTCTATGGGGAAGCCCATTGTTGCCTATGGTGGAAACGGCATGGGAGATTTCAGTTTCAAAATCTCTGTGAAAAAGCGTCAGAGAAGCTTCTCCGTTTAGAATCCAGCATATCTCACTGAACCGAAGAAGTGGTAGTTAGAAGGGAGTTAGAGCTGCAAGCAGTTTGGTTTGGGAAATTAGACGCGAAATGAAACTGCAAATGCCTTCCAACAGGCTTGGAAAAGTGTGTTCTATATCTCTGCCAAACAAACTCCCCGGAGGTTGAGCTTTCAGAAGCTAGTTTAACTCTAAGGGAGGAAGCAGCAGAATGTGCCTCTCACATCTAGCCTGTAGGAATTCAGGTTGGCAAGTTCTATGGGGAAGCCCATTGCTGCCTATGGTGGAAACAGCATGGGAGATTTCAGTTTCAAAATCTCTGTGAAAAAGCGTCAGAGAAGCTTCTCCGTTTAGAATCCAGCATATCTCACTGAACCGAAGAAGTGGTAGTTAGAAGGGAGTTAGAGCTGCAAGCAGTTTGGTTTGGGAAATTAGACGCGAAATGAAACTGCAAATGCCTTCCAACAGGCTTGGAAAAGTGTGTTCTATATCTCTGCCAAACAAACTCCCCGGAGGTTGAGCTTTCAGAAGCAAGTTTAACTCTAAGGGAGGAAGCAGCAGAATGTGCCTCTCACATCTAGCCTTTAGGAATTCAGGTTGGCAAGTTCTATGGGGAAGCCCATTGCTGCCTATGGTGGAAACGGCATGGGAGATTTCAGTTTCAAAATCTCTGTGAAAAAGCGTCAGAGAAGCTTCTCCGTTTAGAATCCAGCATATCTCACTGAACCGAAGAAGTGGTAGTTAGAAGGGAGTTAGAGCTGCAAGCAGTTTGGTTTGGGAAATTAGATGCGAAATGACACTGCAAAGGCCTTCCAACAGGCTTGGAAAAGTGTGTTCTATATCTGTGCCAAACAGAGTCCCCGGAGGTTGAGCTTTTAGAAGCAAGCTTAACTGTTAGGGAGGAAGCAGCAGAATGTGCCTCTCACATCTAGCCTGTAGGAATTCAGGTTGGCAAGTTCTATGGGGAAGCCAATTGGCGCGTTCGTTGGAAACGGGTTTGGAAATTTCAGTTTCAAAATCTCTGTGAAAAAGCGTCAGAGAAGCTTCTCCGTTTAGAATCCAGCATATCTCACTGAACCGAAGAAGTGGTAGTTAGAAGGCAGTTAGAGCTGCAAGCAGTTTGGTTTGGGAAATTAGACGCGAAATGAAACTGCAAATGCCTTCCAACAGGCTTGGAAAAGTGTGTTCTATATCTCTGCCAAACAAACTCCCCGGAGGTTGAGCTTTCAGAAGCTAGTTTAACTCTAAGGGAGGAAGCAGCAGAATGTGCCTCTCACATCTAGCCTGTAGGAATTCAGGTTGGCAAGTTCTATGGGGAAGCCCATTGCTGCCTATGGTGGAAACGGCATGGGAGATTTCAGTTTCAAAATCTCTGTGAAAAAGCGTCAGAGAAGCTTCTCCGTTTAGAATCCAGCATATCTCACTGAACCGAAGAAGTGGTAGTTAGAAGGGAGTTAGAGCTGCAAGCAGTTTGGTTTGGGAAATTAGACGCGAAATGAAACTGCAAATGCCTTCCAACAGGCTTGGAAAAGTGTGTTCTATATCTCTGCCAAACAAACTCCCCGGAGGTTGAGCTTTCAGAAGCTAGTTTAACTCTAAGGGAGGAAGCAGCAGAATGTGCCTCTCACATCTAGCCTGTAGGAATTCAGGTTGGCAAGTTCTATGGGGAAGCCCATTGCTGCCTATGGTGGAAACAGCATGGGAGATTTCAGTTTCAAAATCTCTGTGAAAAAGCGTCAGAGAAGCTTCTCCGTTTAGAATCCAGCATATCTCACTGAACCGAAGAAGTGGTAGTTAGAAGGGAGTTAGAGCTGCAAGCAGTTTGGTTTGGGAAATTAGACGCGAAATGAAACTGCAAATGCCTTCCAACAGGCTTGGAAAAGTGTGTTCTATATCTCTGCCAAACAAACTCCCCGGAGGTTGAGCTTTCAGAAGCAAGTTTAACTCTAAGGGAGGAAGCAGCAGAATGTGCCTCTCACATCTAGCCTGTAGGAATTCAGGTTGGCAAGTTCTATGGGGAAGCCAATTGGCGCCTTCGTTGGAAACGGGTTTGGAAATTTCAGTTTCAAAATCTCTGTGAAAAAGCGTCAGAGAAGCTTCTCCGTTTAGAATCCAGCATATCTCACTGAACCAAAGAAGTGGTAGTTAGAAGGGAGTTAGAGCTGCAAGCAGTTTGGTTTGGGAAATTAGACGCGAAATGAAACTGCAAATGCCTTCCAACAGGCTTGGAAAAGTGTGTTCTATATCTCTGCCAAACAGACTCCCTGGAGGTTGAGCTTTCAGAAGCTAGTTTAACTCTAAGGGAGGAAGCAGCAGAATGTGCCTCTCACATCTAGCGTGTAGGAATTCAGGTTGGCAAGTTCTATGGGGAAGCCCATTGCTGGCTATGGTGGAAACAGCATGGGAGATTTCAGTTTCAAAATCTCGGTGAAAAAGCGTCAGAGAAGCTTCTCCGTTTAGAATCCAGCATATCTCACTGAACCGAAGAAGTGGTAGTTAGAAGGGAGTTAGAGCTGCAAGCAGTTTGGTTTGGGAAATTAGATGCGAAATGACACTGCAAAGGCCTTCCAACAGGCTTGGAAAAGTGTGTTCTATATCTCTGCCAAACAGACTCCCCGGAGGTTGAGCTTTCAGAAGCAAGCTTAACTCTTAGGGAGGAAGCAGCAGAATGTGCCTCTCACATCTAGCCTGTAGGAATTCAGGTTGGCAAGTTCTATGGGGAAGTCCATTGCTGCCTATGGTGGAAACGGCATGGGAGATTTCAGTTTCAAAATCTCTGTGAAAAAGCGTCAGAGAAGCTTCTCCGTTTAGAATCCAGCATATCTCACTGAACCGAAGAAGTGGTAGTTAGAAGGGAGTTAGAGCTGCAAGCAGTTTGGTTTGGGAAATTAGATGCGAAATGACACTGCAAAGGCCTTCCAACAGGCTTGGAAAAGTGTGTTCTATATCTCTGCCAAACAGACTCCCCGGAGGTTGAGCTTTTAGAAGCAAGCATAACTGTTAGGGAGGAAGCAGCAGAATGTGCCTCTCACATCTAGCCTGTAGGAATTCAGGTTGGCAAGTTCTATGGGGAAGCCAATTGGCGCCTTCGTTGGAAACGGGTTTGGAAATTTCAGTTTCAAAATCTCTGTGAAAAAGCGTCAGAGAAGCTTCTCCGTTTAGAATCCAGCATATCTCACTGAACCAAAGAAGTGGTAGTTAGAAGGGAGTTAGAGCTGCAAGCAGTTTGGTTTGGGAAATTAGACGCGAAATGAAACTGCAAATGCCTTCCAACAGGCTTGGAAAAGTGTGTTCTATATCTCTGCCAAACAGACTCCCCGGAGGTTGAGCTTTCAGAAGCTAGTTTAACTCTAAGGGAGGAAGCAGCAGAATGTGCCTCTCACATCTAGCGTGTAGGAATTCAGGTTGGCAAGTTCTATGGGGAAGCCCATTGCTGGCTATGGTGGAAACAGCATGGGAGATTTCAGTTTCAAAATCTCTGTGAAAAAGCGTCAGAGAAGCTTCTCCGTTTAGAATCCAGCATATCTCACTGAACCGAAGAAGTGGTAGTTAGAAGGGAGTTAGAGCTGCAAGCAGTTTGGTTTGGGAAATTAGACGCGAAATGAAACTGCAAATGCCTTCCAACAGGCTTGGAAAAGTGTGTTCTATATCTCTGCCAAACAGACTCCCTGGAGGTTGAGCTTTCAGAAGCTAGTTTAACTCTAAGGGAGGAAGCAGCAGAATGTGCCTCTCACATCTAGCCTGTAGGAATTCAGGTTGGCAAGTTCTATGGGGAAGCCCATTGCTGGCTATGGTGGAAACGGCATGGGAGATTTCAGTTTCAAAATCTCTGTGAAAAAGCGTCAGAGAAGTTTCTCCGTTTAGAATCCAGCATATCTCACTGAACCGAAGAAGTGGTAGTTAGAAGGCAGTTAGAGCTGCTAGCAGTTTGGTTTGGGAAATTAGACGCGAAATGAAACTGCAAATGCCTTCCAACAGGCTTGGAAAAGTGTGTTCTATATCTCTGCCAAACAAACTCCCCGGAGGTTGAGCTTTCAGAAGCTAGTTTAACTCTAAGGGAGGAAGCAGCAGAATGTGCCTCTCACATCTAGCCTGTAGGAATTCAGGTTGGCAAGTTCTATGGGGAAGCCCATTGGCGCCTTCGTTGGAAACGGGTTTGGAAATTTCAGTTTCAAAATCTCTGTGAAAAAGCGTCAGAGAAGCTTCTCCGTTTAGAATCCAGCATATCTCACTGAACCGAAGAAGTGGTAGTTAGAAGGGAGTTAGAGCTGCAAGCAGTTTGGTTTGGGAAATTAGATGCGAAATGACACTGCAAAGGCCTTCCAACAGGCTTGGAAAAGTGTGTTCTATATCTCTGCCAAACAGACTCCCCGGAGGTTGAGCTTTCAGAAGGAAGCTTAACTCTTAGGGAGGAAGCAGCAGAATGTGCCTCTCACATCTAGCCTGTAGGAATTCAGGTTGGCAAGTTCTATGGGGAAGTCCATTGCTGCCTATGGTGGAAACGGCATGGGAGATTTCAGTTTCAAAATCTCTGAAAAAGCGTCAGAGAAGCTTCTCCGTTTAGAATCCAGCATATCTCACTGAACCGAAGAAGTGGTACTGAGAACGCAGTTAGAGCTGCAAGCAGTTTGGTTTGGGAAATTAGACGTGAAATGAAACTGCAAATGCCTTCCAACAGGCTTGGAAAAGTGTGTTCTATATCTCTGCCAAACAGACTCCCTGGAGGTTGAGCTTTCAGAAGCTAGTTTAACTCTAAGGGAGGAAGCAGCAGAATGTGCCTCTCACATCTAGCCTGTAGGAATTCAGGTTGGCAAGTTCTATGGGGAAGCCCATTGCTGGCTATGGTGGAAACAGCATGGGGGATTTCAGTTTCAAAATCTCTGTGAAAAAGCGTCAGAGAAGCTTCTCCGTTTAGAATCCAGCATATCTCACTGAACCGAAGAAGTGGTAGTTAGAAGGGAGTTAGAGCTGCAAGCAGTTTGGTTTGGGAAATTAGACGCGAAATGAAACTGCAAATGCCTTCCAACAGGCTTGGAAAAGTGTGTTCTATATCTCTGCCAAACAAACTCCCCGGAGGTTGAGCTTTCAGAAGCTAGTTTAACTCTAAGGGAGGAAGCAGCAGAATGTGCCTCTCACATCTAGCCTGTAGGAATTCAGGTTGGCAAGTTCTATGGGGAAGCCCATTGGCGCCTTCGTTGGAAACGGGTTTGGAAATTTCAGTTTCAAAATCTCTGTGAAAAAGCGTCAGAGAAGCTTCTCCGTTTAGAATCCAGCATATCTCACTGAACCGAAGAAGTGGTAGTTAGAAGGGAGTTAGAGCTGCAAGCAGTTTGGTTTGGGAAATTAGATGCGAAATGACACTGCAAAGGCCTTCCAACAGGCTTGGAAAAGTGTGTTCTATATCTCTGCCAAACAGACTCCCCGGAGGTTGAGCTTTCAGAAGCAAGCTTAACTCTTAGGGAGGAAGCAGCAGAATGTGCCTCTCACATCTAGCCTGTAGGAATTCAGGTTGGCAAGTTCTATGGGGAAGTCCATTGCTGCCTATGGTGGAAACGGCATGGGAGATTTCAGTTTCAAAATCTCTGTGAAAAAGCGTCAGAGAAGCTTCTCCGTTTAGAATCCAGCATATCTCACTGAACCGAAGAAGTGGTAGTTAGAAGGGAGTTAGAGCTGCAAGCAGTTTGGTTTGGGAAATTAGATGCGAAATGACACTGCAAAGGCCTTCCAACAGGCTTGGAAAAGTGTGTTCTATATCTCTGCCAAACAGACTCCCCGGAGGTTGAGCTTTTAGAAGCAAGCATAACTGTTAGGGAGGAAGCAGCAGAATGTGCCTCTCACATCTAGCCTGTAGGAATTCAGGTTGGCAAGTTCTATGGGGAAGCCAATTGGCGCCTTCGTTGGAAACGGGTTTGGAAATTTCAGTTTCAAAATCTCTGTGAAAAAGCGTCAGAGAAGCTTCTCCGTTTAGAATCCAGCATATCTCACTGAACCAAAGAAGTGGTAGTTAGAAGGGAGTTAGAGCTGCAAGCAGTTTGGTTTGGGAAATTAGACGCGAAATGAAACTGCAAATGCCTTCCAACAGGCTTGGAAAAGTGTGTTCTATATCTCTGCCAAACAGACTCCCCGGAGGTTGAGCTTTCAGAAGCTAGTTTAACTCTAAGGGAGGAAGCAGCAGAATGTGCCTCTCACATCTAGCGTGTAGGAATTCAGGTTGGCAAGTTCTATGGGGAAGCCCATTGCTGGCTATGGTGGAAACAGCATGGGAGATTTCAGTTTCAAAATCTCTGTGAAAAAGCGTCAGAGAAGCTTCTCCGTTTAGAATCCAGCATATCTCACTGAACCGAAGAAGTGGTAGTTAGAAGGGAGTTAGAGCTGCAAGCAGTTTGGTTTGGGAAATTAGACGCGAAATGAAACTGCAAATGCCTTCCAACAGGCTTGGAAAAGTGTGTTCTATATCTCTGCCAAACAGACTCCCTGGAGGTTGAGCTTTCAGAAGCTAGTTTAACTCTAAGGGAGGAAGCAGCAGAATGTGCCTCTCACATCTAGCCTGTAGGAATTCAGGTTGGCAAGTTCTATGGGGAAGCCCATTGCTGGCTATGGTGGAAACGGCATGGGAGATTTCAGTTTCAAAATCTCTGTGAAAAAGCGTCAGAGAAGTTTCTCCGTTTAGAATCCAGCATATCTCACTGAACCGAAGAAGTGGTAGTTAGAAGGCAGTTAGAGCTGCTAGCAGTTTGGTTTGGGAAATTAGACGCGAAATGAAACTGCAAATGCCTTCCAACAGGCTTGGAAAAGTGTGTTCTATATCTCTGCCAAACAAACTCCCCGGAGGTTGAGCTTTCAGAAGCTAGTTTAACTCTAAGGGAGGAAGCAGCAGAATGTGCCTCTCACATCTAGCCTGTAGGAATTCAGGTTGGCAAGTTCTATGGGGAAGCCCATTGGCGCCTTCGTTGGAAACGGGTTTGGAAATTTCAGTTTCAAAATCTCTGTGAAAAAGCGTCAGAGAAGCTTCTCCGTTTAGAATCCAGCATATCTCACTGAACCGAAGAAGTGGTAGTTAGAAGGGAGTTAGAGCTGCAAGCAGTTTGGTTTGGGAAATTAGATGCGAAATGACACTGCAAAGGCCTTCCAACAGGCTTGGAAAAGTGTGTTCTATATCTCTGCCAAACAGACTCCCCGGAGGTTGAGCTTTCAGAAGGAAGCTTAACTCTTAGGGAGGAAGCAGCAGAATGTGCCTCTCACATCTAGCCTGTAGGAATTCAGGTTGGCAAGTTCTATGGGGAAGTCCATTGCTGCCTATGGTGGAAACGGCATGGGAGATTTCAGTTTCAAAATCTCTGAAAAAGCGTCAGAGAAGCTTCTCCGTTTAGAATCCAGCATATCTCACTGAACCGAAGAAGTGGTACTGAGAACGCAGTTAGAGCTGCAAGCAGTTTGGTTTGGGAAATTAGACGTGAAATGAAACTGCAAATGCCTTCCAACAGGCTTGGAAAAGTGTGTTCTATATCTCTGCCAAACAGACTCCCTGGAGGTTGAGCTTTCAGAAGCTAGTTTAACTCTAAGGGAGGAAGCAGCAGAATGTGCCTCTCACATCTAGCCTGTAGGAATTCAGGTTGGCAAGTTCTATGGGGAAGCCCATTGCTGGCTATGGTGGAAACAGCATGGGGGATTTCAGTTTCAAAATCTCTGTGAAAAAGCGTCAGAGAAGCTTCTCCGTTTAGAATCCAGCATATCTCACTGAACCGAAGAAGTGGTAGTTAGAAGGGAGTTAGAGCTGCAAGCAGTTTGGTTTGGGAAATTAGACGCGAAATGAAACTGCAAATGCCTTCCAACAGGCTTGGAAAAGTGTGTTCTATATCTCTGCCAAACAAACTCCCCGGAGGTTGAGCTTTCAGAAGCTAGTTTAACTCTAAGGGAGGAAGCAGCAGAATGTGCCTCTCACATCTAGCCTGTAGGAATTCAGGTTGGCAAGTTCTATGGGGAAGCCCATTGGCGCCTTCGTTGGAAACGGGTTTGGAAATTTCAGTTTCAAAATCTCTGTGAAAAAGCGTCAGAGAAGCTTCTCCGTTTAGAATCCAGCATATCTCACTGAACCGAAGAAGTGGTAGTTAGAAGGCAGTTAGAGCTGCAAGCAGTTTGGTTTGGGAAATTAGACGCGAAATGAAACTGCAAAGGCCTTCCAACAGGCTTGGAAAAGTGTGTTCTATATCTCTGCCAAACAAACTCCCCGGAGGTTGAGCTTTCAGAAGCTAGTTTAACTCTAAGGGAGGAAGCAGCAGAATGTGCCTCTCACATCTAGCCTGTAGGAATTCAGGTTGGCAAGTTCTATGGGGAAGCCCATTGCTGCCTATGGTGGAAACGGCATGGGAGATTTCAGTTTCAAAATCTCTGTGAAAAAGCGTCAGAGAAGCTTCTCCGTTTAGAATCCAGCATATCTCACTGAACCGAAGAAGTGGTAGTTAGAAGGCAGTTAGAGCTGCAAGCAGTTTGGTTTGGGAAATTAGACGCGAAATGAAACTGCAAATGCCTTCCAACAGGCTTGGAAAAGTGTGTTCTATATCTCTGCCAAACAAACTCCCCGGAGGTTGAGCTTTCAGAAGCTAGTTTAACTCTAAGGGAGGAAGCAGCAGAATGTGCCTCTCACATCTAGCCTGTAGGAATTCAGGTTGGCAAGTTCTATGGGGAAGCCCATTGCTGCCTATGGTGGAAACGGCATGGGAGATTTCAGTTTCAAAATCTCTGTGAAAAAGCGTCAGAGAAGCTTCTCCGTTTAGAATCCAGCATATCTCACTGAACCGAAGAAGTGGTAGTTAGAAGGGAGTTAGAGCTGCAAGCAGTTTGGTTTGGGAAATTAGATGCGAAATGACACTGCAAAGGCCTTCCAACAGGCTTGGAAAAGTGTGTTCTATATCTGTGCCAAACAGAGTCCCCGGAGGTTGAGCTTTTAGAAGCAAGCTTAACTCTAAGGGAGGAAGCAGCAGAATGTGCCTCTCACATCTAGCCTGTTGGAATTCAGGTTGGCAAGTTCTATGGGGAAGCCCATTGCTGCCTATGGTGGAAACGGCATGGGAGATTTCATTTTCAAAATCTCTGTGAAAAAGCGTCAGAGAAGCTTCTCCGTTTAGAATCCAGCATATCTCACTGAACCGAAGAAGTGGTAGTTAGAAGGGAGTTAGAGCTGCAAGCAGTTTGGTTTGGGAAATTAGATGCGAAATGACACTGCAAAGGCCTTCCAACAGGCTTGGAAAAGTGTGTTCTATATCTGTGCCAAACAGAGTCCCCGGAGGTTGAGCTTTTAGAAGCAAGCTTAACTGTTAGGGAGGAAGCAGCAGAATGTGCCTCTCACATCTAGCCTGTAGGAATTCAGGTTGGCAAGTTCTATGGGGAAGCCAATTGGCGCGTTCGTTGGAAACGGGTTTGGAAATTTCAGTTTCAAAATCTCTGTGAAAAAGCGTCAGAGAAGCTTCTCCGTTTAGAATCCAGCATATCTCACTGAACCGAAGAAGTGGTAGTTAGAAGGGAGTTAGAGCTGCAAGCAGTTTGGTTTGGGAAATTAGACGCGAAATGAAACTGCAAATGCCTTCCAACAGGCTTGGAAAAGTGTGTTCTATATCTCTGCCAAACAAACTCCCCGGAGGTTGAGCTTTCAGAAGCTAGTTTAACTCTAAGGGAGGAAGCAGCAGAATGTGCCTCTCACATCTAGCCTGTAGGAATTCAGGTTGGCAAGTTCTATGGGGAAGCCCATTGCTGCCTATGGTGGAAACGGCATGGGAGATTTCAGTTTCAAAATCTCTGTGAAAAAGCGTCAGAGAAGCTTCTCCGTTTAGAATCCAGCATATCTCACTGAACCGAAGAAGTGGTAGTTAGAAGGGAGTTAGAGCTGCAAGCAGTTTGGTTTGGGAAATTAGACGCGAAATGAAACTGCAAATGCCTTCCAACAGGCTTGGAAAAGTGTGTTCTATATCTCTGCCAAACAAACTCCCCGGAGGTTGAGCTTTCAGAAGCTAGTTTAACTCTAAGGGAGGAAGCAGCAGAATGTGCCTCTCACATCTAGCCTGTAGGAATTCAGGTTGGCAAGTTCTATGGGGAAGCCCATTGCTGCCTATGGTGGAAACAGCATGGGAGATTTCAGTTTCAAAATCTCTGTGAAAAAGCGTCAGAGAAGCTTCTCCGTTTAGAATCCAGCATATCTCACTGAACCGAAGAAGTGGTAGTTAGAAGGGAGTTAGAGCTGCAAGCAGTTTGGTTTGGGAAATTAGACGCGAAATGAAACTGCAAATGCCTTCCAACAGGCTTGGAAAAGTGTGTTCTATATCTCTGCCAAACAAACTCCCCGGAGGTTGAGCTTTCAGAAGCAAGTTTAACTCTAAGGGAGGAAGCAGCAGAATGTGCCTCTCACATCTAGCCTGTAGGAATTCAGGTTGGCAAGTTCTATGGGGAAGCCCATTGCTGCCTATGGTGGAAACAGCATGGGAGATTTCAGTTTCAAAATCTCTGTGAAAAAGCGTCAGAGAAGCTTCTCCGTTTAGAATCCAGCATATCTCACTGAACCGAAGAAGTGGTAGTTAGAAGGGAGTTAGAGCTGCAAGCAGTTTGGTTTGGGAAATTAGATGCGAAATGACACTGCAAAGGCCTTCCAACAGGCTTGGAAAAGTGTGTTCTATATCTCTGCCAAACAGACTCCCCGGAGGTTGAGCTTTCAGAAGCAAGCTTAACTCTTAGGGAGGAAGCAGCAGAATGTGCCTCTCACATCTAGCCTGTAGGAATTCAGGTTGGCAAGTTCTATGGGGAAGCCCATTGCTGCCTATGGTGGAAACGGCATGGGAGATTTCAGTTTCAAAATCTCTGTGAAAAAGCGTCAGAGAAGCTTCTCCGTTTAGAATCCAGCATATCTCACTGAACCGAAGAAGTGGTAGTTAGAAGGGAGTTAGAGCTGCAAGCAGTTTGGTTTGGGAAATTAGACGCGAAATGAAACTGCAAATGCCTTCCAACAGGCTTGGAAAAGTGTGTTCTATATCTCTGCCAAACAGACTCCCTGGAGGTTGAGCTTTCAGAAGCTAGTTTAACTCTAAGGGAGGAAGCAGCAGAATGTGCCTCTCACATCTAGCCTGTAGGAATTCAGGTTGGCAAGTTCTATGGGGAAGCCCATTGCTGGCTACGGTGGAAACAGCATGGGAGATTTCAGTTTCAAAATCTCTGTGAAAAAGCGTCAGAGAAGCTTCTCCGTTTAGAATCCAGCATATCTCACTGAACCGAAGAAGTGGTAGTTAGAAGGCAGTTAGAGCTGCAAGCAGTTTGGTTTGGGAAATTAGACGCGAAATGAAACTGCAAATGCCTTCCAACAGGCTTGGAAAAGTGTGTTCTATATCTCTGCCAAACAAACTCCCCGGAGGTTGAGCTTTCAGAAGCTAGTTTAACTCTAAGGGAGGAAGCAGCAGAATGTGCCTCTCACATCTAGCCTGTAGGAATTCAGGTTGGCAAGTTCTATGGGGAAGCCCATTGTTGCCTATGGTGGAAACGGCATGGGAGATTTCAGTTTCAAAATCTCTGTGAAAAAGCGTCAGAGAAGCTTCTCCGTTTAGAATCCAGCATATCTCACTGAACCGAAGAAGTGGTAGTTAGAAGGGAGTTAGAGCTGCAAGCAGTTTGGTTTGGGAAATTAGACGCGAAATGAAACTGCAAATGCCTTCCAACAGGCTTGGAAAAGTGTGTTCTATATCTCTGCCAAACAAACTCCCCGGAGGTTGAGCTTTCAGAAGCTAGTTTAACTCTAAGGGAGGAAGCAGCAGAATGTGCCTCTCACATCTAGCCTGTAGGAATTCAGGTTGGCAAGTTCTATGGGGAAGCCCATTGCTGCCTATGGTGGAAACAGCATGGGAGATTTCAGTTTCAAAATCTCTGTGAAAAAGCGTCAGAGAAGCTTCTCCGTTTAGAATCCAGCATATCTCACTGAACCGAAGAAGTGGTAGTTAGAAGGGAGTTAGAGCTGCAAGCAGTTTGGTTTGGGAAATTAGACGCGAAATGAAACTGCAAATGCCTTCCAACAGGCTTGGAAAAGTGTGTTCTATATCTCTGCCAAACAAACTCCCCGGAGGTTGAGCTTTCAGAAGCAAGTTTAACTCTAAGGGAGGAAGCAGCAGAATGTGCCTCTCACATCTAGCCTTTAGGAATTCAGGTTGGCAAGTTCTATGGGGAAGCCCATTGCTGCCTATGGTGGAAACGGCATGGGAGATTTCATTTTCAAAATCTCTGTGAAAAAGCGTTAGAGAAGCTTCTCCGTTTAGAATCCAGCATATCTCACTGAACCGAAGAAGTGGTAGTTAGAAGGGAGTTAGAGCTGCAAGCAGTTTGGTTTGGGAAATTAGATGCGAAATGACACTGCAAAGGCCTTCCAACAGGCTTGGAAAAGTGTGTTCTATATCTGTGCCAAACAGAGTCCCCGGAGGTTGAGCTTTTAGAAGCAAGCTTAACTGTTAGGGAGGAAGCAGCAGAATGTGCCTCTCACATCTAGCCTGTAGGAATTCAGGTTGGCAAGTTCTATGGGGAAGCCAATTGGCGCGTTCGTTGGAAACGGGTTTGGAAATTTCAGTTTCAAAATCTCTGTGAAAAAGCGTCAGAGAAGCTTCTCCGTTTAGAATCCAGCATATCTCACTGAACCGAAGAAGTGGTAGTTAGAAGGGAGTTAGAGCTGCAAGCAGTTTGGTTTGGGAAATTAGACGCGAAATGAAACTGCAAATGCCTTCCAACAGGCTTGGAAAAGTGTGTTCTATATCTCTGCCAAACAAACTCCCCGGAGGTTGAGCTTTCAGAAGCTAGTTTAACTCTAAGGGAGGAAGCAGCAGAATGTGCCTCTCACATCTAGCCTGTAGGAATTCAGGTTGGCAAGTTCTATGGGGAAGCCCATTGCTGCCTATGGTGGAAACGGCATGGGAGATTTCAGTTTCAAAATCTCTGTGAAAAAGCGTCAGAGAAGCTTCTCCGTTTAGAATCCAGCATATCTCACTGAACCGAAGAAGTGGTAGTTAGAAGGGAGTTAGAGCTGCAAGCAGTTTGGTTTGGGAAATTAGACGCGAAATGAAACTGCAAATGCCTTCCAACAGGCTTGGAAAAGTGTGTTCTATATCTCTGCCAAACAAACTCCCCGGAGGTTGAGCTTTCAGAAGCTAGTTTAACTCTAAGGGAGGAAGCAGCAGAATGTGCCTCTCACATCTAGCCTGTAGGAATTCAGGTTGGCAAGTTCTATGGGGAAGCCCATTGCTGCCTATGGTGGAAACAGCATGGGAGATTTCAGTTTCAAAATCTCTGTGAAAAAGCGTCAGAGAAGCTTCTCCGTTTAGAATCCAGCATATCTCACTGAACCGAAGAAGTGGTAGTTAGAAGGGAGTTAGAGCTGCAAGCAGTTTGGTTTGGGAAATTAGACGCGAAATGAAACTGCAAATGCCTTCCAACAGGCTTGGAAAAGTGTGTTCTATATCTCTGCCAAACAAACTCCCCGGAGGTTGAGCTTTCAGAAGCAAGTTTAACTCTAAGGGAGGAAGCAGCAGAATGTGCCTCTCACATCTAGCCTGTAGGAATTCAGGTTGGCAAGTTCTATGGGGAAGCCAATTGGCGCCTTCGTTGGAAACGGGTTTGGAAATTTCAGTTTCAAAATCTCTGTGAAAAAGCGTCAGAGAAGCTTCTCCGTTTAGAATCCAGCATATCTCACTGAACCAAAGAAGTGGTAGTTAGAAGGGAGTTAGAGCTGCAAGCAGTTTGGTTTGGGAAATTAGACGCGAAATGAAACTGCAAATGCCTTCCAACAGGCTTGGAAAAGTGTGTTCTATATCTCTGCCAAACAGACTCCCTGGAGGTTGAGCTTTCAGAAGCTAGTTTAACTCTAAGGGAGGAAGCAGCAGAATGTGCCTCTCACATCTAGCGTGTAGGAATTCAGGTTGGCAAGTTCTATGGGGAAGCCCATTGCTGGCTATGGTGGAAACAGCATGGGAGATTTCAGTTTCAAAATCTCTGTGAAAAAGCGTCAGAGAAGCTTCTCCGTTTAGAATCCAGCATATCTCACTGAACCGAAGAAGTGGTAGTTAGAAGGGAGTTAGAGCTGCAAGCAGTTTGGTTTGGGAAATTAGATGCGAAATGACACTGCAAAGGCCTTCCAACAGGCTTGGAAAAGTGTGTTCTATATCTCTGCCAAACAGACTCCCCGGAGGTTGAGCTTTCAGAAGCAAGCTTAACTCTTAGGGAGGAAGCAGCAGAATGTGCCTCTCACATCTAGCCTGTAGGAATTCAGGTTGGCAAGTTCTATGGGGAAGTCCATTGCTGCCTATGGTGGAAACGGCATGGGAGATTTCAGTTTCAAAATCTCTGTGAAAAAGCGTCAGAGAAGCTTCTCCGTTTAGAATCCAGCATATCTCACTGAACCGAAGAAGTGGTAGTGAGAACGCAGTTAGAGCTGCAAGCAGTTTGGTTTGGGAAATTAGATGCGAAATGACACTGCAAAGGCCTTCCAACAGGCTTGGAAAAGTGTGTTCTATATCTCTGCCAAACAGACTCCCCGGAGGTTGAGCTTTCAGAAGCTAGTTTAACTCTAAGGGAGGAAGCAGCAGAATGTGCCTCTCACATCTAGCGTGTAGGAATTCAGGTTGGCAAGTTCTATGGGGAAGCCCATTGCTGGCTATGGTGGAAACAGCATGGGAGATTTCAGTTTCAAAATCTCTGTGAAAAAGCGTCAGAGAAGCTTCTCCGTTTAGAATCCAGCATATCTCACTGAACCGAAGAAGTGGTAGTTAGAAGGGAGTTAGAGCTGCAAGCAGTTTGGTTTGGGAAATTAGATGCGAAATGACACTGCAAAGGCCTTCCAACAGGCTTGGAAAAGTGTGTTCTATATCTCTGCCAAACAGACTCCCCGGAGGTTGAGCTTTCAGAAGGAAGCTTAACTCTTAGGGAGGAAGCAGCAGAATGTGCCTCTCACATCTAGCCTGTAGGAATTCAGGTTGGCAAGTTCTATGGGGAAGTCCATTGCTGCCTATGGTGGAAACGGCATGGGAGATTTCAGTTTCAAAATCTCTGAAAAAGCGTCAGAGAAGCTTCTCCGTTTAGAATCCAGCATATCTCACTGAACCGAAGAAGTGGTACTGAGAACGCAGTTAGAGCTGCAAGCAGTTTGGTTTGGGAAATTAGACGTGAAATGAAACTGCAAATGCCTTCCAACAGGCTTGGAAAAGTGTGTTCTATATCTCTGCCAAACAGACTCCCTGGAGGTTGAGCTTTCAGAAGCTAGTTTAACTCTAAGGGAGGAAGCAGCAGAATGTGCCTCTCACATCTAGCCTGTAGGAATTCAGGTTGGCAAGTTCTATGGGGAAGCCCATTGCTGGCTATGGTGGAAACAGCATGGGGGATTTCAGTTTCAAAATCTCTGTGAAAAAGCGTCAGAGAAGCTTCTCCGTTTAGAATCCAGCATATCTCACTGAACCGAAGAAGTGGTAGTTAGAAGGGAGTTAGAGCTGCAAGCAGTTTGGTTTGGGAAATTAGACGCGAAATGAAACTGCAAATGCCTTCCAACAGGCTTGGAAAAGTGTGTTCTATATCTCTGCCAAACAAACTCCCCGGAGGTTGAGCTTTCAGAAGCTAGTTTAACTCTAAGGGAGGAAGCAGCAGAATGTGCCTCTCACATCTAGCCTGTAGGAATTCAGGTTGGCAAGTTCTATGGGGAAGCCCATTGGCGCCTTCGTTGGAAACGGGTTTGGAAATTTCAGTTTCAAAATCTCTGTGAAAAAGCGTCAGAGAAGCTTCTCCGTTTAGAATCCAGCATATCTCACTGAACCGAAGAAGTGGTAGTTAGAAGGCAGTTAGAGCTGCAAGCAGTTTGGTTTGGGAAATTAGACGCGAAATGAAACTGCAAAGGCCTTCCAACAGGCTTGGAAAAGTGTGTTCTATATCTCTGCCAAACAAACTCCCCGGAGGTTGAGCTTTCAGAAGCTAGTTTAACTCTAAGGGAGGAAGCAGCAGAATGTGCCTCTCACATCTAGCCTGTAGGAATTCAGGTTGGCAAGTTCTATGGGGAAGCCCATTGCTGCCTATGGTGGAAACGGCATGGGAGATTTCAGTTTCAAAATCTCTGTGAAAAAGCGTCAGAGAAGCTTCTCCGTTTAGAATCCAGCATATCTCACTGAACCGAAGAAGTGGTAGTTAGAAGGCAGTTAGAGCTGCAAGCAGTTTGGTTTGGGAAATTAGACGCGAAATGAAACTGCAAATACCTTCCAACAGGCTTGGAAAAGTGTGTTCTATATCTCTGCCAAACAAACTCCCCGGAGGTTGAGCTTTCAGAAGCTAGTTTAACTCTAAGGGAGGAAGCAGCAGAATGTGCCTCTCACATCTAGCCTGTAGGAATTCAGGTTGGCAAGTTCTATGGGGAAGCCCATTGCTGCCTATGGTGGAAACGGCATGGGAGATTTCAGTTTCAAAATCTCTGTGAAAAAGCGTCAGAGAAGCTTCTCCGTTTAGAATCCAGCATATCTCACTGAACCGAAGAAGTGGTAGTTAGAAGGGAGTTAGAGCTGCAAGCAGTTTGGTTTGGGAAATTAGATGCGAAATGACACTGCAAAGGCCTTCCAACAGGCTTGGAAAAGTGTGTTCTATATCTGTGCCAAACAGAGTCCCCGGAGGTTGAGCTTTTAGAAGCAAGCTTAACTCTAAGGGAGGAAGCAGCAGAATGTGCCTCTCACATCTAGCCTGTTGGAATTCAGGTTGGCAAGTTCTATGGGGAAGCCCATTGCTGCCTATGGTGGAAACGGCATGGGAGATTTCATTTTCAAAATCTCTGTGAAAAAGCGTCAGAGAAGCTTCTCCGTTTAGAATCCAGCATATCTCACTGAACCGAAGAAGTGGTAGTTAGAAGGGAGTTAGAGCTGCAAGCAGTTTGGTTTGGGAAATTAGATGCGAAATGACACTGCAAAGGCCTTCCAACAGGCTTGGAAAAGTGTGTTCTATATCTGTGCCAAACAGAGTCCCCGGAGGTTGAGCTTTTAGAAGCAAGCTTAACTGTTAGGGAGGAAGCAGCAGAATGTGCCTCTCACATCTAGCCTGTAGGAATTCAGGTTGGCAAGTTCTATGGGGAAGCCCATTGGCGCCTTCGTTGGAAACGGGTTTGGAAATTTCAGTTTCAAAATCTCTGTGAAAAAGCGTCAGAGAAGCTTCTCCGTTTAGAATCCAGCATATCTCACTGAACCGAAGAAGTGGTAGTTAGAAGGGAGTTAGAGCTGCAAGCAGTTTGGTTTGGGAAATTAGACGCGAAATGAAACTGCAAATGCCTTCCAACAGGCTTGGAAAAGTGTGTTCTATATCTCTGCCAAACAAACTCCCCGGAGGTTGAGCTTTCAGAAGCTAGTTTAACTCTAAGGGAGGAAGCAGCAGAATGTGCCTCTCACATCTAGCCTGTAGGAATTCAGGTTGGCAAGTTCTATGGGGAAGCCCATTGCTGCCTATGGTGGAAACGGCATGGGAGATTTCAGTTTCAAAATCTCTGTGAAAAAGCGTCAGAGAAGCTTCTCCGTTTAGAATCCAGCATATCTCACTGAACCGAAGAAGTGGTAGTTAGAAGGGAGTTAGAGCTGCAAGCAGTTTGGTTTGGGAAATTAGACGCGAAATGAAACTGCAAATGCCTTCCAACAGGCTTGGAAAAGTGTGTTCTATATCTCTGCCAAACAAACTCCCCGGAGGTTGAGCTTTCAGAAGCTAGTTTAACTCTAAGGGAGGAAGCAGCAGAATGTGCCTCTCACATCTAGCCTGTAGGAATTCAGGTTGGCAAGTTCTATGGGGAAGCCCATTGCTGCCTATGGTGGAAACAGCATGGGAGATTTCAGTTTCAAAATCTCTGTGAAAAAGCGTCAGAGAAGCTTCTCCGTTTAGAATCCAGCATATCTCACTGAACCGAAGAAGTGGTAGTTAGAAGGGAGTTAGAGCTGCAAGCAGTTTGGTTTGGGAAATTAGACGCGAAATGAAACTGCAAATGCCTTCCAACAGGCTTGGAAAAGTGTGTTCTATATCTCTGCCAAACAAACTCCCCGGAGGTTGAGCTTTCAGAAGCAAGTTTAACTCTAAGGGAGGAAGCAGCAGAATGTGCCTCTCACATCTAGCCTGTAGGAATTCAGGTTGGCAAGTTCTATGGGGAAGCCAATTGGCGCCTTCGTTGGAAACGGGTTTGGAAATTTCAGTTTCAAAATCTCTGTGAAAAAGCGTCAGAGAAGCTTCTCCGTTTAGAATCCAGCATATCTCACTGAACCAAAGAAGTGGTAGTTAGAAGGGAGTTAGACCTGCAAGCAGTTTGGTTTGGGAAATTAGACGCGAAATGAAACTGCAAATGCCTTCCAACAGGCTTGGAAAAGTGTGTTCTATATCTCTGCCAAACAGACTCCCTGGAGGTTGAGCTTTCAGAAGCTAGTTTAACTCTAAGGGAGGAAGCAGCAGAATGTGCCTCTCACATCTAGCGTGTAGGAATTCAGGTTGGCAAGTTCTATGGGGAAGCCCATTGCTGGCTATGGTGGAAACAGCATGGGAGATTTCAGTTTCAAAATCTCTGTGAAAAAGCGTCAGAGAAGCTTCTCCGTTTAGAATCCAGCATATCTCACTGAACCGAAGAAGTGGTAGTTAGAAGGGAGTTAGAGCTGCAAGCAGTTTGGTTTGGGAAATTAGATGCGAAATGACACTGCAAAGGCCTTCCAACAGGCTTGGAAAAGTGTGTTCTATATCTCTGCCAAACAGACTCCCCGGAGGTTGAGCTTTCAGAAGCAAGCTTAACTCTTAGGGAGGAAGCAGCAGAATGTGCCTCTCACATCTAGCCTGTAGGAATTCAGGTTGGAAAGTTCTATGGGGAAGTCCATTGCTGCCTATGGTGGAAACGGCATGGGAGATTTCAGTTTCAAAATCTCTGTGAAAAAGCGTCAGAGAAGCTTCTCCGTTTAGAATCCAGCATATCTCACTGAACCGAAGAAGTGGTAGTGAGAACGCAGTTAGAGCTGCAAGCAGTTTGGTTTGGGAAATTAGATGCGAAATGACACTGCAAAGGCCTTCCAACAGGCTTG
The DNA here is from genome assembly GCF_027409185.1 of Cynocephalus volans. Taxonomy (NCBI): domain Eukaryota; kingdom Metazoa; phylum Chordata; class Mammalia; order Dermoptera; family Cynocephalidae; genus Cynocephalus; species Cynocephalus volans. Next base: position 205,305 of record NW_026902416.1, on the reverse strand, counting down.
GAAAAGTGTGTTCTATATCTCTGCAAAACAGACTCCCCGGAGGTTGAGCTTTTAGAAGCAAGCATAACTGTTAGGGAGGAAGCAGCAGAATGTGCCTCTCACATCTAGCCTGTAGGAATTCAGGTTGGCAAGTTCTATGGGGAAGCCAATTGGCGCCTTCGTTGGAAACGGGTTTGGAAATTTCAGTTTCAAAATCTCTGTGAAAAAGCGTCAGAGAAGCTTCTCCGTTTAGAATCCAGCATATCTCACTGAACCAAAGAAGTGGTAGTTAGAAGGGAGTTAGAGCTGCAAGCAGTTTGGTTTGGGAAATTAGACGCGAAATGAAACTGCAAATGCCTTCCAACAGGCTTGGAAAAGTGTGTTCTATATCTCTGCCAAACAGACTCCCCGGAGGTTGAGCTTTCAGAAGCTAGTTTAACTCTAAGGGAGGAAGCAGCAGAATGTGCCTCTCACATCTAGCGTGTAGGAATTCAGGTTGGCAAGTTCTATGGGGAAGCCCATTGCTGGCTATGGTGGAAACGGCATGGGAGATTTCAGTTTCAAAATCTCTGTGAAAAAGCGTCAGAGAAGTTTCTCCGTTTAGAATCCAGCATATCTCACTGAACCGAAGAAGTGGTAGTTAGAAGGCAGTTAGAGCTGCTAGCAGTTTGGTTTGGGAAATTAGACGCGAAATGAAACTGCAAATGCCTTCCAACAGGCTTGGAAAAGTGTGTTCTATATCTCTGCCAAACAAACTCCCCGGAGGTTGAGCTTTCAGAAGCTAGTTTAACTCTAAGGGAGGAAGCAGCAGAATGTGCCTCTCACATCTAGCCTGTAGGAATTCAGGTTGGCAAGTTCTATGGGGAAGCCCATTGGCGCCTTCGTTGGAAACGGGTTTGGAAATTTCAGTTTCAAAATCTCTGTGAAAAAGCGTCAGAGAAGCTTCTCCGTTTAGAATCCAGCATATCTCACTGAACCGAAGAAGTGGTAGTTAGAAGGGAGTTAGAGCTGCAAGCAGTTTGGTTTGGGAAATTAGATGCGAAATGACACTGCAAAGGCCTTCCAACAGGCTTGGAAAAGTGTGTTCTATATCTCTGCCAAACAGACTCCCCGGAGGTTGAGCTTTCAGAAGGAAGCTTAACTCTTAGGGAGGAAGCAGCAGAATGTGCCTCTCACATCTAGCCTGTAGGAATTCAGGTTGGCAAGTTCTATGGGGAAGTCCATTGCTGCCTATGGTGGAAACGGCATGGGAGATTTCAGTTTCAAAATCTCTGAAAAAGCGTCAGAGAAGCTTCTCCGTTTAGAATCCAGCATATCTCACTGAACCGAAGAAGTGGTACTGAGAACGCAGTTAGAGCTGCAAGCAGTTTGGTTTGGGAAATTAGACGTGAAATGAAACTGCAAATGCCTTCCAACAGGCTTGGAAAAGTGTGTTCTATATCTCTGCCAAACAGACTCCCTGGAGGTTGAGCTTTCAGAAGCTAGTTTAACTCTAAGGGAGGAAGCAGCAGAATGTGCCTCTCACATCTAGCCTGTAGGAATTCAGGTTGGCAAGTTCTATGGGGAAGCCCATTGCTGGCTATGGTGGAAACAGCATGGGGGATTTCAGTTTCAAAATCTCTGTGAAAAAGCGTCAGAGAAGCTTCTCCGTTTAGAATCCAGCATATCTCACTGAACCGAAGAAGTGGTAGTTAGAAGGGAGTTAGAGCTGCAAGCAGTTTGGTTTGGGAAATTAGACGCGAAATGAAACTGCAAATGCCTTCCAACAGGCTTGGAAAAGTGTGTTCTATATCTCTGCCAAACAAACTCCCCGGAGGTTGAGCTTTCAGAAGCGAGTTTAACTCTAAGGGAGGAAGCAGCAGAATGTGCCTCTCACATCTAGCCTGTAGGAATTCAGGTTGGCAAGTTCTATGGGGAAGCCCATTGGCGCCTTCGTTGGAAACGGGTTTGGAAATTTCAGTTTCAAAATCTCTGTGAAAAAGCGTCAGAGAAGCTTCTCCGTTTAGAATCCAGCATATCTCACTGAACCGAAGAAGTGGTAGTTAGAAGGCAGTTAGAGCTGCAAGCAGTTTGGTTTGGGAAATTAGACGCGAAATGAAACTGCAAAGGCCTTCCAACAGGCTTGGAAAAGTGTGTTCTATATCTCTGCCAAACAGACTCCCTGGAGGTTGAGCTTTCAGAAGCTAGTTTAACTCTAAGGGAGGAAGCAGCGGAATGTGCCTCTCACATCTAGCCTGTAGGAATTCAGGTTGGCAAGTTCTATGGGGAAGCCCATTGCTGCCTATGGTGGAAACGGCATGGGAGATTTCAGTTTCAAAATCTCTGTGAAAAAGCGTCAGAGAAGCTTCTCCGTTTAGAATCCAGCATATCTCACTGAACCGAAGAAGTGGTAGTTAGAAGGCAGTTAGAGCTGCAAGCAGTTTGGTTTGGGAAATTAGACGCGAAATGAAACTGCAAATGCCTTCCAACAGGCTTGGAAAAGTGTGTTCTATATCTCTGCCAAACAAACTCCCCGGAGGTTGAGCTTTCAGAAGCTAGTTTAACTCTAAGGGAGGAAGCAGCAGAATGTGCCTCTCACATCTAGCCTGTAGGAATTCAGGTTGGCAAGTTCTATGGGGAAGCCAATTGGCGCCTTCGTTGGAAACGGGTTTGGAAATTTCAGTTTCAAAATCTCTGTGAAAAAGCGTCAGAGAAGCTTCTCCGTTTAGAATCCAGCATATCTCACTGAACCGAAGAAGTGGTAGTTAGAAGGGAGTTAGAGCTGCAAGCAGTTTGGTTTGGGAAATTAGACGCGAAATGAAACTGCAAATGCCTTCCAACAGGCTTGGAAAAGTGTGTTCTATATCTCTGCCAAACAAACTCCCCGGAGGTTGAGCTTTCAGAAGCTAGTTTAACTCTAAGGGAGGAAGCAGCAGAATGTGCCTCTCACATCTAGCCTGTAGGAATTCAGGTTGGCAAGTTCTATGGGGAAGCCCATTGCTGCCTATGGTGGAAACGGCATGGGAGATTTCAGTTTCAAAATCTCTGTGAAAAAGCGTCAGAGAAGCTTCTCCGTTTAGAATCCAGCATATCTCACTGAACCGAAGAAGTGGTAGTTAGAAGGCAGTTAGAGCTGCAAGCAGTTTGGTTTGGGAAATTAGACGCGAAATGAAACTGCAAATGCCTTCCAACAGGCTTGGAAAAGTGTGTTCTATATCTCTGCCAAACAAACTCCCCGGAGGTTGAGCTTTCAGAAGCTAGTTTAACTCTAAGGGAGGAAGCAGCAGAATGTGCATCTCACATCTAGCCTGTAGGAATTCAGGTTGGCAAGTTCTATGGGGAAGCCCATTGGCGCCTTCGTTGGAAACGGGTTTGGAAATTTCAGTTTCAAAATCTCTGTGAAAAAGCGTCAGAGAAGCTTCTCCGTTTAGAATCCAGCATATCTCACTGAACCGAAGAAGTGGTAGTTAGAAGGCAGTTAGAGCTGCAAGCAGTTTGGTTTGGGAAATTAGACGCGAAATGAAACTGCAAAGGCCTTCCAACAGGCTTGGAAAAGTGTGTTCTATATCTCTGCCAAACAGACTCCCCGGAGGTTGAGCTTTCAGAAGCAAGCTTAACTCTTAGGGCGGAAGCAGCAGAATGTGCCTCTCACATCTAGCCTGTAGGAATTCAGGTTGGCAAGTTCTATGGGGAAGCCCATTGCTGCCTATGGTGGAAACGGCATGGGAGATTTCAGTTTCAAAATCTCTGTGAAAAAGCGTCAGAGAAGCTTCTCCGTTTAGAATCCAGCATATCTCACTGAACCGAAGAAGTGGTAGTTAGAAGGGAGTTAGAGCTGCAAGCAGTTTGGTTTGGGAAATTAGACGCGAAATGAAACTGCAAATGCCTTCCAACAGGCTTGGAAAAGTGTGTTCTATATCTCTGCCAAACAAACTCCCCGGAGGTTGAGCTTTCAGAAGCTAGTTTAACTCTAAGGGAGGAAGCAGCAGAATGTGCCTCTCACATCTAGCCTGTAGGAATTCAGGTTGGCAAGTTCTATGGGGAAGCCCATTGCTGCCTATGGTGGAAACAGCATGGGAGATTTCAGTTTCAAAATCTCTGTGAAAAAGCGTCAGAGAAGCTTCTCCGTTTAGAATCCAGCATATCTCACTGAACCGAAGAAGTGGTAGTTAGAAGGGAGTTAGAGCTGCAAGCAGTTTGGTTTGGGAAATTAGATGCGAAATGACACTGCAAAGGCCTTCCAACAGGCTTGGAAAAGTGTGTTCTATATCTCTGCCAAACAGACTCCCCGGAGGTTGAGCTTTCAGAAGCAAGCTTAACTCTTAGGGAGGAAGCAGCAGAATGTGCCTCTCACATCTAGCCTGTAGGAATTCAGGTTGGCAAGTTCTATGGGGAAGCCCATTGCTGCCTATGGTGGAAACGGCATGGGAGATTTCAGTTTCAAAATCTCTGTGAAAAAGCGTCAGAGAAGCTTCTCCGTTTAGAATCCAGCATATCTCACTGAACCGAAGAAGTGGTAGTTAGAAGGGAGTTAGAGCTGCAAGCAGTTTGGTTTGGGAAATTAGACGCGAAATGAAACTGCAAATGCCTTCCAACAGGCTTGGAAAAGTGTCTTCTATATCTCTGCCAAACAGACTCCCTGGAGGTTGAGCTTTCAGAAGCTAGTTTAACTCTAAGGGAGGAAGCAGCAGAATGTGCCTCTCACATCTAGCCTGTAGGAATTCAGGTTGGCAAGTTCTATGGGGAAGCCCATTGCTGGCTACGGTGGAAACAGCATGGGAGATTTCAGTTTCAAAATCTCTGTGAAAAAGCGTCAGAGAAGCTTCTCCGTTTAGAATCCAGCATATCTCACTGAACCGAAGAAGTGGTAGTTAGAAGGCAGTTAGAGCTGCAAGCAGTTTGGTTTGGGAAATTAGACGCGAAATGAAACTGCAAATGCCTTCCAACAGGCTTGGAAAAGTGTGTTCTATATCTCTGCCAAACAAACTCCCCGGAGGTTGAGCTTTCAGAAGCTAGTTTAACTCTAAGGGAGGAAGCAGCAGAATGTGCATCTCACATCTAGCCTGTAGGAATTCAGGTTGGCAAGTTCTATGGGGAAGCCCATTGGCGCCTTCGTTGGAAACGGGTTTGGAAATTTCAGTTTCAAAATCTCTGTGAAAAAGCGTCAGAGAAGCTTCTCCGTTTAGAATCCAGCATATCTCACTGAACCGAAGAAGTGGTAGTTAGAAGGCAGTTAGAGCTGCAAGCAGTTTGGTTTGGGAAATTAGACGCGAAATGAAACTGCAAAGGCCTTCCAACAGGCTTGGAAAAGTGTGTTCTATATCTCTGCCAAACAGACTCCCCGGAGGTTGAGCTTTCAGAAGCAAGCTTAACTCTTAGGGCGGAAGCAGCAGAATGTGCCTCTCACATCTAGCCTGTAGGAATTCAGGTTGGCAAGTTCTATGGGGAAGCCCATTGCTGCCTATGGTGGAAACGGCATGGGAGATTTCAGTTTCAAAATCTCTGTGAAAAAGCGTCAGAGAAGCTTCTCCGTTTAGAATCCAGCATATCTCACTGAACCGAAGAAGTGGTAGTTAGAAGGGAGTTAGAGCTGCAAGCAGTTTGGTTTGGGAAATTAGACGCGAAATGAAACTGCAAATGCCTTCCAACAGGCTTGGAAAAGTGTGTTCTATATCTCTGCCAAACAAACTCCCCGGAGGTTGAGCTTTCAGAAGCTAGTTTAACTCTAAGGGAGGAAGCAGCAGAATGTGCCTCTCACATCTAGCCTGTAGGAATTCAGGTTGGCAAGTTCTATGGGGAAGCCCATTGCTGCCTATGGTGGAAACAGCATGGGAGATTTCAGTTTCAAAATCTCTGTGAAAAAGCGTCAGAGAAGCTTCTCCGTTTAGAATCCAGCATATCTCACTGAACCGAAGAAGTGGTAGTTAGAAGGGAGTTAGAGCTGCAAGCAGTTTGGTTTGGGAAATTAGATGCGAAATGACACTGCAAAGGCCTTCCAACAGGCTTGGAAAAGTGTGTTCTATATCTCTGCCAAACAGACTCCCCGGAGGTTGAGCTTTCAGAAGCAAGCTTAACTCTTAGGGAGGAAGCAGCAGAATGTGCCTCTCACATCTAGCCTGTAGGAATTCAGGTTGGCAAGTTCTATGGGGAAGCCCATTGCTGCCTATGGTGGAAACGGCATGGGAGATTTCAGTTTCAAAATCTCTGTGAAAAAGCGTCAGAGAAGCTTCTCCGTTTAGAATCCAGCATATCTCACTGAACCGAAGAAGTGGTAGTTAGAAGGGAGTTAGAGCTGCAAGCAGTTTGGTTTGGGAAATTAGACGCGAAATGAAACTGCAAATGCCTTCCAACAGGCTTGGAAAAGTGTCTTCTATATCTCTGCCAAACAGACTCCCTGGAGGTTGAGCTTTCAGAAGCTAGTTTAACTCTAAGGGAGGAAGCAGCAGAATGTGCCTCTCACATCTAGCCTGTAGGAATTCAGGTTGGCAAGTTCTATGGGGAAGCCCATTGCTGGCTACGGTGGAAACAGCATGGGAGATTTCAGTTTCAAAATCTCTGTGAAAAAGCGTCAGAGAAGCTTCTCCGTTTAGAATCCAGCATATCTCACTGAACCGAAGAAGTGGTAGTTAGAAGGCAGTTAGAGCTGCAAGCAGTTTGGTTTGGGAAATTAGACGCGAAATGAAACTGCAAATGCCTTCCAACAGGCTTGGAAAAGTGTGTTCTATATCTCTGCCAAACAAACTCCCCGGAGGTTGAGCTTTCAGAAGCTAGTTTAACTCTAAGGGAGGAAGCAGCAGAATGTGCCTCTCACATCTAGCCTGTAGGAATTCAGGTTGGCAAGTTCTATGGGGAAGCCCATTGTTGCCTATGGTGGAAACGGCATGGGAGATTTCAGTTTCAAAATCTCTGTGAAAAAGCGTCAGAGAAGCTTCTCCGTTTAGAATCCAGCATATCTCACTGAACCGAAGAAGTGGTAGTTAGAAGGGAGTTAGAGCTGCAAGCAGTTTGGTTTGGGAAATTAGACGCGAAATGAAACTGCAAATGCCTTCCAACAGGCTTGGAAAAGTGTGTTCTATATCTCTGCCAAACAAACTCCCCGGAGGTTGAGCTTTCAGAAGCTAGTTTAACTCTAAGGGAGGAAGCAGCAGAATGTGCCTCTCACATCTAGCCTGTAGGAATTCAGGTTGGCAAGTTCTATGGGGAAGCCCATTGCTGCCTATGGTGGAAACAGCATGGGAGATTTCAGTTTCAAAATCTCTGTGAAAAAGCGTCAGAGAAGCTTCTCCGTTTAGAATCCAGCATATCTCACTGAACCGAAGAAGTGGTAGTTAGAAGGGAGTTAGAGCTGCAAGCAGTTTGGTTTGGGAAATTAGACGCGAAATGAAACTGCAAATGCCTTCCAACAGGCTTGGAAAAGTGTGTTCTATATCTCTGCCAAACAAACTCCCCGGAGGTTGAGCTTTCAGAAGCAAGTTTAACTCTAAGGGAGGAAGCAGCAGAATGTGCCTCTCACATCTAGCCTTTAGGAATTCAGGTTGGCAAGTTCTATGGGGAAGCCCATTGCTGCCTATGGTGGAAACGGCATGGGAGATTTCATTTTCAAAATCTCTGTGAAAAAGCGTCAGAGAAGCTTCTCCGTTTAGAATCCAGCATATCTCACTGAACCGAAGAAGTGGTAGTTAGAAGGGAGTTAGAGCTGCAAGCAGTTTGGTTTGGGAAATTAGATGCGAAATGACACTGCAAAGGCCTTCCAACAGGCTTGGAAAAGTGTGTTCTATATCTGTGCCAAACAGAGTCCCCGGAGGTTGAGCTTTTAGAAGCAAGCTTAACTGTTAGGGAGGAAGCAGCAGAATGTGCCTCTCACATCTAGCCTGTAGGAATTCAGGTTGGCAAGTTCTATGGGGAAGCCAATTGGCGCGTTCGTTGGAAACGGGTTTGGAAATTTCAGTTTCAAAATCTCTGTGAAAAAGCGTCAGAGAAGCTTCTCCGTTTAGAATCCAGCATATCTCACTGAACCGAAGAAGTGGTAGTTAGAAGGGAGTTAGAGCTGCAAGCAGTTTGGTTTGGGAAATTAGACGCGAAATGAAACTGCAAATGCCTTCCAACAGGCTTGGAAAAGTGTGTTCTATATCTCTGCCAAACAAACTCCCCGGAGGTTGAGCTTTCAGAAGCTAGTTTAACTCTAAGGGAGGAAGCAGCAGAATGTGCCTCTCACATCTAGCCTGTAGGAATTCAGGTTGGCAAGTTCTATGGGGAAGCCCATTGCTGCCTATGGTGGAAACGGCATGGGAGATTTCAGTTTCAAAATCTCTGTGAAAAAGCGTCAGAGAAGCTTCTCCGTTTAGAATCCAGCATATCTCACTGAACCGAAGAAGTGGTAGTTAGAAGGGAGTTAGAGCTGCAAGCAGTTTGGTTTGGGAAATTAGACGCGAAATGAAACTGCAAATGCCTTCCAACAGGCTTGGAAAAGTGTGTTCTATATCTCTGCCAAACAAACTCCCCGGAGGTTGAGCTTTCAGAAGCTAGTTTAACTCTAAGGGAGGAAGCAGCAGAATGTGCCTCTCACATCTAGCCTGTAGGAATTCAGGTTGGCAAGTTCTATGGGGAAGCCCATTGCTGCCTATGGTGGAAACAGCATGGGAGATTTCAGTTTCAAAATCTCTGTGAAAAAGCGTCAGAGAAGCTTCTCCGTTTAGAATCCAGCATATCTCACTGAACCGAAGAAGTGGTAGTTAGAAGGGAGTTAGAGCTGCAAGCAGTTTGGTTTGGGAAATTAGACGCGAAATGAAACTGCAAATGCCTTCCAACAGGCTTGGAAAAGTGTGTTCTATATCTCTGCCAAACAAACTCCCCGGAGGTTGAGCTTTCAGAAGCAAGTTTAACTCTAAGGGAGGAAGCAGCAGAATGTGCCTCTCACATCTAGCCTGTAGGAATTCAGGTTGGCAAGTTCTATGGGGAAGCCAATTGGCGCCTTCGTTGGAAACGGGTTTGGAAATTTCAGTTTCAAAATCTCTGTGAAAAAGCGTCAGAGAAGCTTCTCCGTTTAGAATCCAGCATATCTCACTGAACCAAAGAAGTGGTAGTTAGAAGGGAGTTAGAGCTGCAAGCAGTTTGGTTTGGGAAATTAGATGCGAAATGAAACTGCAAATGCCTTCCAACAGGCTTGGAAAAGTGTGTTCTATATCTCTGCCAAACAGACTCCCTGGAGGTTGAGCTTTCAGAAGCTAGTTTAACTCTAAGGGAGGAAGCAGCAGAATGTGCCTCTCACATCTAGCGTGTAGGAATTCAGGTTGGCAAGTTCTATGGGGAAGCCCATTGCTGGCTATGGTGGAAACAGCATGGGAGATTTCAGTTTCAAAATCTCTGTGAAAAAGCGTCAGAGAAGCTTCTCCGTTTAGAATCCAGCATATCTCACTGAACCGAAGAAGTGGTAGTTAGTAGGGAGTTAGAGCTGCAAGCAGTTTGGTTTGGGAAATTAGACGCGAAATGAAACTGCAAATGCCTTCCAACAGGCTTGGAAAAGTGTGTTCTATATCTCTGCCAAACAAACTCCCCGGAGGTTGAGCTTTCAGAAGCTAGTTTAACTCTAAGGGAGGAAGCAGCAGAATGTGCCTCTCACATCTAGCCTGTAGGAATTCAGGTTGGCAAGTTCTATGGGGAAGCCCATTGGCGCCTTCGTTGGAAACGGGTTTGGAAATTTCAGTTTCAAAATCTCTGTGAAAAAGCGTCAGAGAAGCTTCTCCGTTTAGAATCCAGCATATCTCACTGAACCGAAGAAGTGGTAGTTAGAAGGGAGTTAGAGCTGCAAGCAGTTTGGTTTGGGAAATTAGATGCGAAATGACACTGCAAAGGCCTTCCAACAGGCTTGGAAAAGTGTGTTCTATATCTCTGCCAAACAGACTCCCCGGAGGTTGAGCTTTCAGAAGCAAGCTTAACTCTTAGGGAGGAAGCAGCAGAATGTGCCTCTCACATCTAGCCTGTAGGAAGTCAGGTTGGCAAGTTCTATGGGGAAGCCCATTGCTGCCTATGGTGGAAACGGCATGGGAGATTTCAGTTTCAAAATCTCTGTGAAAAAGCGTCAGAGAAGCTTCTCCGTTTAGAATCCAGCATATCTCACTGAACCGAAGAAGTGGTAGTTAGAAGGCAGTTAGAGCTCCAAGCAGTTTGGTTTGGGAAATTAGATGCGAAATGAAACTGCAAATGCCTTCCAACAGGCTTGGAAAAGTGTGTTCTATATCTCTGCCAAACAGACTTCCTGGAGGTTGAGCTTTCAGAAGCTAGTTTAACTCTAAGGGAGGAAGCAGCAGAATGTGCCTCTCACATCTAGCCTGTAGGAATTCAGGTTGGCAAGTTCTATGGGGAAGCCCATTGCTGGCTATGGTGGAAACGGCATGGGAGATTTCAGTTTCAAAATCTCTGTGAAAAAGCGTCAGAGAAGTTTCTCCGTTTAGAATCCAGCATATCTCACTGAACCGAAGAAGTGGTAGTTAGAAGGCAGTTAGAGCTGCTAGCAGTTTGGTTTGGGAAATTAGACGCGAAATGAAACTGCAAATGCCTTCCAACAGGCTTGGAAAAGTGTGTTCTATATCTCTGCCAAACAAACTCCCCGGAGGTTGAGCTTTCAGAAGCTAGTTTAACTCTAAGGGAGGAAGCAGCAGAATGTGCCTCTCACATCTAGCCTGTAGGAATTCAGGTTGGCAAGTTCTATGGGGAAGCCCATTGGCGCCTTCGTTGGAAACGGGTTTGGAAATTTCAGTTTCAAAATCTCTGTGAAAAAGCGTCAGAGAAGCTTCTCCGTTTAGAATCCAGCATATCTCACTGAACCGAAGAAGTGGTAGTTAGAAGGGAGTTAGAGCTGCAAGCAGTTTGGTTTGGGAAATTAGATGCGAAATGACACTGCAAAGGCCTTCCAACAGGCTTGGAAAAGTGTGTTCTATATCTCTGCCAAACAGACTCCCCGGAGGTTGAGCTTTCAGAAGGAAGCTTAACTCTTAGGGAGGAAGCAGCAGAATGTGCCTCTCACATCTAGCCTGTAGGAATTCAGGTTGGCAAGTTCTATGGGGAAGTCCATTGCTGCCTATGGTGGAAACGGCATGGGAGATTTCAGTTTCAAAATCTCTGAAAAAGCGTCAGAGAAGCTTCTCCGTTTAGAATCCAGCATATCTCACTGAACCGAAGAAGTGGTACTGAGAACGCAGTTAGAGCTGCAAGCAGTTTGGTTTGGGAAATTAGACGTGAAATGAAACTGCAAATGCCTTCCAACAGGCTTGGAAAAGTGTGTTCTATATCTCTGCCAAACAGACTCCCTGGAGGTTGAGCTTTCAGAAGCTAGTTTAACTCTAAGGGAGGAAGCAGCAGAATGTGCCTCTCACATCTAGCCTGTAGGAATTCAGGTTGGCAAGTTCTATGGGGAAGCCCATTGCTGGCTATGGTGGAAACAGCATGGGGGATTTCAGTTTCAAAATCTCTGTGAAAAAGCGTCAGAGAAGCTTCTCCGTTTAGAATCCAGCATATCTCACTGAACCGAAGAAGTGGTAGTTAGAAGGGAGTTAGAGCTGCAAGCAGTTTGGTTTGGGAAATTAGACGCGAAATGAAACTGCAAATGCCTTCCAACAGGCTTGGAAAAGTGTGTTCTATATCTCTGCCAAACAAACTCCCCGGAGGTTGAGCTTTCAGAAGCTAGTTTAACTCTAAGGGAGGAAGCAGCAGAATGTGCCTCTCACATCTAGCCTGTAGGAATTCAGGTTGGCAAGTTCTATGGGGAAGCCCATTGGCGCCTTCGTTGGAAACGGGTTTGGAAATTTCAGTTTCAAAATCTCTGTGAAAAAGCGTCAGAGAAGCTTCTCCGTTTAGAATCCAGCATATCTCACTGAACCGAAGAAGTGGTAGTTAGAAGGCAGTTAGAGCTGCAAGCAGTTTGGTTTGGGAAATTAGACGCGAAATGAAACTGCAAAGGCCTTCCAACAGGCTTGGAAAAGTGTGTTCTATATCTCTGCCAAACAAACTCCCCGGAGGTTGAGCTTTCAGAAGCTAGTTTAACTCCAAGGGAGGAAGCAGCACAATGTGCCTCTCACATCTAGCCTGTAGGAATTCAGGTTGGCAAGTTCTATGGGGAAGCCCATTGCTGCCTATGGTGGAAACGGCATGGGAGATTTCAGTTTCAAAATCTCTGTGAAAAAGCGTCAGAGAAGCTTCTCCGTTTAGAATCCAGCATATCTCACTGAACCGAAGAAGTGGTAGTTAGAAGGCAGTTAGAGCTGCAAGCAGTTTGGTTTGGGAAATTAGACGCGAAATGAAACTGCAAATGCCTTCCAACAGGCTTGGAAAAGTGTGTTCTATATCTCTGCCAAACAAACTCCCCGGAGGTTGAGCTTTCAGAAGCTAGTTTAACTCTAAGGGAGGAAGCAGCAGAATGTGCCTCTCACATCTAGCCTGTAGGAATTCAGGTTGGCAAGTTCTATGGGGAAGCCCATTGCTGCCTATGGTGGAAACGGCATGGGAGATTTCAGTTTCAAAATATCTGTGAAAAAGCGTCAGAGAAGCTTCTCCGTTTAGAATCCAGCATATCTCACTGAACCGAAGAAGTGGTAGTTAGAAGGGAGTTAGAGCTGCAAGCAGTTTGGTTTGGGAAATTAGATGCGAAATGACACTGCAAAGGCCTTCCAACAGGCTTGGAAAAGTGTGTTCTATATCTGTGCCAAACAGAGTCCCCGGAGGTTGAGCTTTTAGAAGCAAGCTTAACTCTAAGGGAGGAAGCAGCAGAATGTGCCTCTCACATCTAGCCTGTTGGAATTCAGGTTGGCAAGTTCTATGGGGAAGCCCATTGCTGCCTATGGTGGAAACGGCATGGGAGATTTCAGTTTCAAAATCTCTGTGAAAAAGCGTCAGAGAAGCTTCTCCGTTTAGAATCCAGCATATCTCACTGAACCGAAGAAGTGGTAGTTAGAAGGGAGTTAGAGCTGCAAGCAGTTTGGTTTGGGAAATTAGACGCGAAATGAAACTGCAAATGCCTTCCAACAGGCTTGGAAAAGTGTGTTCTATATCTCTGCCAAACAAACTCCCCGGAGGTTGAGCTTTCAGAAGCTAGTTTAACTCTAAGGGAGGAAGCAGCAGAATGTGCCTCTCACATCTAGCCTGTAGGAATTCAGGTTGGCAAGTTCTATGGGGAAGCCCATTGGCGCCTTCGTTGGAAACGGGTTTGGAAATTTCAGTTTCAAAATCTCTCTGAAAAAGCGTCAGAGAGGCTTCTCCGTTTAGAATCCAGCATATCTCACTGAACCGAAGAAGTGGTAGTTAGAAGGGAGTTAGAGCTGCAAGCAGTTTGGTTTGGGAAATTAGATGCGAAATGACACTGCAAAGGCCTTCCAACAGGCTTGGAAAAGTGTGTTCTATATCTCTGCCAAACAGACTCCCCGGAGGTTGAGCTTTCAGAAGCAAGCTTAACTCTTAGGGAGGAAGCAGCAGAATGTGCCTCTCACATCTAGCCTGTAGGAAGTCAGGTTGGCAAGTTCTATGGGGAAGCCCATTGCTGCCTATGGTGGAAACGGCATGGGAGATTTCAGTTTCAAAATCTCTGTGAAAAAGCGTCAGAGAAGCTTCTCCGTTTAGAATCCAGCATATCTCACTGAACCGAAGAAGTGGTAGTTAGAAGGCAGTTAGAGCTCCAAGCAGTTTGGTTTGGGAAATTAGATGCGAAATGAAACTGCAAATGCCTTCCAACAGGCTTGGAAAAGTGTGTTCTATATCTGTGCCAAACAGAGTCCCCGGAGGTTGAGCTTTCAGAAGCAAGCTTAACTGTTAGGGAGGAAGCAGCAGAATGTGCCTCTCACATCTAGCCTGTAGGAATTCAGGTTGGCAAGTTCTATGGGGAAGCCCATTGCTGCCTATGGTGGAAACGGCATGGGAGATTTCAGTTTCAAAATCTCTGTGAAAAAGCGTCAGAGAAGCTTCTCCGTTTAGAATCCAGCATATCTCACTGAACCGAAGAAGTGGTAGTTAGAAGGGAGTTAGAGCTGCAAGCAGTTTGGTTTGGGAAATTAGACGCGAAATGAAACTGCAAATGCCTTCCAACAGGCTTGGAAAAGTGTGTTCTATATCTCTGCCAAACAAACTCCCCGGAGGTTGAGCTTTCAGAAGCTAGTTTAACTCTAAGGGAGGAAGCAGCAGAATGTGCCTCTCACATCTAGCCTGTAGGAATTCAGGTTGGCAAGTTCTATGGGGAAGCCCATTGCTGCCTATGGTGGAAACGGCATGGGAGATTTCAGTTTCAAAACCTCTGTGAAAAAGCATCAGAGAAACTTCTCCGTTTAGAATCCAGCATATCTCAATGAACCGAAGAAGTGGTAGTTAGAAGGGAGTTAGAGCTGCAAGCAGTTTGGTTTGGGAAATTAGATGCGAAATGACACTGCAAAGGCCTTCCAACAGGCTTGGAAAAGTGTGTTCTATATCTCTGCCAAACAGACTCCCCGGAGGTTGAGCTTTCAGAAGCAAGCTTAACTCTTAGGGAGGAAGCAGCAGAATGTGCCTCTCACATCTAGCCTGTAGGAATTCAGGTTGGCAAGTTCTATGGGGAAGCCCATTGCTGCCTATGGTGGAAACGGCATGGGAGATTTCAGTTTCAAAATCTCTTTGAAAAAGCATCAGAGAAGCTTCTCCGTTTAGAATCCAGCATATCTCACTGAACCGAAGAAGTGGTAGTTAGAAGGGAGTTAGAGCTGCAAGCAGTTTGGTTTGGGAAATTAGACGCGAAATGAAACTGCAAATGCCTTCCAACAGGCTTGGAAAAGTGTGTTCTATATCTCTGCCAAACAGACTCCCCGGACGTTGAGCTTTCAGAAGCAAGCTTAACTCTTAGGGAGGAAGCAGCAGAATGTGCCTCTCACATCTAGCCTGTAGGAATTCAGGTTGGCAAGTTCTATGGGGAAGCCCATTGCTGCCTATGGTGGAAACGGCATGGGAGATTTCAGTTTCAAAATCTCTGTGAAAAAGCGTCAGAGAAGCTTCTCCGTTTAGAATCCAGCATATCTCACTGAACCGAAGAAGTGGTAGTTAGAAGGCAGTTAGAGCTGCAAGCAGTTTGGTTTGGGAAATTAGACGCGAAATGAAACTGCAAATGCCTTCCAACAGGCTTGGAAAAGTGTGTTCTATATCTCTGCCAAACAAACTCCCCGGAGGTTGACCTTTCAGAAGCTAGTTTAACTCTAAGGGAGGAAGCAGCAGAATGTGCCTCTCACATCTAGCCTGTAGGAATTCAGGTTGGCAAGTTCTATGGGGAAGCCCATTGCTGCCTATGGTGGAAACGGCATGGGAGATTTCAGTTTCAAAATCTCTGTGAAAAAGCGTCAGAGAAGCTTCTCCGTTTAGAATCCAGCATATCTCACTGAACCGAAGAAGTGGTAGTTAGAAGGGAGTTAGAGCTGCAAGCAGTTTGGTTTGGGAAATTAGACGCGAAATGACACTGCAAAGGCCTTCCAACAGGCTTGGAAAAGTGTGTTCTATATCTCGGCCAAACAAACTCCCCGGAGGTTGAGCTTTCAGAAGCTAGTTTAACTCTAAGGGAGGAAGCAGCAGAATGTGCCTCTCACATCTAGCCTGTAGGAATTCAGGTTGGCAATTTCTATGGGGAAGCCCATTGCTGCCTATGGTGGAAACGGCATGGGAGATTTCAGTTTCAAAATCTCTGTGAAAAAGCGTCAGAGAAGCTTCTCCGTTTAGAATCCAGCATATCTCACTGAACCGAAGAAGTGGTAGTTAGAAGGGAGTTAGAGCTGCAAGCAGTTTGGTTTGGGAAATTAGATGCGAAATGACACTGCAAAGGCCTTCCAACAGGCTTGGAAAAGTGTGTTCTATATCTCTGCCAAACAGACTCCCCGGAGGTTGAGCTTTCAGAAGCAAGCTTAACTCTTAGGGAGGAAGCAGCAGAATGTGCCTCTCACATCTAGCCTGTAGGAATTCAGGTTGGCAAGTTCTATGGGGAAGTCCATTGCTGCCTATGGTGGAAACGGCATGGGAGATTTCAGTTTCAAAATCTCTGTGAAAAAGCGTCAGAGAAGCTTCTCCGTTTAGAATCCAGCATATCTCACTGAACCGAAGAAGTGGTAGTGAGAACGCAGTTAGAGCTGCAAGCAGTTTGGTTTGGGAAATTAGATGCGAAATGACACTGCAAAGGCCTTCCAACAGGCTTGGAAAAGTGTGTTCTATATCTCTGCCAAACAGACTCCCCGGAGGTTGAGCTTTTAGAAGCAAGCATAACTGTTAGGGAGGAAGGAGCAGAATGTGCCTCTCACATCTAGCCTGTAGGAATTCAGGTTGGCAAGTTCTATGGGGAAGCCAATTGGCGCCTTCGTTGGAAACGGGTTTGGAAATTTCAGTTTCAAAATCTCTGTGAAAAAGCGTCAGAGAAGCTTCTCCGTTTAGAATCCAGCATATCTCACTGAACCAAAGAAGTGGTAGTTAGAAGGGAGTTAGAGCTGCAAGCAGTTTGGTTTGGGAAATTAGACGCGAAATGAAACTGCAAATGCCTTCCAACAGGCTTGGAAAAGTGTGTTCTATATCTCTGCCAAACAGACTCCCCGGAGGTTGAGCTTTCAGAAGCTAGTTTAACTCTAAGGGAGGAAGCAGCAGAATGTGCCTCTCACATCTAGCGTGTAGGAATTCAGGTTGGCAAGTTCTATGGGGAAGCCCATTGCTGGCTATGGTGGAAACAGCATGGGAGATTTCAGTTTCAAAATCTCTGTGAAAAAGCGTCAGAGAAGCTTCTCCGTTTAGAATCCAGCATATCTCACTGAACCGAAGAAGTGGTAGTTAGAAGGGAGTTAGAGCTGCAAGCAGTTTGGTTTGGGAAATTAGACGCGAAATGAAACTGCAAATGCCTTCCAACAGGCTTGGAAAAGTGTGTTCTATATCTCTGCCAAACAAACTCCCCGGAGGTTGAGCTTTCAGAAGCTAGTTTAACTCTAAGGGAGGAAGCAGCAGAATGTGCCTCTCACATCTAGCCTGTAGGAATTCAGGTTGGCAAGTTCTATGGGGAAGCCCATTGCTGCCTATGGTGGAAACGGCATGGGAGATTTCAGTTTCAAAATCTCTGTGAAAAAGCGTCAGAGAAGCTTCTCCGTTTAGAATCCAGCATATCTCACTGAACCGAAGAAGTGGTAGTTAGAAGGGAGTTAGAGCTGCAAGCAGTTTGGTTTGGGAAATTAGATGCGAAATGACACTGCAAAGGCCTTCCAACAGGCTTGGAAAAGTGTGTTCTATATCTGTGCCAAACAGAGTCCCCGGAGGTTGAGCTTTTAGAAGCAAGCTTAACTCTAAGGGAGGAAGCAGCAGAATGTGCCTCTCACATCTAGCCTGTTGGAATTCAGGTTGGCAAGTTCTATGGGGAAGCCCATTGCTGCCTATGGTGGAAACGGCATGGGAGATTTCAGTTTCAAAATCTCTGTGAAAAAGCGTCAGAGAAGCTTCTCCGTTTAGAATCCAGCATATCTCACTGAACCGAAGAAGTGGTAGTTAGAAGGGAGTTAGAGCTGCAAGCAGTTTGGTTTGGGAAATTAGACGCGAAATGAAACTGCAAATGCCTTCCAACAGGCTTGGAAAAGTGTGTTCTATATCTCTGCCAAACAAACTCCCCGGAGGTTGAGCTTTCAGAAGCTAGTTTAACTCTAAGGGAGGAAGCAGCAGAATGTGCCTCTCACATCTAGCCTGTAGGAATTCAGGTTGGCAAGTTCTATGGGGAAGCCCATTGGCGCCTTCGTTGGAAACGGGTTTGGAAATTTCAGTTTCAAAATCTCTGTGAAAAAGCGTCAGAGAAGCTTCTCCGTTTAGAATCCAGCATATCTCACTGAACCGAAGAAGTGGTAGTTAGAAGGGAGTTAGAGCTGCAAGCAGTTTGGTTTGGGAAATTAGATGCGAAATGACACTGCAAAGGCCTTCCAACAGGCTTGGAAAAGTGTGTTCTATATCTCTGCCAAACAGACTCCCCGGAGGTTGAGCTTTCAGAAGCAAGCTTAACTCTTAGGGAGGAAGCAGCAGAATGTGCCTCTCACATCTAGCCTGTAGGAAGTCAGGTTGGCAAGTTCTATGGGGAAGCCCATTGCTGCCTATGGTGGAAACGGCATGGGAGATTTCAGTTTCAAAATCTCTGTGAAAAAGCGTCAGAGAAGCTTCTCCGTTTAGAATCCAGCATATCTCACTGAACCGAAGAAGTGGTAGTTAGAAGGCAGTTAGAGCTCCAAGCAGTTTGGTTTGGGAAATTAGATGCGAAATGAAACTGCAAATGCCTTCCAACAGGCTTGGAAAAGTGTGTTCTATATCTCTGCCAAACAGACTCCCTGGAGGTTGAGCTTTCAGAAGCTAGTTTAACTCTAAGGGAGGAAGCAGCAGAATGTGCCTCTCACATCTAGCCTGTAGGAATTCAGGTTGGCAAGTTCTATGGGGAAGCCCATTGCTGGCTATGGTGGAAACGGCATGGGAGATTTCAGTTTCAAAATCTCTGTGAAAAAGCGTCAGAGAAGTTTCTCCGTTTAGAATCCAGCATATCTCACTGAACCGAAGAAGTGGTAGTTAGAAGGCAGTTAGAGCTGCTAGCAGTTTGGTTTGGGAAATTAGACGCGAAATGAAACTGCAAATGCCTTCCAACAGGCTTGGAAAAGTGTGTTCTATATCTCTGCCAAACAAACTCCCCGGAGGTTGAGCTTTCAGAAGCTAGTTTAACTCTAAGGGAGGAAGCAGCAGAATGTGCCTCTCACATCTAGCCTGTAGGAATTCAGGTTGGCAAGTTCTATGGGGAAGCCCATTGGCGCCTTCGTTGGAAACGGGTTTGGAAATTTCAGTTTCACAATCTCTGTGAAAAAGCGTCAGAGAAGCTTCTCCGTTTAGAATCCAGCATATCTCACTGAACCGAAGAAGTGGTAGTTAGAAGGGAGTTAGAGCTGCAAGCAGTTTGGTTTGGGAAATTAGACGCGAAATGAAACTGCAAATGCCTTCCAACAGGCTTGGAAAAGTGTGTTCTATATCTCTGCCAAACAAACTCCCCGGAGGTTGAGCTTTCAGAAGCTAGTTTAACTCTAAGGGAGGAAGCAGCAGAATGTGCCTCTCACATCTAGCCTGTAGGAATTCAGGTTGGCAAGTTCTATGGGGAAGCCCATTGGCGCCTTCGTTGGAAACGGGTTTGGAAATTTCAGTTTCAAAATCTCTGTGAAAAAGCGTCAGAGAAGCTTCTCCGTTTAGAATCCAGCATATCTCACTGAACCGAAGAAGTGGTAGTTAGAAGGCAGTTAGAGCTGCAAGCAGTTTGGTTTGGGAAATTAGACGCGAAATGACACTGCAAAGGCCTTCCAACAGGCTTGGAAAAGTGTGTTCTATATCTCTTCCAAACAAACTCCCCGGAGGTTGAGCTTTCAGAAGCAAGCTTAACTGTTAGGGAGGAAGCAGCAGAATGTGCCTCTCACATCTAGCCTGTAGGAATTCAGGTTGGCAAGTTCTATGGGGAAGCCCATTGCTGCCTATGGTGGAAACGGCATGGGAGATTTCAGTTTCAAAATCTCTGTGAAAAAGCGTCAGAGAAGCTTCTCCGTTTAGAATCCAGCATATCTCACTGAACCGAAGAAGTGGTAGTTAGAAGGGAGTTAGAGCTGCAAGCAGTTTGGTTTGGGAAATTAGACGCGAAATGAAACTGCAAATGCCTTCCAACAGGCTTGGAAAAGTGTGTTCTATATCTCTGCCAAACAAACTCCCCGGAGGTTGAGCTTTCAGAAGCTAGTTTAACTCTAAGGGAGGAAGCAGCAGAATGTGCCTCTCACATCTAGCCTGTAGGAATTCAGGTTGGCAAGTTCTATGGGGAAGCCCATTGGCGCCTTCGTTGGAAACGGGTTTGGAAATTTCAGTTTCAAAATCTCTGTGAAAAAGCGTCAGAGAAGCTTCTCCGTTTAGAATCCAGCATATCTCACTGAACCGAAGAAGTGGTAGTTAGAAGGGAGTTAGAGCTGCAAGCAGTTTGGTTTGGGAAATTAGATGCGAAATGACACTGCAAAGGCCTTCCAACAGGCTTGGAAAAGTGTGTTCTATATCTGTGCCAAACAGAGTCCCCGGAGGTTGAGCTTTTAGAAGCAAGCTTAACTGTTAGGGAGGAAGCAGCAGAATGTGCCTCTCACATCTAGCCTGTAGGAATTCAGGTTGGCAAGTTCTATGGGGAAGCCCATTGCTGCCTATGGTGGAAACGGCATGGGAGATTTCAGTTTCAAAATCTCTGTGAAAAAGCGTCAGAGAAGCTTCTCCGTTTAGAATCCAGCATATCTCACTGAACCGAAGAAGTGGTAGTTAGAAGGGAGTTAGAGCTGCAAGCAGTTTGGTTTGGGAAATTAGACGCGAAATGAAACTGCAAATGCCTTCCAACAGGCTTGGAAAAGTGTGTTCTATATCTCTGCCAAACAAACTCCCCGGAGGTTGAGCTTTCAGAAGCGAGTTTAACTCTAAGGGAGGAAGCAGCAGAATGTGCCTCTCACATCTAGCCTGTAGGAATTCAGGTTGGCAAGTTCTATGGGGAAGCCCATTGGCGCCTTCGTTGGAAACGGGTTTGGAAATTTCAGTTTCAAAATCTCTGTGAAAAAGCGTCAGAGAAGCTTCTCCGTTTAGAATCCAGCATATCTCACTGAACCGAAGAAGTGGTAGTTAGAAGGCAGTTAGAGCTGCAAGCAGTTTGGTTTGGGAAATTAGACGCGAAATGAAACTGCAAAGGCCTTCCAACAGGCTTGGAAAAGTGTGTTCTATATCTCTGCCAAACAGACTCCCTGGAGGTTGAGCTTTCAGAAGCTAGTTTAACTCTAGGGGAGGAAGCAGCGGAATGTGCCTCTCACATCTAGCCTGTAGGAATTCAGGTTGGCAAGTTCTATGGGGAAGCCCATTGCTGCCTATGGTGGAAACGGCATGGGAGATTTCAGTTTCAAAATCTCTGTGAAAAAGCGTCAGAGAAGCTTCTCCGTTTAGAATCCAGCATATCTCACTGAACCGAAGAAGTGGTAGTTAGAAGGCAGTTAGAGCTGCAAGCAGTTTGGTTTGGGAAATTAGACGCGAAATGAAACTGCAAATGCCTTCCAACAGGCTTGGAAAAGTGTGTTCTATATCTCTGCCAAACAAACTCCCCGGAGGTTGAGCTTTCAGAAGCTAGTTTAACTCTAAGGGAGGAAGCAGCAGAATGTGCCTCTCACATCTAGCCTGTAGGAATTCAGGTTGGCAAGTTCTATGGGGAAGCCAATTGGCGCCTTCGTTGGAAACGGGTTTGGAAATTTCAGTTTCAAAATCTCTGTGAAAAAGCGTCAGAGAAGCTTCTCCGTTTAGAATCCAGCATATCTCACTGAACCGAAGAAGTGGTAGTTAGAAGGGAGTTAGAGCTGCAAGCAGTTTGGTTTGGGAAATTAGACGCGAAATGAAACTGCAAATGCCTTCCAACAGGCTTGGAAAAGTGTGTTCTATATCTCTGCCAAACAAACTCCCCGGAGGTTGAGCTTTCAGAAGCTAGTTTAACTCTAAGGGAGGAAGCAGCAGAATGTGCCTCTCACATCTAGCCTGTAGGAATTCAGGTTGGCAAGTTCTATGGGGAAGCCCATTGCTGCCTATGGTGGAAACGGCATGGGAGATTTCAGTTTCAAAATCTCTGTGAAAAAGCGTCAGAGAAGCTTCTCCGTTTAGAATCCAGCATATCTCACTGAACCGAAGAAGTGGTAGTTAGAAGGCAGTTAGAGCTGCAAGCAGTTTGGTTTGGGAAATTAGACGCGAAATGAAACTGCAAATGCCTTCCAACAGGCTTGGAAAAGTGTGTTCTATATCTCTGCCAAACAAACTCCCCGGAGGTTGAGCTTTCAGAAGCTAGTTTAACTCTAAGGGAGGAAGCAGCAGAATGTGCATCTCACATCTAGCCTGTAGGAATTCAGGTTGGCAAGTTCTATGGGGAAGCCCATTGGCGCCTTCGTTGGAAACGGGTTTGGAAATTTCAGTTTCAAAATCTCTGTGAAAAAGCGTCAGAGAAGCTTCTCCGTTTAGAATCCAGCATATCTCACTGAACCGAAGAAGTGGTAGTTAGAAGGCAGTTAGAGCTGCAAGCAGTTTGGTTTGGGAAATTAGACGCGAAATGAAACTGCAAAGGCCTTCCAACAGGCTTGGAAAAGTGTGTTCTATATCTCTGCCAAACAGACTCCCCGGAGGTTGAGCTTTCAGAAGCAAGCTTAACTCTTAGGGCGGAAGCAGCAGAATGTGCCTCTCACATCTAGCCTGTAGGAATTCAGGTTGGCAAGTTCTATGGGGAAGCCCATTGCTGCCTATGGTGGAAACGGCATGGGAGATTTCAGTTTCAAAATCTCTGTGAAAAAGCGTCAGAGAAGCTTCTCCGTTTAGAATCCAGCATATCTCACTGAACCGAAGAAGTGATAGTTAGAAGGCAGTTAGAGCTGCAAGCAGTTTGGTTTGGGAAATTAGACGCGAAATGAAACTGCAAATGCCTTCCAACAGGCTTGGAAAAGTGTGTTCTATATCTCTGCCAAACAAACTCCCCGGAGGTTGAGCTTTCAGAAGCTAGTTTAACTCTAAGGGAGGAAGCAGCAGAATGTGCCTCTCACATCTAGCCTGTAGGAATTCAGGTTGGCAAGTTCTATGGGGAAGCCCATTGCTGCCTATGGTGGAAACGGCATGGGAGATTTCAGTTTCAAAATCGCTGTGAAAAAGCGTCAGAGAAGCTTCTCCGTTTAGAATCCAGCATATCTCACTGAACCGAAGAAGTGGTAGTTAGAAGGGAGTTAGAGCTGCAAGCAGTTTGGTGTGGGAAATTAGACGCGAAATGACACTGCAAAGGCCTTCCAACAGGCTTGGAAAAGTGTGTTCTATATCTCTGCCAAACAAACAACCCGGAGGTTGAGCTTTCAGAAGCCAGCTTAACTGTTAGGGAGGAAGCAGCAGAATGTGCCTCTCACATCTAGCCTGTAGGAATTCAGGTTGGCAAGTTCTATGGGGAAGCCCATTGCTGCCTATGGTGGAAACGGCATGGGAGATTTCAGTTTCAAAATCTCTGTGAAAAAGCGTCAGAGAAGCTTCTCCGTTTAGAATCCAGCATATCTCACTGAACCGAAGAAGTGGTAGTTAGAGGGAGTTAGAGCTGCAAGCAGTTTGGTTTGGGAAATTAGACGCGAAATGAAACTGCAAATGCCTTCCAACAGGCTTGGAAAAGTGTGTTCTATATCTCTGCCAAACAAACTCCCCGGAGGTTGAGCTTTCAGAAGCTAGTTTAACTCTAAGGGAGGAAGCAGCAGAATGTGCCTCTCACATCTAGCCTGTAGGAATTCAGGTTGGCAAGTTCTATGGGGAAGCCCATTGCTGCCTATGGTGGAAACAGCATGGGAGATTTCAGTTTCAAAATCTCTGTGAAAAAGCGTCAGAGAAGCTTCTCCGTTTAGAATCCAGCATATCTCACTGAACCGAAGAAGGGGTAGTTAGAAGGCAGTAAGAGCTGCAAGGAGTTTGGTTTGGGAAATTAGACGCGAAATGAAACTGCAAATGCCTTCCAACAGGCTTGGAAAAGTGTGTTCTATATCTCTGCCAAACAAACTCCCCGGAGGTTGAGCTTTCAGAAGCAAGTTTAACTCTAAGGGAGGAAGCAGCAGAATGTGCCTCTCACATCTAGCCTTTAGGAATTCAGGTTGGCAAGTTCTATGGGGAAGCCCATTGCTGCCTATGGTGGAAACGGCATGGGAGATTTCAGTTTCAAAATCTCTGTGAAAAAGCGTCAGAGAAGCTTCTCCGTTTAGAATCCAGCATATCTCACTGAACCGAAGAAGTGGTAGTTAGAAGGGAGTTAGAGCTGCAAGCAGTTTGGTTTCGGAAATTAGACGCGAAATGACACTGCAAAGGCCTTCCAACAGGCTTGGAAAAGTGTGTTCTATATCTCTGCCAAACAAACTCCCCGGAGGTTGAGCTTTCAGAAGCAAGTTTAACTCTAAGGGGGGAAGCAGCAGAATGTGCCTCTCACATCTAGCCTGTAGGAATTCAGGTTGGCAAGTTCTATGGGGAAGACCATTGCTGCCTATGGTGGAAACGGCATGGGAGATTTCAGTTTCAAAATCTCTGTGAAAAAGCGTCAGAGACGCTTCTCCGTTTAGAATCCAGCATATCTCACTGAACCGAAGAAGTGGTAGTTAGAAGGGAGTTAGAGCTGCAAGCAGTTTGGTTTGGGAAATTAGACGCGAAATGAAACTGCAAATGCCTTCCAACAGGCTTGGAAAAGTGTGTTCTATATCTCTGCCAAACAAACTCCCCGGAGGTTGAGCTTTCAGAAGCTAGTTTAACTCTAAGGGAGGAAGCAGCAGAATGTGCCTCTCACATCTAGCCTGTAGGAATTCAGGTTGGCAAGTTCTATGGGGAAGCCCATTGCTGCCTATGGTGGAAACGGCATGGGAGATTTCAGTTTCAAAATCTCTGTGAAAAAGCGTCAGAGAAGCTTCTCCGTTTAGAATCCAGCATATCTCACTGAACCGAAGAAGTGGTAGTTAGAAGGGAGTTAGAGCTGCAAGCAGTTTGGTTTGGGAAATTAGACGCGAAATGAAACTGCAAATGCCTTCCAACAGGCTTGGAAAAGTGTGTTCTATATCTCTGCCAAACAAACTCCCCGGAGGTTGAGCTTTCAGAAGCTAGTTTAACTCTAAGGGAGGAAGCAGCAGAATGTGCCTCTCACATCTAGCCTGTAGGAATTCAGGTTGGCAAGTTCTATGGGGAAGCCCATTGGCGCCTTCGTTGGAAACGGGTTTGGAAATTTCAGTTTCAAAATCTCTGTGAAAAAGCGTCAGAGAAGCTTCTCCGTTTAGAATCCAGCATATCTCACTGAACCGAAGAAGTGGTAGTTAGAAGGGAGTTAGAGCTGCAAGCAGTTTGGTTTGGGAAATTAGACGCGAAATGACACTGCAAAGGCCTTCCAACAGGCTTGGAAAAGTGTGTTCTATATCTCTGCCAAACAGACTCCCCGGAGGTTGAGCTTTCAGAAGCAAGCTTAACTCTTAGGGAGGAAGCAGCAGAATGTGCCTCTCACATCTAGCCTGTAGGAATTCAGGTTGGCAAGTTCTATGGGGAAGCCCATTGCTGCCTATGGTGGAAACGGCATGGGAGATTTCAGTTTCAAAATCTCTGTGAAAAAGCGTCAGAGAAGCTTCTCCGTTTAGAATCCAGCATATCTCACTGAACCGAAGAAGTGGTAGTTAGAAGGGAGTTAGAGCTGCAAGCAGTTTGGTTTGGGAAATTAGACGCGAAATGAAACTGCAAATGCCTTCCAACAGGCTTGGAAAAGTGTCTTCTATATCTCTGCCAAACAGACTCCCTGGAGGTTGAGCTTTCAGAAGCTAGTTTAACTCTAAGGGAGGAAGCAGCAGAATGTGCCTCTCACATCTAGCCTGTAGGAATTCAGGTTGGCAAGTTCTATGGGGAAGCCCATTGCTGGCTACGGTGGAAACAGCATGGGAGATTTCAGTTTCAAAATCTCTGTGAAAAAGCGTCAGAGAAGCTTCTCCGTTTAGAATCCAGCATATCTCACTGAACCGAAGAAGTGGTAGTTAGAAGGCAGTTAGAGCTGCAAGCAGTTTGGTTTGGGAAATTAGACGCGAAATGAAACTGCAAATGCCTTCCAACAGGCTTGGAAAAGTGTGTTCTATATCTCTGCCAAACAAACTCCCCGGAGGTTGAGCTTTCAGAAGCTAGTTTAACTCTAAGGGAGGAAGCAGCAGAATGTGCCTCTCACATCTAGCCTGTAGGAATTCAGGTTGGCAAGTTCTATGGGGAAGCCCATTGCTGCCTATGGTGGAAACGGCATGGGAGATTTCAGTTTCAAAATCTCTGTGAAAAAGCGTCAGAGAAGCTTCTCCGTTTAGAATCCAGCATATCTCACTGAACCGAAGAAGTGGTAGTTAGAAGGGAGTTAGAGCTGCAAGCAGTTTGGTTTGGGAAACTAGACGCGAAATGAAACTGCAAATGCCTTCCAACAGGCTTGGAAAAGTGTGTTCTATATCTCTGCCAAACAAACTCCCCGGAGGTTGAGCTTTCAGAAGCTAGTTTAACTCTAAGGGAGGAAGCAGCAGAATGTGCCTCTCACATCTAGCCTGTAGGAATTCAGGTTGGCAAGTTCTATGGGGAAGCCCATTGCTAGCTACGGTGGAAACAGCATGGGAGATTTCAGTTTCAAAATCTCTGTGAAAAAGCGTCAGAGAAGCTTCTCCGTTTAGAATCCAGCATATCTCACTGAACCGAAGAAGTGGTGGTTAGAAGGGAGTTAGAGCTGCAAGCAGTTTGGTTTGGGAAATTAGATGCGAAATGACACTGCAAAGGCCTTCCAACAGGCTTGGAAAAGTGTGTTCTATATCTCTGCCAAACACACTCCCCGGAGGTTGAGCTTTCAGAAGCAAGTTTAACTCTTAGGGAGGAAGCAGCAGAATGTGCCTCTCACATCTAGCCTTTAGGAATTCAGGTTGGCAAGTTCTATGGGGAAGCCCATTGCTGCCTATGGTGGAAACGGCATGGGAGATTTCAGTTTCAAAATCTCTGTG
This sequence comes from Cynocephalus volans, assembly GCF_027409185.1. Classification (NCBI taxonomy): domain Eukaryota; kingdom Metazoa; phylum Chordata; class Mammalia; order Dermoptera; family Cynocephalidae; genus Cynocephalus; species Cynocephalus volans. Next base: position 178,783 of record NW_026902416.1, on the reverse strand, counting down.
AAAAAGCGTCAGAGAAGCTTCTCCGTTTAGAATCCAGCATATCTCACTGAACCGAAGAAGTGGTAGTTAGAAGGGAGTTAGAGCTGCAAGCAGTTTGGTTTGGGAAATTAGACGCGAAATGAAACTGCAAATGCCTTCCAACAGGCTTGGAAAAGTGTGTTCTATATCTCTGCCAAACAAACTCCCCGGAGGTTGAGCTTTCAGAAGCTAGTTTAACTCTAAGGGAGGAAGCAGCAGAATGTGCCTCTCACATCTAGCCTGTAGGAATTCAGGTTGGCAAGTTCTATGGGGAAGCCAATTGTTGCCTTCGTTGGAAACGGGTTTGGAAATTTCAGTTTCAAAATCTCTGTGAAAAAGCGTCAGAGAAGCTTCTCCGTTTAGAATCCAGCATATCTCACTGAACCGAAGAAGTGGTAGTTAGAAGGGAGTTAGAGCTGCAAGCAGTTTGGTTTGGGAAATTAGACGCGAAATGAAACTGCAAATGCCTTCCAACAGGCTTGGAAAAGTGTGTTCTATATCTCTGCCAAACAAACTCCCCGGAGGTTGAGCTTTCAGAAGCTAGTTTAACTCTAAGGGAGGAAGCAGCAGAATGTGCCTCTCACATCTAGCCTGTAGGAATTCAGGTTGGCAAGTTCTATGGGGAAGCCCATTGCTGCCTATGGTGGAAACGGCATGGGAGATTTCAGTTTCAAAATCTCTGTGAAAAAGCGTCAGAGAAGCTTCTCCGTTTAGAATCCAGCATATCTCACTGAACCGAAGAAGTGGTAGTTAGAAGGCAGTTAGAGCTGCAAGCAGTTTGGTTTGGGAAATTAGACGCGAAATGAAACTGCAAATGCCTTCCAACAGGCTTGGAAAAGTGTGTTCTATATCTCTGCCAAACAAACTCCCCGGAGGTTGAGCTTTCAGAAGCTAGTTTAACTCTAAGGGAGGAAGCAGCAGAATGTGCATCTCACATCTAGCCTGTAGGAATTCAGGTTGGCAAGTTCTATGGGGAAGCCCATTGGCGCCTTCGTTGGAAACGGGTTTGGAAATTTCAGTTTCAAAATCTCTGTGAAAAAGCGTCAGAGAAGCTTCTCCGTTTAGAATCCAGCATATCTCACTGAACCGAAGAAGTGGTAGTTAGAAGGCAGTTAGAGCTGCAAGCAGTTTGGTTTGGGAAATTAGACGCGAAATGAAACTGCAAAGGCCTTCCAACAGGCTTGGAAAAGTGTGTTCTATATCTCTGCCAAACAGACTCCCCGGAGGTTGAGCTTTCAGAAGCAAGCTTAACTCTTAGGGCGGAAGCAGCAGAATGTGCCTCTCACATCTAGCCTGTAGGAATTCAGGTTGGCAAGTTCTATGGGGAAGCCCATTGCTGCCTATGGTGGAAACGGCATGGGAGATTTCAGTTTCAAAATCTCTGTGAAAAAGCGTCAGAGAAGCTTCTCCGTTTAGAATCCAGCATATCTCACTGAACCGAAGAAGTGATAGTTAGAAGGCAGTTAGAGCTGCAAGCAGTTTGGTTTGGGAAATTAGACGCGAAATGAAACTGCAAATGCCTTCCAACAGGCTTGGAAAAGTGTGTTCTATATCTCTGCCAAACAAACTCCCCGGAGGTTGAGCTTTCAGAAGCTAGTTTAACTCTAAGGGAGGAAGCAGCAGAATGTGCCTCTCACATCTAGCCTGTAGGAATTCAGGTTGGCAAGTTCTATGGGGAAGCCCATTGCTGCCTATGGTGGAAACGGCATGGGAGATTTCAGTTTCAAAATCGCTGTGAAAAAGCGTCAGAGAAGCTTCTACGTTTAGAATCCAGCATATCTCACTGAACCGAAGAAGTGGTAGTTAGAAGGGAGTTAGAGCTGCAAGCAGTTTGGTGTGGGAAATTAGACGTGAAATGACACTGCAAAGGCTTTCCAACAGGCTTGGAAAAGTGTGTTCTATATCTCTGCCAAACAAACAACCCGGAGGTTGAGCTTTCAGAAGCCAGCTTAACTGTTAGGGAGGAAGCAGCAGAATGTGCCTCTCACATCTAGCCTGTAGGAATTCAGGTTGGCAAGTTCTATGGGGAAGCCCATTGCTGCCTATGGTGGAAACGGCATGGGAGATTTCAGTTTCAAAATCTCTGTGAAAAAGCGTCAGAGAAGCTTCTCCGTTTAGAATCCAGCATATCTCACTGAACCGAAGAAGTGGTAGTTAGAGGGAGTTAGAGCTGCAAGCAGTTTGGTTTGGGAAATTAGACGCGAAATGAAACTGCAAATGCCTTCCAACAGGCTTGGAAAAGTGTGTTCTATATCTCTGCCAAACAAACTCCCCGGAGGTTGAGCTTTCAGAAGCTAGTTTAACTCTAAGGGAGGAAGCAGCAGAATGTGCCTCTCACATCTAGCCTGTAGGAATTCAGGTTGGCAAGTTCTATGGGGAAGCCCATTGCTGCCTATGGTGGAAACAGCATGGGAGATTTCAGTTTCAAAATCTCTGTGAAAAAGCGTCAGAGAAGCTTCTCCGTTTAGAATCCAGCATATCTCACTGAACCGAAGAAGGGGTAGTTAGAAGGCAGTAAGAGCTGCAAGGAGTTTGGTTTGGGAAATTAGACGCGAAATGAAACTGCAAATGCCTTCCAACAGGCTTGGAAAAGTGTGTTCTATATCTCTGCCAAACAAACTCCCCGGAGGTTGAGCTTTCAGAAGCAAGTTTAACTCTAAGGGAGGAAGCAGCAGAATGTGACTCTCACATCTAGCCTTTAGGAATTCAGGTTGGCAAGTTCTATGGGGAAGCCCATTGCTGCCTATGGTGGAAACGGCATGGGAGATTTCAGTTTCAAAATCTCTGTGAAAAAGCGTCAGAGAAGCTTCTCCGTTTAGAATCCAGCATATCTCACTGAACCGAAGAAGTGGTAGTTAGAAGGGAGTTAGAGCTGCAAGCAGTTTGGTTTCGGAAATTAGACGCGAAATGACACTGCAAAGGCCTTCCAACAGGCTTGGAAAAGTGTGTTCTATATCTCTGCCAAACAAACTCCCCGGAGGTTGAGCTTTCAGAAGCAAGTTTAACTCTAAGGGAGGAAGCAGCAGAATGTGCCTCTCACATCTAGCCTGTAGGAATTCAGGTTGGCAAGTTCTATGGGGAAGACCATTGCTGCCTATGGTGGAAACGGCATGGGAGATTTCAGTTTCAAAATCTCTGTGAAAAAGCGTCAGAGACGCTTCTCCGTTTAGAATCCAGCATATCTCACTGAACCGAAGAAGTGGTAGTTAGAAGGGAGTTAGAGCTGCAAGCAGTTTGGTTTGGGAAATTAGACGCGAAATGAAACTGCAAATGCCTTCCAACAGGCTTGGAAAAGTGTGTTCTATATCTCTGCCAAACAAACTCCCCGGAGGTTGAGCTTTCAGAAGCTAGTTTAACTCTAAGGGAGGAAGCAGCAGAATGTGCCTCTCACATCTAGCCTGTAGGAATTCAGGTTGGCAAGTTCTATGGGGAAGCCCATTGCTGCCTATGGTGGAAACGGCATGGGAGATTTCAGTTTCAAAATCTCTGTGAAAAAGCGTCAGAGAAGCTTCTCCGTTTAGAATCCAGCATATCTCACTGAACCGAAGAAGTGGTAGTTAGAAGGGAGTTAGAGCTGCAAGCAGTTTGGTTTGGGAAATTAGACGCGAAATGAAACTGCAAATGCCTTCCAACAGGCTTGGAAAAGTGTCTTCTATATCTCTGCCAAACAGACTCCCTGGAGGTTGAGCTTTCAGAAGCTAGTTTAACTCTAAGGGAGGAAGCAGCAGAATGTGCCTCTCACATCTAGCCTGTAGGAATTCAGGTTGGCAAGTTCTATGGGGAAACCCATTGCTGGCTACGGTGGAAACAGCATGGGAGATTTCAGTTTCAAAATCTCTGTGAAAAAGCGTCAGAGAAGCTTCTCCGTTTAGAATCCAGCATATCTCACTGAACCGAAGAAGTGGTAGTTAGAAGGCAGTTAGAGCTGCAAGCAGTTTGGTTTGGGAAATTAGACGCGAAATGAAACTGCAAATGCCTTCCAACAGGCTTGGAAAAGTGTGTTCTATATCTCTGCCAAACAAACTCCCCGGAGGTTGAGCTTTCAGAAGCTAGTTTAACTCTAAGGGAGGAAGCAGCAGAATGTGCCTCTCACATCTAGCCTGTAGGAATTCAGGTTGGCAAGTTCTATGGGGAAGCCCATTGCTGCCTATGGTGGAAACGGCATGGGAGATTTCAGTTTCAAAATCTCTGTGAAAAAGCGTCAGAGAAGCTTCTCCGTTTAGAATCCAGCATATCTCACTGAACCGAAGAAGTGGTAGTTAGAAGGGAGTTAGAGCTGCAAGCAGTTTGGTTTGGGAAATTAGACGCGAAATGAAACTGCAAATGCCTTCCAACAGGCTTGGAAAAGTGTGTTCTATATCTCTGCCAAACAAACTCCCCGGAGGTTGAGCTTTCAGAAGCTAGTTTAACTCTAAGGGAGGAAGCAGCAGAATGTGCCTCTCACATCTAGCCTGTAGGAATTCAGGTTGGCAAGTTCTATGGGGAAGCCCATTGCTGCCTATGGTGGAAACGGCATGGGAGATTTCAGTTTCAAAATCTCTGTGAAAAAGCGTCAGAGAAGCTTCTCCGTTTAGAATCCAGCATATCTCACTGAACCGAAGAAGTGGTAGTTAGAAGGGAGTTAGAGCTGCAAGCAGTTTGGTTTGGGAAATTAGACGCGAAATGAAACTGCAAATGCCTTCCAACAGGCTTGGAAAAGTGTGTTCTATATCTCTGCCAAACAAACTCCCCGGAGGTTGAGCTTTCAGAAGCTAGTTTAACTCTAAGGGAGGAAGCAGCAGAATGTGCCTCTCACATCTAGCCTGTAGGAATTCAGGTTGGCAAGTTCTATGGGGAAGCCCATTGGCGCCTTCGTTGGAAACGGGTTTGGAAATTTCAGTTTCAAAATCTCTGTGAAAAAGCGTCAGAGAAGCTTCTCCGTTTAGAATCCAGCATATCTCACTGAACCAAAGAAGTGGTAGTTAGAAGGGAGTTAGAGCTGCAAGCAGTTTGGTTTGGGAAATTAGACGCGAAATGACACTGCAAAGGCCTTCCAACAGGCTTGGAAAAGTGTGTTCTATATCTCTGCCAAACAGACTCCCCGGAGGTTGAGCTTTCAGAAGCAAGCTTAACTCTTAGGGAGGAAGCAGCAGAATGTGCCTCTCACATCTAGCCTGTAGGAATTCAGGTTGGCAAGTTCTATGGGGAAGCCCATTGCTGCCTATGGTGGAAACGGCATGGGAGATTTCAGTTTCAAAATCTCTGTGAAAAAGCGTCAGAGAAGCTTCTCCGTTTAGAATCCAGCATATCTCACTGAACCGAAGAAGTGGTAGTTAGAAGGGAGTTAGAGCTGCAAGCAGTTTGGTTTGGGAAATTAGACGCGAAATGAAACTGCAAATGCCTTCCAACAGGCTTGGAAAAGTGTCTTCTATATCTCTGCCAAACAGACTCCCTGGAGGTTGAGCTTTCAGAAGCTAGTTTAACTCTAAGGGAGGAAGCAGCAGAATGTGCCTCTCACATCTAGCCTGTAGGAATTCAGGTTGGCAAGTTCTATGGGGAAGCCCATTGCTGGCTACGGTGGAAACAGCATGGGAGATTTCAGTTTCAAAATCTCTGTGAAAAAGCGTCAGAGAAGCTTCTCCGTTTAGAATCCAGCATATCTCACTGAACCGAAGAAGTGGTAGTTAGAAGGCAGTTAGAGCTGCAAGCAGTTTGGTTTGGGAAATTAGACGCGAAATGAAACTGCAAATGCCTTCCAACAGGCTTGGAAAAGTGTGTTCTATATCTCTGCCAAACAAACTCCCCGGAGGTTGAGCTTTCAGAAGCTAGTTTAACTCTAAGGGAGGAAGCAGCAGAATGTGCCTCTCACATCTAGCCTGTAGGAATTCAGGTTGGCAAGTTCTATGGGGAAGCCCATTGCTGCCTATGGTGGAAACGGCATGGGAGATTTCAGTTTCAAAATCTCTGTGAAAAAGCGTCAGAGAAGCTTCTCCGTTTAGAATCCAGCATATCTCACTGAACCGAAGAAGTGGTAGTTAGAAGGGAGTTAGAGCTGCAAGCAGTTTGGTTTGGGAAATTAGACGCGAAATGAAACTGCAAATGCCTTCCAACAGGCTTGGAAAAGTGTGTTCTATATCTCTGCCAAACAAACTCCCCGGAGGTTGAGCTTTCAGAAGCTAGTTTAACTCTAAGGGAGGAAGCAGCAGAATGTGCCTCTCACATCTAGCCTGTAGGAATTCAGGTTGGCAAGTTCTATGGGGAAGCCCATTGCTGGCTACGGTGGAAACAGCATGGGAGATTTCAGTTTCAAAATCTCTGTGAAAAAGCGTCAGAGAAGCTTCTCCGTTTAGAATCCAGCATATCTCACTGAACCGAAGAAGTGGTGGTTAGAAGGGAGTTAGAGCTGCAAGCAGTTTGGTTTGGGAAATTAGACGCGAAATGAAACTGCAAATGCCTTCCAACAGGCTTGGAAAAGTGTGTTCTATATCTCTGCCAAACAAACTCCCCGGAGGTTGAGCTTTCAGAAGCTAGTTTAACTCTAAGGGAGGAAGCAGCAGAATGTGCCTCTCACATCTAGCCTGTAGGAATTCAGGTTGGCAAGTTCTATGGGGAAGCCCATTGCTGCCTATGGTGGAAACGGCATGGGAGATTTCAGTTTCAAAATCTCTGTGAAAAAGCGTCAGAGAAGCTTCTCCGTTTAGAATCCAGCATATCTCACTGAACCGAAGAAGTGGTAGTTAGAAGGCAGTTAGAGCTGCAAGCAGTTTGGTTTGGGAAATTAGACGCGAAATGAAACTGCAAATGCCTTCCAACAGGCTTGGAAAAGTGTGTTCTATATCTCTGCCAAACAAACTCCCCGGAGGTTGAGCTTTCAGAAGCTAGTTTAACTCTAAGGGAGGAAGCAGCAGAATGTGCATCTCACATCTAGCCTGTAGGAATTCAGGTTGGCAAGTTCTATGGGGAAGCCCATTGGCGCCTTCGTTGGAAACGGGTTTGGAAATTTCAGTTTCAAAATCTCTGTGAAAAAGCGTCAGAGAAGCTTCTCCGTTTAGAATCCAGCATATCTCACTGAACCGAAGAAGTGGTAGTTAGAAGGCAGTTAGAGCTGCAAGCAGTTTGGTTTGGGAAATTAGACGCGAAATGAAACTGCAAAGGCCTTCCAACAGGCTTGGAAAAGTGTGTTCTATATCTCTGCCAAACAGACTCCCCGGAGGTTGAGCTTTCAGAAGCAAGCTTAACTCTTAGGGCGGAAGCAGCAGAATGTGCCTCTCACATCTAGCCTGTAGGAATTCAGGTTGGCAAGTTCTATGGGGAAGCCCATTGCTGCCTATGGTGGAAACGGCATGGGAGATTTCAGTTTCAAAATCTCTGTGAAAAAGCGTCAGAGAAGCTTCTCCGTTTAGAATCCAGCATATCTCACTGAACCGAAGAAGTGATAGTTAGAAGGCAGTTAGAGCTGCAAGCAGTTTGGTTTGGGAAATTAGACGCGAAATGAAACTGCAAATGCCTTCCAACAGGCTTGGAAAAGTGTGTTCTATATCTCTGCCAAACAAACTCCCCGGAGGTTGAGCTTTCAGAAGCTAGTTTAACTCTAAGGGAGGAAGCAGCAGAATGTGCCTCTCACATCTAGCCTGTAGGAATTCAGGTTGGCAAGTTCTATGGGGAAGCCCATTGCTGCCTATGGTGGAAACGGCATGGGAGATTTCAGTTTCAAAATCGCTGTGAAAAAGCGTCAGAGAAGCTTCTCCGTTTAGAATCCAGCATATCTCACTGAACCGAAGAAGTGGTAGTTAGAAGGGAGTTAGAGCTGCAAGCAGTTTGGTGTGGGAAATTAGACGCGAAATGACACTGCAAAGGCCTTCCAACAGGCTTGGAAAAGTGTGTTCTATATCTCTGCCAAACAAACAACCCGGAGGTTGAGCTTTCAGAAGCCAGCTTAACTGTTAGGGAGGAAGCAGCAGAATGTGCCTCTCACATCTAGCCTGTAGGAATTCAGGTTGGCAAGTTCTATGGGGAAGCCCATTGCTGCCTATGGTGGAAACGGCATGGGAGATTTCAGTTTCAAAATCTCTGTGAAAAAGCGTCAGAGAAGCTTCTCCGTTTAGAATCCAGCATATCTCACTGAACCGAAGAAGTGGTAGTTAGAAGGCAGTTAGAGCTGCAAGCAGTTTGGTTTGGGAAATTAGACGCGAAATGAAACTGCAAATGCCTTCCAACAGGCTTGGAAAAGTGTGTTCTATATCTCTGCCAAACAAACTCCCCGGAGGTTGAGCTTTCAGAAGCTAGTTTAACTCTAAGGGAGGAAGCAGCAGAATGTGCATCTCACATCTAGCCTGTAGGAATTCAGGTTGGCAAGTTCTATGGGGAAGCCCATTGGCGCCTTCGTTGGAAACGGGTTTGGAAATTTCAGTTTCAAAATCTCTGTGAAAAAGCGTCAGAGAAGCTTCTCCGTTTAGAATCCAGCATATCTCACTGAACCGAAGAAGTGGTAGTTAGAAGGCAGTTAGAGCTGCAAGCAGTTTGGTTTGGGAAATTAGACGCGAAATGAAACTGCAAAGGCCTTCCAACAGGCTTGGAAAAGTGTGTTCTATATCTCTGCCAAACAGACTCCCCGGAGGTTGAGCTTTCAGAAGCAAGCTTAACTCTTAGGGCGGAAGCAGCAGAATGTGCCTCTCACATCTAGCCTGTAGGAATTCAGGTTGGCAAGTTCTATGGGGAAGCCCATTGCTGCCTATGGTGGAAACGGCATGGGAGATTTCAGTTTCAAAATCTCTGTGAAAAAGCGTCAGAGAAGCTTCTCCGTTTAGAATCCAGCATATCTCACTGAACCGAAGAAGTGATAGTTAGAAGGCAGTTAGAGCTGCAAGCAGTTTGGTTTGGGAAATTAGACGCGAAATGAAACTGCAAATGCCTTCCAACAGGCTTGGAAAAGTGTGTTCTATATCTCTGCCAAACAAACTCCCCGGAGGTTGAGCTTTCAGAAGCTAGTTTAACTCTAAGGGAGGAAGCAGCAGAATGTGCCTCTCACATCTAGCCTGTAGGAATTCAGGTTGGCAAGTTCTATGGGGAAGCCCATTGCTGCCTATGGTGGAAACGGCATGGGAGATTTCAGTTTCAAAATCGCTGTGAAAAAGCGTCAGAGAAGCTTCTCCGTTTAGAATCCAGCATATCTCACTGAACCGAAGAAGTGGTAGTTAGAAGGGAGTTAGAGCTGCAAGCAGTTTGGTGTGGGAAATTAGACGCGAAATGACACTGCAAAGGCCTTCCAACAGGCTTGGAAAAGTGTGTTCTATATCTCTGCCAAACAAACAACCCGGAGGTTGAGCTTTCAGAAGCCAGCTTAACTGTTAGGGAGGAAGCAGCAGAATGTGCCTCTCACATCTAGCCTGTAGGAATTCAGGTTGGCAAGTTCTATGGGGAAGCCCATTGCTGCCTATGGTGGAAACGGCATGGGAGATTTCAGTTTCAAAATCTCTGTGAAAAAGCGTCAGAGAAGCTTCTCCGTTTAGAATCCAGCATATCTCACTGAACCGAAGAAGTGGTAGTTAGAGGGAGTTAGAGCTGCAAGCAGTTTGGTTTGGGAAATTAGACGCGAAATGAAACTGCAAATGCCTTCCAACAGGCTTGGAAAAGTGTGTTCTATATCTCTGCCAAACAAACTCCCCGGAGGTTGAGCTTTCAGAAGCTAGTTTAACTCTAAGGGAGGAAGCAGCAGAATGTGCCTCTCACATCTAGCCTGTAGGAATTCAGGTTGGCAAGTTCTATGGGGAAGCCCATTGCTGCCTATGGTGGAAACAGCATGGGAGATTTCAGTTTCAAAATCTCTGTGAAAAAGCGTCAGAGAAGCTTCTCCGTTTAGAATCCAGCATATCTCACTGAACCGAAGAAGGGGTAGTTAGAAGGCAGTAAGAGCTGCAAGGAGTTTGGTTTGGGAAATTAGACGCGAAATGAAACTGCAAATGCCTTCCAACAGGCTTGGAAAAGTGTGTTCTATATCTCTGCCAAACAAACTCCCCGGAGGTTGAGCTTTCAGAAGCAAGTTTAACTCTAAGGGAGGAAGCAGCAGAATGTGCCTCTCACATCTAGCCTTTAGGAATTCAGGTTGGCAAGTTCTATGGGGAAGCCCATTGCTGCCTATGGTGGAAACGGCATGGGAGATTTCAGTTTCAAAATCTCTGTGAAAAAGCGTCAGAGAAGCTTCTCCGTTTAGAATCCAGCATATCTCACTGAACCGAAGAAGTGGTAGTTAGAAGGGAGTTAGAGCTGCAAGCAGTTTGGTTTCGGAAATTAGACGCGAAATGACACTGCAAAGGCCTTCCAACAGGCTTGGAAAAGTGTGTTCTATATCTCTGCCAAACAAACTCCCCGGAGGTTGAGCTTTCAGAAGCAAGTTTAACTCTAAGGGAGGAAGCAGCAGAATGTGCCTCTCACATCTAGCCTGTAGGAATTCAGGTTGGCAAGTTCTATGGGGAAGACCATTGCTGCCTATGGTGGAAACGGCATGGGAGATTTCAGTTTCAAAATCTCTGTGAAAAAGCGTCAGAGACGCTTCTCCGTTTAGAATCCAGCATATCTCACTGAACCGAAGAAGTGGTAGTTAGAAGGGAGTTAGAGCTGCAAGCAGTTTGGTTTGGGAAATTAGACGCGAAATGAAACTGCAAATGCCTTCCAACAGGCTTGGAAAAGTGTGTTCTATATCTCTGCCAAACAAACTCCCCGGAGGTTGAGCTTTCAGAAGCTAGTTTAACTCTAAGGGAGGAAGCAGCAGAATGTGCCTCTCACATCTAGCCTGTAGGAATTCAGGTTGGCAAGTTCTATGGGGAAGCCCATTGCTGCCTATGGTGGAAACGGCATGGGAGATTTCAGTTTCAAAATCTCTGTGAAAAAGCGTCAGAGAAGCTTCTCCGTTTAGAATCCAGCATATCTCACTGAACCGAAGAAGTGGTAGTTAGAAGGGAGTTAGAGCTGCAAGCAGTTTGGTTTGGGAAATTAGACGCGAAATGAAACTGCAAATGCCTTCCAACAGGCTTGGAAAAGTGTCTTCTATATCTCTGCCAAACAGACTCCCTGGAGGTTGAGCTTTCAGAAGCTAGTTTAACTCTAAGGGAGGAAGCAGCAGAATGTGCCTCTCACATCTAGCCTGTAGGAATTCAGGTTGGCAAGTTCTATGGGGAAGCCCATTGCTGGCTACGGTGGAAACAGCATGGGAGATTTCAGTTTCAAAATCTCTGTGAAAAAGCGTCAGAGAAGCTTCTCCGTTTAGAATCCAGCATATCTCACTGAACCGAAGAAGTGGTAGTTAGAAGGCAGTTAGAGCTGCAAGCAGTTTGGTTTGGGAAATTAGACGCGAAATGAAACTGCAAATGCCTTCCAACAGGCTTGGAAAAGTGTGTTCTATATCTCTGCCAAACAAACTCCCCGGAGGTTGAGCTTTCAGAAGCTAGTTTAACTCTAAGGGAGGAAGCAGCAGAATGTGCCTCTCACATCTAGCCTGTAGGAATTCAGGTTGGCAAGTTCTATGGGGAAGCCCATTGCTGCCTATGGTGGAAACGGCATGGGAGATTTCAGTTTCAAAATCTCTGTGAAAAAGCGTCAGAGAAGCTTCTCCGTTTAGAATCCAGCATATCTCACTGAACCGAAGAAGTGGTAGTTAGAAGGGAGTTAGAGCTGCAAGCAGTTTGGTTTGGGAAATTAGACGCGAAATGAAACTGCAAATGCCTTCCAACAGGCTTGGAAAAGTGTGTTCTATATCTCTGCCAAACAAACTCCCCGGAGGTTGAGCTTTCAGAAGCTAGTTTAACTCTAAGGGAGGAAGCAGCAGAATGTGCCTCTCACATCTAGCCTGTAGGAATTCAGGTTGGCAAGTTCTATGGGGAAGCCCATTGCTGCCTATGGTGGAAACAGCATGGGAGATTTCAGTTTCAAAATCTCTGTGAAAAAGCGTCAGAGAAGCTTCTCCGTTTAGAATCCAGCATATCTCACTGAACCGAAGAAGTGGTAGTTAGAAGGGAGTTAGAGCTGCAAGCAGTTTGCTTTGGGAAATTAGACGCGAAATGAAACTGCAAATGCCTTCCAACAGGCTTGGAAAAGTGTGTTCTATATCTCTGCCAAACAAACTCCCCGGAGGTTGAGCTTTCAGAAGCAAGTTTAACTCTAAGGGAGGAAGCAGCAGAATGTGCCTCTCACATCTAGCCTTTAGGAATTCAGGTTGGCAAGTTCTATGGGGAAGCCCATTGCTGCCTATGGTGGAAACGGCATGGGAGATTTCATTTTCAAAATCTCTGTGAAAAAGCGTCAGAGAAGCTTCTCCGTTTAGAATCCAGCATATCTCACTGAACCGAAGAAGTGGTAGTTAGAAGGCAGTTAGAGCTGCAAGCAGTTTGGTTTGGGAAATTAGACGCGAAATGAAACTGCAAATGCCTTCCAACAGGCTTGGAAAAGTGTGTTCTATATCTCTGCCAAACAAACTCCCCGGAGGTTGAGCTTTCAGAAGCTAGTTTAACTCTAAGGGAGGAAGCAGCAGAATGTGCATCTCACATCTAGCCTGTAGGAATTCAGGTTGGCAAGTTCTATGGGGAAGCCCATTGGCGCCTTCGTTGGAAACGGGTTTGGAAATTTCAGTTTCAAAATCTCTGTGAAAAAGCGTCAGAGAAGCTTCTCCGTTTAGAATCCAGCATATCTCACTGAACCGAAGAAGTGGTAGTTAGAAGGCAGTTAGAGCTGCAAGCAGTTTGGTTTGGGAAATTAGACGCGAAATGAAACTGCAAAGGCCTTCCAACAGGCTTGGAAAAGTGTGTTCTATATCTCTGCCAAACAGACTCCCCGGAGGTTGAGCTTTCAGAAGCAAGCTTAACTCTTAGGGCGGAAGCAGCAGAATGTGCCTCTCACATCTAGCCTGTAGGAATTCAGGTTGGCAAGTTCTATGGGGAAGCCCATTGCTGCCTATGGTGGAAACGGCATGGGAGATTTCAGTTTCAAAATCTCTGTGAAAAAGCGTCAGAGAAGCTTCTCCGTTTAGAATCCAGCATATCTCACTGAACCGAAGAAGTGATAGTTAGAAGGCAGTTAGAGCTGCAAGCAGTTTGGTTTGGGAAATTAGACGCGAAATGAAACTGCAAATGCCTTCCAACAGGCTTGGAAAAGTGTGTTCTATATCTCTGCCAAACAAACTCCCCGGAGGTTGAGCTTTCAGAAGCTAGTTTAACTCTAAGGGAGGAAGCAGCAGAATGTGCCTCTCACATCTAGCCTGTAGGAATTCAGGTTGGCAAGTTCTATGGGGAAGCCCATTGCTGCCTATGGTATAAACGGCATGGGAGATTTCAGTTTCAAAATCTCTGTGAAAAAGCGTCAGAGAAGCTTCTCCGTTTAGAATCCAGCATATCTCACTGAACCGAAGAAGTGGTAGTTAGAAGGGAGTTAGAGCTGCAAGCAGTTTGGTTTGGGAAATTAGACGCGAAATGAAACTGCAAATGCCTTCCAACAGGCTTGGAAAAGTGTGTTCTATATCTCTGCCAAACAAACTCCCCGGAGGTTGAGCTTTCAGAAGCTAGTTTAACTCTAAGGGAGGAAGCAGCAGAATGTGCCTCTCACATCTAGCCTGTAGGAATTCAGGTTGGCAAGTTCTATGGGGAAGCCCATTGGCGCCTTCGTTGGAAACGGGTTTGGAAATTTCAGTTTCAAAATCTCTGTGAAAAAGCGTCAGAGAAGCTTCTCCGTTTAGAATCCAGCATATCTCACTGAACCGAAGAAGTGGTAGTTAGAAGGGAGTTAGAGCTGCAAGCAGTTTGGTTTGGGAAATTAGACGCGAAATGACACTGCAAAGGCCTTCCAACAGGCTTGGAAAAGTGTGTTCTATATCTCTGCCAAACAGACTCCCCGGAGGTTGAGCTTTCAGAAGCAAGCTTAACTCTTAGGGAGGAAGCAGCAGAATGTGCCTCTCACATCTAGCCTGTAGGAATTCAGGTTGGCAAGTTCTATGGGGAAGCCCATTGCTGCCTATGGTGGAAACGGCATGGGAGATTTCAGTTTCAAAATCTCTGTGAAAAAGCGTCAGAGAAGCTTCTCCGTTTAGAATCCAGCATATCTCACTGAACCGAAGAAGTGGTAGTTAGAAGGGAGTTAGAGCTGCAAGCAGTTTGGTTTGGGAAATTAGACGCGAAATGAAACTGCAAATGCCTTCCAACAGGCTTGGAAAAGTGTCTTCTATATCTCTGCCAAACAGACTCCCTGGAGGTTGAGCTTTCAGAAGCTAGTTTAACTCTAAGGGAGGAAGCAGCAGAATGTGCCTCTCACATCTAGCCTGTAGGAATTCAGGTTGGCAAGTTCTATGGGGAAGCCCATTGCTGGCTACGGTGGAAACAGCATGGGAGATTTCAGTTTCAAAATCTCTGTGAAAAAGCGTCAGAGAAGCTTCTCCGTTTAGAATCCAGCATATCTCACTGAACCGAAGAAGTGGTAGTTAGAAGGCAGTTAGAGCTGCAAGCAGTTTGGTTTGGGAAATTAGACGCGAAATGAAACTGCAAATGCCTTCCAACAGGCTTGGAAAAGTGTGTTCTATATCTCTGCCAAACAAACTCCCCGGAGGTTGAGCTTTCAGAAGCTAGTTTAACTCTAAGGGAGGAAGCAGCAGAATGTGCCTCTCACATCTAGCCTGTAGGAATTCAGGTTGGCAAGTTCTATGGGGAAGCCCATTGCTGCCTATGGTGGAAACGGCATGGGAGATTTCAGTTTCAAAATCTCTGTGAAAAAGCGTCAGAGAAGCTTCTCCGTTTAGAATCCAGCATATCTCACTGAACCGAAGAAGTGGTAGTTAGAAGGGAGTTAGAGCTGCAAGCAGTTTGGTTTGGGAAACTAGACGCGAAATGAAACTGCAAATGCCTTCCAACAGGCTTGGAAAAGTGTGTTCTATATCTCTGCCAAACAAACTCCCCGGAGGTTGAGCTTTCAGAAGCTAGTTTAACTCTAAGGGAGGAAGCAGCAGAATGTGCCTCTCACATCTAGCCTGTAGGAATTCAGGTTGGCAAGTTCTATGGGGAAGCCCATTGCTGGCTACGGTGGAAACAGCATGGGAGATTTCAGTTTCAAAATCTCTGTGAAAAAGCGTCAGAGAAGCTTCTCCGTTTAGAATCCAGCATATCTCACTGAACCGAAGAAGTGGTGGTTAGAAGGGAGTTAGAGCTGCAAGCAGTTTGGTTTGGGAAATTAGATGCGAAATGACACTGCAAAGGCCTTCCAACAGGCTTGGAAAAGTGTGTTCTATATCTCTGCCAAACACACTCCCCGGAGGTTGAGCTTTCAGAAGCAAGTTTAACTCTTAGGGAGGAAGCAGCAGAATGTGCCTCTCACATCTAGCCTTTAGGAATTCAGGTTGGCAAGTTCTATGGGGAAGCCCATTGCTGCCTATGGTGGAAACGGCATGGGAGATTTCAGTTTCAAAATCTCTGTGAAAAAGCGTCAGAGAAGCTTCTCCGTTTAGAATCCAGCATATCTCACTGAACCGAAGAAGTGGTAGTTAGAAGGGAGTTAGAGCTGCAAGCAGTTTGGTTTGGGAAATTAGACGCGAAATGAAACTGCAAATGCCTTCCAACAGGCTTGGAAAAGTGTGTTCTATATCTCTGCCAAACAAACTCCCCGGAGGTTGAGCTTTCAGAAGCTAGTTTAACTCTAAGGGAGGAAGCAGCAGAATGTGCCTCTCACATCTAGCCTGTAGGAATTCAGGTTGGCAAGTTCTATGGGGAAGCCAATTGGCGCCTTCGTTGGAAACGGGTTTGGAAATTTCAGTTTCAAAATCTCTGTGAAAAAGCGTCAGAGAAGCTTCTCCGTTTAGAATCCAGCATATCTCACTGAACCGAAGAAGTGGTAGTTAGAAGGGAGTTAGAGCTGCAAGCAGTTTGGTTTGGGAAATTAGACGCGAAATGAAACTGCAAATGCCTTCCAACAGGCTTGGAAAAGTGTGTTCTATATCTCTGCCAAACAAACTCCCCGGAGGTTGAGCTTTCAGAAGCTAGTTTAACTCTAAGGGAGGAAGCAGCAGAATGTGCCTCTCACATCTAGCCTGTAGGAATTCAGGTTGGCAAGTTCTATGGGGAAGCCCATTGCTGCCTATGGTGGAAATGGCATGGGAGATTTCAGTTTCAAAATCTCTGTGAAAAAGCGTCAGAGAAGCTTCTCCGTTTAGAATCCAGCATATCTCACTGAACCGAAGAAGTGGTAGTTAGAAGGCAGTTAGAGCTGCAAGCAGTTTGGTTTGGGAAATTAGACGCGAAATGAAACTGCAAATGCCTTCCAACAGGCTTGGAAAAGTGTGTTCTATATCTCTGCCAAACAAACTCCCCGGAGGTTGAGCTTTCAGAAGCTAGTTTAACTCTAAGGGAGGAAGCAGCAGAATGTGCATCTCACATCTAGCCTGTAGGAATTCAGGTTGGCAAGTTCTATGGGGAAGCCCATTGGCGCCTTCGTTGGAAACGGGATTGGAAATTTCAGTTTCAAAATCTCTGTGAAAAAGCGTCAGAGAAGCTTCTCCGTTTAGAATCCAGCATATCTCACTGAACCGAAGAAGTGGTAGTTAGAAGGCAGTTAGAGCTGCAAGCAGTTTGGTTTGGGAAATTAGACGCGAAATGAAACTGCAAAGGCCTTCCAACAGGCTTGGAAAAGTGTGTTCTATATCTCTGCCAAACAGACTCCCCGGAGGTTGAGCTTTCAGAAGCAAGCTTAACTCTTAGGGCGGAAGCAGCAGAATGTGCCTCTCACATCTAGCCTGTAGGAATTCAGGTTGGCAAGTTCTATGGGGAAGCCCATTGCTGCCTATGGTGGAAACGGCATGGGAGATTTCAGTTTCAAAATCTCTGTGAAAAAGCGTCAGAGAAGCTTCTCCGTTTAGAATCCAGCATATCTCACTGAACCGAAGAAGTGATAGTTAGAAGGCAGTTAGAGCTGCAAGCAGTTTGGTTTGGGAAATTAGACGCGAAATGAAACTGCAAATGCCTTCCAACAGGCTTGGAAAAGTGTGTTCTATATCTCTGCCAAACAAACTCCCCGGAGGTTGAGCTTTCAGAAGCTAGTTTAACTCTAAGGGAGGAAGCAGCAGAATGTGCCTCTCACATCTAGCCTGTAGGAATTCAGGTTGGCAAGTTCTATGGGGAAGCCCATTGCTGCCTATGGTGGAAACGGCATGGGAGATTTCAGTTTCAAAATCGCTGTGAAAAAGCGTCAGAGAAGCTTCTCCGTTTAGAATCCAGCATATCTCACTGAACCGAAGAAGTGGTAGTTAGAAGGGAGTTAGAGCTGCAAGCAGTTTGGTGTGGGAAATTAGACGCGAAATGACACTGCAAAGGCCTTCCAACAGGCTTGGAAAAGTGTGTTCTATATCTCTGCCAAACAAACAACCCGGAGGTTGAGCTTTCAGAAGCCAGCTTAACTGTTAGGGAGGAAGCAGCAGAATGTGCCTCTCACATCTAGCCTGTAGGAATTCAGGTTGGCAAGTTCTATGGGGAAGCCCATTGCTGCCTATGGTGGAAACGGCATGGGAGATTTCAGTTTCAAAATCTCTGTGAAAAAGCGTCAGAGACGCTTCTCCGTTTAGAATCCAGCATATCTCACTGAACCGAAGAAGTGGTAGTTAGAAGGGAGTTAGAGCTGCAAGCAGTTTGGTTTGGGAAATTAGACGCGAAATGAAACTGCAAATGCCTTCCAACAGGCTTGGAAAAGTGTGTTCTATATCTCTGCCAAACAAACTCCCCGGAGGTTGAGCTTTCAGAAGCTAGTTTAACTCTAAGGGAGGAAGCAGCAGAATGTGCCTCTCACATCTAGCCTGTAGGAATTCAGGTTGGCAAGTTCTATGGGGAAGCCCATTGCTGCCTATGGTGGAAACGGCATGGGAGATTTCAGTTTCAAAATCTCTGTGAAAAAGCGTCAGAGAAGCTTCTCCGTTTAGAATCCAGCATATCTCACTGAACCGAAGAAGTGGTAGTTAGAAGGGAGTTAGAGCTGCAAGCAGTTTGGTTTGGGAAATTAGACGCGAAATGAAACTGCAAATGCCTTCCAACAGGCTTGGAAAAGTGTCTTCTATATCTCTGCCAAACAGACTCCCTGGAGGTTGAGCTTTCAGAAGCTAGTTTAACTCTAAGGGAGGAAGCAGCAGAATGTGCCTCTCACATCTAGCCTGTAGGAATTCAGGTTGGCAAGTTCTATGGGGAAGCCCATTGCTGGCTACGGTGGAAACAGCATGGGAGATTTCAGTTTCAAAATCTCTGTGAAAAAGCGTCAGAGAAGCTTCTCCGTTTAGAATCCAGCATATCTCACTGAACCGAAGAAGTGGTAGTTAGAAGGCAGTTAGAGCTGCAAGCAGTTTGGTTTGGGAAATTAGACGCGAAATGAAACTGCAAATGCCTTCCAACAGGCTTGGAAAAGTGTGTTCTATATCTCTGCCAAACAAACTCCCCGGAGGTTGAGCTTTCAGAAGCTAGTTTAACTCTAAGGGAGGAAGCAGCAGAATGTGCCTCTCACATCTAGCCTGTAGGAATTCAGGTTGGCAAGTTCTATGGGGAAGCCCATTGCTGCCTATGGTGGAAACGGCATGGGAGATTTCAGTTTCAAAATCTCTGTGAAAAAGCGTCAGAGAAGCTTCTCCGTTTAGAATCCAGCATATCTCACTGAACCGAAGAAGTGGTAGTTAGAAGGGAGTTAGAGCTGCAAGCAGTTTGGTTTGGGAAATTAGACGCGAAATGAAACTGCAAATGCCTTCCAACAGGCTTGGAAAAGTGTGTTCTATATCTCTGCCAAACAAACTCCCCGGAGGTTGAGCTTTCAGAAGCTAGTTTAACTCTAAGGGAGGAAGCAGCAGAATGTGCCTCTCACATCTAGCCTGTAGGAATTCAGGTTGGCAAGTTCTATGGGGAAGCCCATTGCTGCCTATGGTGGAAACAGCATGGGAGATTTCAGTTTCAAAATCTCTGTGAAAAAGCGTCAGAGAAGCTTCTCCGTTTAGAATCCAGCATATCTCACTGAACCGAAGAAGTGGTAGTTAGAAGGGAGTTAGAGCTGCAAGCAGTTTGCTTTGGGAAATTAGACGCGAAATGAAACTGCAAATGCCTTCCAACAGGCTTGGAAAAGTGTGTTCTATATCTCTGCCAAACAAACTCCCCGGAGGTTGAGCTTTCAGAAGCAAGTTTAACTCTAAGGGAGGAAGCAGCAGAATGTGCCTCTCACATCTAGCCTTTAGGAATTCAGGTTGGCAAGTTCTATGGGGAAGCCCATTGCTGCCTATGGTGGAAACGGCATGGGAGATTTCATTTTCAAAATCTCTGTGAAAAAGCGTCAGAGAAGCTTCTCCGTTTAGAATCCAGCATATCTCACTGAACCGAAGAAGTGGTAGTTAGAAGGGAGTTAGAGCTGCAAGCAGTTTGGTTTGGGAAATTAGATGCGAAATGACACTGCAAAGGCCTTCCAACAGGCTTGGAAAAGTGTGTTCTATATCTCTGCCAAACAGACTCCCCGGAGGTTGAGCTTTCAGAAGCAAGCTTAACTCTTAGGGAGGAAGCAGCAGAATGTGCCTCTCACATCTAGCCTGTAGGAATTCAGGTTGGCAAGTTCTATGGGGAAGCCCATTGCTGCCTATGGTGGAAACGGCATGGGAGATTTCAGTTTCAAAATCTCTGTGAAAAAGCGTCAGAGAAGCTTCTCCGTTTAGAATCCAGCATATCTCACTGAACCGAAGAAGTGGTAGTTAGAAGGCAGTTAGAGCTGCAAGCAGTTTGGTTTGGGAAATTAGACGCGAAATGAAACTGCAAATGCCTTCCAACAGGCTTGGAAAAGTGTGTTCTATATCTCTGCCAAACAGACTCCCCGGAGGTTGAGCTTTCAGAAGCTAGTTTAACTCTAAGGGAGGAAGCAGCAGAATGTGCCTCTCACATCTAGCCTGTAGGAATTCAGGTTGGCAAGTTCTATGGGGAAGCCCATTGCTGGCTACGGTGGAAACAGCATGGGAGATTTCAGTTTCAAAATCTCTGTGAAAAAGCGTCAGAGAAGCTTCTCCGTTTAGAATCCAGCATATCTCACTGAACCGAAGAAGTGGTAGTTAGAAGGGAGTTAGAGCTGCAAGCAGTTTGGTTTGGGAAATTAGACGCGAAATGAAACTGCAAATGCCTTCCAACAGGCTTGGAAAAGTGTGTTCTATATCTCTGCCAAACAAACTCCCCGGAGGTTGAGCTTTCAGAAGCTAGTTTAACTCTAAGGGAGGAAGCAGCAGAATGTGCCTCTCACATCTAGCCTGTAGGAATTCAGGTTGGCAAGTTCTATGGGGAAGCCCATTGCTGGCTACGGTGGAAACAGCATGGGAGATTTCAGTTTCAAAATCTCTGTGAAAAAGCGTCAGAGAAGCTTCTCCGTTTAGAATCCAGCATATCTCACTGAACCGAAGAAGTGGTAGTTAGAAGGCAGTTAGAGCTGCAAGCAGTTTGGTTTGGGAAATTAGACGCGAAATGAAACTGCAAATGCCTTCCAACAGGCTTGGAAAAGTGTGTTCTATATCTCTGCCAAACAAACTCCCCGGAGGTTGAGCTTTCAGAAGCTAGTTTAACTCTAAGGGAGGAAGCAGCAGAATGTGCCTCTCACATCTAGCCTGTAGGAATTCAGGTTGGCAAGTTCTATGGGGAAGCCCATTGCTGCCTATGGTGGAAACGGCATGGGAGATTTCAGTTTCAAAATCGCTGTGAAAAAGCGTCAGAGAAGCTTCTCCGTTTAGAATCCAGCATATCTCACTGAACCGAAGAAGTGGTAGTTAGAAGGGAGTTAGAGCTGCAAGCAGTTTGGTTTGGGAAATTAGACGCGAAATGAAACTGCAAATGCCTTCCAACAGGCTTGGAAAAGTGTGTTCTATATCTCTGCCAAACAAACTCCCCGGAGGTTGAGCTTTCAGAAGCTAGTTTAACTCTAAGGGAGGAAGCAGCAGAATGTGCCTCTCACATCTAGCCTGTAGGAATTCAGGTTGGCAAGTTCTATGGGGAAGCCCATTGCTGGCTACGGTGGAAACAGCATGGGAGATTTCAGTTTCAAAATCTCTGTGAAAAAGCGTCAGAGAAGCTTCTCCGTTTAGAATCCAGCATATCTCACTGAACCGAAGAAGTGGTGGTTAGAAGGGAGTTAGAGCTGCAAGCAGTTTGGTTTGGGAAATTAGATGCGAAATGACACTGCAAAGGCCTTCCAACAGGCTTGGAAAAGTGTGTTCTATATCTCTGCCAAACACACTCCCCGGAGGTTGAGCTTTCAGAAGCAAGTTTAACTCTTAGGGAGGAAGCAGCAGAATGTGCCTCTCACATCTAGCCTTTAGGAATTCAGGTTGGCAAGTTCTATGGGGAAGCCCATTGCTGCCTATGGTGGAAACGGCATGGGAGATTTCAGTTTCAAAATCTCTGTGAAAAAGCGTCAGAGAAGCTTCTCCGTTTAGAATCCAGCATATCTCACTGAACCGAAGAAGTGGTAGTTAGAAGGGAGTTAGAGCTGCAAGCAGTTTGGTTTGGGAAATTAGACGCGAAATGAAACTGCAAATGCCTTCCAACAGGCTTGGAAAAGTGTGTTCTATATCTCTGCCAAACAAACTCCCCGGAGGTTGAGCTTTCAGAAGCTAGTTTAACTCTAAGGGAGGAAGCAGCAGAATGTGCCTCTCACATCTAGCCTGTAGGAATTCATGTTGGCAAGTTCTATGGGGAAGCCAATTGGCGCCTTCGTTGGAAACGGGTTTGGAAATTTCAGTTTCAAAATCTCTGTGAAAAAGCGTCAGAGAAGCTTCTCCGTTTAGAATCCAGCATATCTCACTGAACCGAAGAAGTGGTAGTTAGAAGGGAGTTAGAGCTGCAAGCAGTTTGGTTTGGGAAATTAGACGCGAAATGAAACTGCAAATGCCTTCCAACAGGCTTGGAAAAGTGTGTTCTATATCTCTGCCAAACAAACTCCCCGGAGGTTGAGCTTTCAGAAGCTAGTTTAACTCTAAGGGAGGAAGCAGCAGAATGTGCCTCTCACATCTAGCCTGTAGGAATTCAGGTTGGCAAGTTCTATGGGGAAGCCCATTGCTGCCTATGGTGGAAACGGCATGGGAGATTTCAGTTTCAAAATCTCTGTGAAAAAGCGTCAGAGAAGCTTCTCCGTTTAGAATCCAGCATATCTCACTGAACCGAAGAAGTGGTAGTTAGAAGGCAGTTAGAGCTGCAAGCAGTTTGGTTTGGGAAATTAGACGCGAAATGAAACTGCAAATGCCTTCCAACAGGCTTGGAAAAGTGTGTTCTATATCTCTGCCAAACAAACTCCCCGGAGGTTGAGCTTTCAGAAGCTAGTTTAACTCTAAGGGAGGAAGCAGCAGAATATGCATCTCACATCTAGCCTGTAGGAATTCAGGTTGGCAAGTTCTATGGGGAAGCCCATTGGCGCCTTCGTTGGAAACGGGTTTGGAAATTTCAGTTTCAAAATCTCTGTGAAAAAGCGTCAGAGAAGCTTCTCCGTTTAGAATCCAGCATATCTCACTGAACCGAAGAAGTGGTAGTTAGAAGGCAGTTAGAGCTGCAAGCAGTTTGGTTTGGGAAATTAGACGCGAAATGAAACTGCAAAGGCCTTCCAACAGGCTTGGAAAAGTGTGTTCTATATCTCTGCCAAACAGACTCCCCGGAGGTTGAGCTTTCAGAAGCAAGCTTAACTCTTAGGGCGGAAGCAGCAGAATGTGCCTCTCACATCTAGCCTGTAGGAATTCAGGTTGGCAAGTTCTATGGGGAAGCCCATTGCTGCCTATGGTGGAAACGGCATGGGAGATTTCAGTTTCAAAATCTCTGTGAAAAAGCGTCAGAGAAGCTTCTCCGTTTAGAATCCAGCATATCTCACTGAACCGAAGAAGTGATAGTTAGAAGGCAGTTAGAGCTGCAAGCAGTTTGGTTTGGGAAATTAGACGCGAAATGAAACTGCAAATGCCTTCCAACAGGCTTGGAAAAGTGTGTTCTATATCTCTGCCAAACAAACTCCCCGGAGGTTGAGCTTTCAGAAGCTAGTTTAACTCTAAGGGAGGAAGCAGCAGAATGTGCCTCTCACATCTAGCCTGTAGGAATTCAGGTTGGCAAGTTCTATGGGGAAGCCCATTGCTGCCTATGGTGGAAACGGCATGGGAGATTTCAGTTTCAAAATCGCTGTGAAAAAGCGTCAGAGAAGCTTCTCCGTTTAGAATCCAGCATATCTCACTGAACCGAAGAAGTGGTAGTTAGAAGGGAGTTAGAGCTGCAAGCAGTTTGGTGTGGGAAATTAGACGCGAAATGACACTGCAAAGGCCTTCCAACAGGCTTGGAAAAGTGTGTTCTATATCTCTGCCAAACAAACAACCCGGAGGTTGAGCTTTCAGAAGCCAGCTTAACTGTTAGGGAGGAAGCAGCAGAATGTGCCTCTCACATCTAGCCTGTAGGAATTCAGGTTGGCAAGTTCTATGGGGAAGCCCATTGCTGCCTATGGTGGAAACGGCATGGGAGATTTCAGTTTCAAAATCTCTGTGAAAAAGCGTCAGAGAAGCTTCTCCGTTTAGAATCCAGCATATCTCACTGAACCGAAGAAGTGGTAGTTAGAGGGAGTTAGAGCTGCAAGCAGTTTGGTTTGGGAAATTAGACGCGAAATGAAACTGCAAATGCCTTCCAACAGGCTTGGAAAAGTGTGTTCTATATCTCTGCCAAACAAACTCCCCGGAGGTTGAGCTTTCAGAAGCTAGTTTAACTCTAAGGGAGGAAGCAGCAGAATGTGCCTCTCACATCTAGCCTGTAGGAATTCAGGTTGGCAAGTTCTATGGGGAAGCCCATTGCTGCCTATGGTGGAAACAGCATGGGAGATTTCAGTTTCAAAATCTCTGTGAAAAAGCGTCAGAGAAGCTTCTCCGTTTAGAATCCAGCATATCTCACTGAACCGAAGAAGGGGTAGTTAGAAGGCAGTAAGAGCTGCAAGGAGTTTGGTTTGGGAAATTAGACGCGAAATGAAACTGCAAATGCCTTCCAACAGGCTTGGAAAAGTGTGTTCTATATCTCTGCCAAACAAACTCCCCGGAGGTTGAGCTTTCAGAAGCAAGTTTAACTCTAAGGGAGGAAGCAGCAGAATGTGCCTCTCACATCTAGCCTTTAGGAATTCAGGTTGGCAAGTTCTATGGGGAAGCCCATTGCTGCCTATGGTGGAAACGGCATGGGAGATTTCAGTTTCAAAATCTCTGTGAAAAAGCGTCAGAGAAGCTTCTCCGTTTAGAATCCAGCATATCTCACTGAACCGAAGAAGTGGTAGTTAGAAGGGAGTTAGAGCTGCAAGCAGTTTGGTTTGGGAAATTAGATGCGAAATGACACTGCAAAGGCCTTCCAACAGGCTTGGAAAAGTGTGTTCTATATCTCTGCCAAACAGACTCCCCGGAGGTTGAGCTTTCAGAAGCAAGCTTAACTCTTAGGGAGGAAGCAGCAGAATGTGCCTCTCACATCTAGCCTGTAGGAATTCAGGTTGGCAAGTTCTATGGGGAAGCCCATTGCTGCCTATGGTGGAAACGGCATGGGAGATTTCAGTTTCAAAATCTCTGTGAAAAAGCGTCAGAGAAGCTTCTCCGTTTAGAATCCAGCATATCTCACTGAACCGAAGAAGTGGTAGTTAGAAGGCAGTTAGAGCTGCAAGCAGTTTGGTTTGGGAAATTAGACGCGAAATGAAACTGCAAATGCCTTCCAACAGGCTTGGAAAAGTGTGTTCTATATCTCTGCCAAACAGACTCCCTGGAGGTTGAGCTTTCAGAAGCTAGTTTAACTCTAAGGGAGGAAGCAGCAGAATGTGCCTCTCACATCTAGCCTGTAGGAATTCAGGTTGGCAAGTTCTATGGGGAAGCCCATTGCTGGCTACGGTGGAAACAGCATGGGAGATTTCAGTTTCAAAATCTCTGTGAAAAAGCGTCAGAGAAGCTTCTCCGTTTAGAATCCAGCATATCTCACTGAACCGAAGAAGTGGTGGTTAGAAGGGAGTTAGAGCTGCAAGCAGTTTGGTTTGGGAAATTAGATGCGAAATGACACTGCAAAGGCCTTCCAACAGGCTTGGAAAAGTGTGTTCTATATCTCTGCCAAACACACTCCCCGGAGGTTGAGCTTTCAGAAGCAAGTTTAACTCTTAGGGAGGAAGCAGCAGAATGTGCCTCTCACATCTAGCCTTTAGGAATTCAGGTTCGCAAGTTCTATGGGGAAGCCCATTGCTGGCTACGGTGGAAACGGCATGGGAGATTTCAGTTTCAAAATCTCTGTGAAAAAGCGTCAGAGAAGCTTCTCCGTTTAGAATCCAGCATATCTCACTGAACCGAAGAAGTGGTAGTTAGAAGGGAGTTAGAGCTGCAAGCAGTTTGGTTTGGGAAATTAGACGCGAAATGAAACTGCAAATGCCTTCCAACAGGCTTGGAAAAGTGTGTTCTATATCTCTGCCAAACAAACTCCCCGGAGGTTGAGCTTTCAGAAGCTAGTTTAACTCTAAGGGAGGAAGCAGCAGAATGTGCCTCTCACATCTAGCCTGTAGGAATTCAGGTTGGCAAGTTCTATAGGGAAGCCCATTGGCGCCTTCGTTGGAAACGGGTTTGGAAATTTCAGTTTCAAAATCTCTGTGAAAAAGCGTCAGAGAAGCTTCTCCGTTTAGAATCCAGCATATCTCACTGAACCGAAGAAGTGGTGGTTAGAAGGGAGTTAGAGCTGCAAGCAGTTTGGTTTGGGAAATTAGATGCGAAATGACACTGCAAAGGCCTTCCAACAGGCTTGGAAAAGTGTGTTCTATATCTCTGCCAAACACACTCCCCGGAGGTTGAGCTTTCAGAAGCAAGTTTAACTCTTAGGGAGGAAGCAGCAGAATGTGCCTCTCACATCTAGCCTTTAGGAATTCAGGTTCGCAAGTTCTATGGGGAAGCCCATTGCTGCCTATGGTGGAAACGGCATGGGAGATTTCAGTTTCAAAATCTCTGTGAAAAAGCGTCAGAGAAGCTTCTCCGTTTAGAATCCAGCATATCTCACTGAACCGAAGAAGTGGTAGTTAGAAGGCAGTAAGAGCTGCAAGCAGTTTGGTTTGGGAAATTAGACGCGAAATGAAACTGCAAATGCCTTCCAACAGGCTTGGAAAAGTGTGTTCTATATCTCTGCCAAACAGACTCCCTGGAGGTTGAGCTTTCAGAAGCTAGTTTAACTCTAAGGGAGGAAGCAGCAGAATGTGCCTCTCACATCTAGCCTGTAGGAATTCAGGTTGGCAAGTTCTATGGGGAAGCCCATTGCTGGCTACGGTGGAAACAGCATGGGAGATTTCAGTTTCAAAATCTCTGTGAAAAAGCGTCAGAGAAGCTTCTCCGTTTAGAATCCAGCATATCTCACTGAACCGAAGAAGTGGTAGTTAGAAGGCAGTTAGAGCTGCAAGCAGTTTGGTTTGGGAAATTAGACGCGAAATGAAACTGCAAATGCCTTCCAACAGGCTTGGAAAAGTGTGTTCTATATCTCTGCCAAACAAACTCCCCGGAGGTTGAGCTTTCAGAAGCTAGTTTAACTCTAAGGGAGGAAGCAGCAGAATGTGCCTCTCACATCTAGCCTGTAGGAATTCAGGTTGGCAAGTTCTATGGGGAAGCCCATTGCTGCCTATGGTGGAAACGGCATGGGAGATTTCAGTTTCAAAATCTCTGTGAAAAAGCGTCAGAGAAGCTTCTCCGTTTAGAATCCAGCATATCTCACTGAACCGAAGAAGTGGTAGTTAGAAGGGAGTTAGAGCTGCAAGCAGTTTGGTTTGGGAAATTAGACGCGAAATGAAACTGCAAATGCCTTCCAACAGGCTTGGAAAAGTGTGTTCTATATCTCTGCCAAACAAACTCCCCGGAGGTTGAGCTTTCAGAAGCTAGTTTAACTCTAAGGGAGGAAGCAGCAGAATGTGCCTCTCACATCTAGCCTGTAGGAATTCAGGTTGGCAAGTTCTATGGGGAAGCCCATTGCTGCCTATGGTGGAAACAGCATGGGAGATTTCAGTTTCAAAATCTCTGTGAAAAAGCGTCAGAGAAGCTTCTCCGTTTAGAATCCAGCATATCTCACTGAACCGAAGAAGTGGTAGTTAGAAGGCAGTTAGAGCTGCAAGCAGTTTGGTTTGGGAAATTAGACGCGAAATGAAACTGCAAATGCCTTCCAACAGGCTTGGAAAAGTGTGTTCTATATCTCTGCCAAACAAACTCCCCGGAGGTTGAGCTTTCAGAAGCAAGTTTAACTCTAAGGGAGGAAGCAGCAGAATGTGCCTCTCACATCTAGCCTTTAGGAATTCAGGTTGGCAAGTTCTATGGGGAAGCCCATTGCTGCCTATGGTGGAAACGGCATGGGAGATTTCATTTTCAAAATCTCTGTGAAAAAGCGTCAGAGAAGCTTCTCCGTTTAGAATCCAGCATATCTCACTGAACCGAAGAAGTGGTAGTTAGAAGGGAGTTAGAGCTGCAAGCAGTTTGGTTTGGGAAATTAGTTGCGAAATGACACTGCAAAGGCCTTCCAACAGGCTTGGAAAAGTGTGTTCTATATCTCTGCCAAACAGACTCCCCGGAGGTTGAGCTTTCAGAAGCAAGCTTAACTCTTAGGGAGGAAGCAGCAGAATGTGCCTCTCACATCTAGCCTGTAGGAATTCAGGTTGGCAAGTTCTATGGGGAAGCCCATTGCTGCCTATGGTGGAAACGGCATGGGAGATTTCAGTTTCAAAATCTCTGTGAAAAAGCGTCAGAGAAGCTTCTCCGTTTAGAATCCAGCATATCTCACTGAACCGAAGAAGTGGTAGTTAGAAGGCAGTTAGAGCTGCAAGCAGTTTGGTTTGGGAAATTAGACGCGAAATGAAACTGCAAATGCCTTCCAACAGGCTTGGAAAAGTGTGTTCTATATCTCTGCCAAACAGACTCCCTGGAGGTTGAGCTTTCAGAAGCTAGTTTAACTCTAAGGGACGAAGCAGCAGAATGTGCCTCTCACATCTAGCCTGTAGGAATTCAGGTTGGCAAGTTCTATGGGGAAGCCCATTGCTGGCTACGGTGGAAACAGCATGGGAGATTTCAGTTTCAAAATCTCTGTGAAAAAGCGTCAGAGAAGCTTCTCCGTTTAGAATCCAGCATATCTCACTGAACCGAAGAAGTGGTAGTTAGAAAGCAGTTAGAGCTGCAAGCAGTTTGGTTTGGGAAATTAGACGCGAAATGAAACTGCAAATGCCTTCCAACAGGCTTGGAAAAGTGTGTTCTATATCTCTGCCAAACAAACTCCCCGGAGGTTGAGCTTTCAGAAGCTAGTTTAACTCTAAGGGAGGAAGCAGCAGAATGTGCCTCTCACATCTAGCCTGTAGGAATTCAGGTTGGCAAGTTCTATGGGGAAGCCCATTGCTGCCTATGGTGGAAACAGCATGGGAGATTTCAGTTTCAAAATCTCTGTGAAAAAGCGTCAGAGAAGCTTCTCCGTTTAGAATCCAGCATATCTCACTGAACCGAAGAAGTGGTAGTTAGAAGGCAGTTAGAGCTGCAAGCAGTTTGGTTTGGGAAATTAGACGCGAAATGAAACTGCAAATGCCTTCCAACAGGCTTGGAAAAGTGTGTTCTATATCTCTGCCAAACAGACTCCCTGGAGGTTGAGCTTTCAGAAGCTAGTTTAACTCTAAGGGAGGAAGCAGCAGAATGTGCCTCTCACATCTAGCGTGTAGGAATTCAGGTTGGCAAGTTCTATGGGGAAGCCCATTGCTGGCTATGGTGGAAACGGGTTTGGAAATTTCAGTTTCAAAATCTCTGTGAAAAAGCGTCAGAGAAGCTTCTCCGTTTAGAATCCAGCATATCTCACTGAACCGAAGAAGTGGTAGTTAGAAGGGAGTTAGAGCTGCAAGCAGTTTGGTTTGGGAAATTAGATGCGAAATGACACTGCAAAGGCCTTCCAACAGGCTTGGAAAAGTGTGTTCTATATCTCTGCCAAACAGACTCCCCGGAGGTTGAGCTTTCAGAAGCAAGCTTAACTCTTAGGGAGGAAGCAGCAGAATGTGCCTCTCACATCTAGCCTGTAGGAATTCAGGTTGGCAAGTTCTATGGGGAAGCCCATTGCTGCCTATGGTGGAAACGGCATGGGAGATTTCAGTTTCAAAATCTCTGTGAAAAAGCGTCAGAGAAGCTTCTCCGTTTAGAATCCAGCATATCTCACTGAACCGAAGAAGTGGTAGTTAGAAGGCAGTTAGAGCTGCAAGCAGTTTGGTTTGGGAAATTAGACGCGAAATGAAACTGCAAATGCCTTCCAACAGGCTTGGAAAAGTGTGTTCTATATCTCTGCCAAACAAACTCCCCGGAGGTTGAGCTTTCAGAAGCTAGTTTAACTCTAAGGGAGGAAGCAGCAGAATGTGCCTCTCACATCTAGCCTGTAGGAATTCAGGTTGGCAAGTTCTATGGGGAAGCCCATTGCTGCCTATGGTGGAAACGGCATGGGAGATTTCAGTTTCAAAATCTCTGTGAAAAAGCGTCAGAGAAGCTTCTCCGTTTAGAATCCAGCATATCTCACTGAACCGAAGAAGTGGTAGTTAGAAGGGAGTTAGAGCTGCAAGCAGTTTGGTTTGGGAAATTAGACGCGAAATGAAACTGCAAATGCCTTCCAACAGGCTTGGAAAAGTGTGTTCTATATCTCTGCCAAACAAACTCCCCGGAGGTTGAGCTTTCAGAAGCTAGTTTAACTCTAAGGGAGGAAGCAGCAGAATGTGCCTCTCACATCTAGCCTGTAGGAATTCAGGTTGGCAAGTTCTATGGGGAAGCCCATTGCTGCCTATGGTGGAAACAGCATGGGAGATTTCAGTTTCAAAATCTCTGTGAAAAAGCGTCAGAGAAGCTTCTCCGTTTAGAATCCAGCATATCTCACTGAACCGAAGAAGTGGTAGTTAGAAGGGAGTTAGAGCTGCAAGCAGTTTGGTTTGGGAAATTAGACGCGAAATGAAACTGCAAATGCCTTCCAACAGGCTTGGAAAAGTGTGTTCTATATCTCTGCCAAACAAACTCCCCGGAGGTTGAGCTTTCAGAAGCAAGTTTAACTCTAAGGGAGGAAGCAGCAGAATGTGCCTCTCACATCTAGCCTGTAGGAATTCAGGTTGGCAAGTTCTATGGGGAAGCCCATTGCTGCCTATGGTGGAAACGGCATGGGAGATTTCATTTTCAAAATCTCTGTGAAAAAGCGTCAGAGAAGCTTCTCCGTTTAGAATCCAGCATATCTCACTGAACCGAAGAAGTGGTAGTTAGAAGGGAGTTAGAGCTGCAAGCAGTTTGGTTTGGGAAATTAGATGCGAAATGACACTGCAAAGGCCTTCCAACAGGCTTGGAAAAGTGTGTTCTATATCTGTGCCAAACAGAGTCCCCGGAGGTTGAGCTTTTAGAAGCAAGCTTAACTGTTAGGGAGGAAGCAGCAGAATGTGCCTCTCACATCTAGCCTGTAGGAATTCAGGTTGGCAAGTTCTATGGGGAAGCCAATTGGCGCGTTCGTTGGAAACGGGTTTGGAAATTTCAGTTTCAAAATCTCTGTGAAAAAGCGTCAGAGAAGCTTCTCCGTTTAGAATCCAGCATATCTCACTGAACCGAAGAAGTGGTAGTTAGAAGGCAGTTAGAGCTGCAAGCAGTTTGGTTTGGGAAATTAGACGCGAAATGAAACTGCAAATGCCTTCCAACAGGCTTGGAAAAGTGTGTTCTATATCTCTGCCAAACAAACTCCCCGGAGGTTGAGCTTTCAGAAGCTAGTTTAACTCTAAGGGAGGAAGCAGCAGAATGTGCCTCTCACATCTAGCCTGTAGGAATTCAGGTTGGCAAGTTCTATGGGGAAGCCCATTGCTGCCTATGGTGGAAACGGCATGGGAGATTTCAGTTTCAAAATCTCTGTGAAAAAGCGTCAGAGAAGCTTCTCCGTTTAGAATCCAGCATATCTCACTGAACCGAAGAAGTGGTAGTTAGAAGGGAGTTAGAGCTGCAAGCAGTTTGGTTTGGGAAATTAGACGCGAAATGAAACTGCAAATGCCTTCCAACAGGCTTGGAAAAGTGTGTTCTATATCTCTGCCAAACAAACTCCCCGGAGGTTGAGCTTTCAGAAGCTAGTTTAACTCTAAGGGAGGAAGCAGCAGAATGTGCCTCTCACATCTAGCCTGTAGGAATTCAGGTTGGCAAGTTCTATGGGGAAGCCCATTGCTGCCTATGGTGGAAACAGCATGGGAGATTTCAGTTTCAAAATCTCTGTGAAAAAGCGTCAGAGAAGCTTCTCCGTTTAGAATCCAGCATATCTCACTGAACCGAAGAAGTGGTAGTTAGAAGGGAGTTAGAGCTGCAAGCAGTTTGGTTTGGGAAATTAGACGCGAAATGAAACTGCAAATGCCTTCCAACAGGCTTGGAAAAGTGTGTTCTATATCTCTGCCAAACAAACTCCCCGGAGGTTGAGCTTTCAGAAGCAAGTTTAACTCTAAGGGAGGAAGCAGCAGAATGTGCCTCTCACATCTAGCCTGTAGGAATTCAGGTTGGCAAGTTCTATGGGGAAGCCAATTGGCGCCTTCGTTGGAAACGGGTTTGGAAATTTCAGTTTCAAAATCTCTGTGAAAAAGCGTCAGAGAAGCTTCTCCGTTTAGAATCCAGCATATCTCACTGAACCAAAGAAGTGGTAGTTAGAAGGGAGTTAGAGCTGCAAGCAGTTTGGTTTGGGAAATTAGACGCGAAATGAAACTGCAAATGCCTTCCAACAGGCTTGGAAAAGTGTGTTCTATATCTCTGCCAAACAGACTCCCTGGAGGTTGAGCTTTCAGAAGCTAGTTTAACTCTAAGGGAGGAAGCAGCAGAATGTGCCTCTCACATCTAGCGTGTAGGAATTCAGGTTGGCAAGTTCTATGGGGAAGCCCATTGCTGGCTATGGTGGAAACAGCATGGGAGATTTCAGTTTCAAAATCTCTGTGAAAAAGCGTCAGAGAAGCTTCTCCGTTTAGAATCCAGCATATCTCACTGAACCGAAGAAGTGGTAGTTAGAAGGGAGTTAGAGCTGCAAGCAGTTTGGTTTGGGAAATTAGATGCGAAATGACACTGCAAAGGCCTTCCAACAGGCTTGGAAAAGTGTGTTCTATATCTCTGCCAAACAGACTCCCCGGAGGTTGAGCTTTCAGAAGCAAGCTTAACTCTTAGGGAGGAAGCAGCAGAATGTGCCTCTCACATCTAGCCTGTAGGAATTCAGGTTGGCAAGTTCTATGGGGAAGTCCATTGCTGCCTATGGTGGAAACGGCATGGGAGATTTCAGTTTCAAAATCTCTGTGAAAAAGCGTCAGAGAAGCTTCTCCGTTTAGAATCCAGCATATCTCACTGAACCGAAGAAGTGGTAGTTAGAAGGGAGTTAGAGCTGCAAGCAGTTTGGTTTGGGAAATTAGATGCGAAATGACACTGCAAAGGCCTTCCAACAGGCTTGGAAAAGTGTGTTCTATATCTCTGCCAAACAGACTCCCCGGAGGTTGAGCTTTTAGAAGCAAGCATAACTGTTAGGGAGGAAGCAGCAGAATGTGCCTCTCACATCTAGCCTGTAGGAATTCAGGTTGGCAAGTTCTATGGGGAAGCCAATTGGCGCCTTCGTTGGAAACGGGTTTGGAAATTTCAGTTTCAAAATCTCTGTGAAAAAGCGTCAGAGAAGCTTCTCCGTTTAGAATCCAGCATATCTCACTGAACCAAAGAAGTGGTAGTTAGAAGGGAGTTAGAGCTGCAAGCAGTTTGGTTTGGGAAATTAGACGCGAAATGAAACTGCAAATGCCTTCCAACAGGCTTGGAAAAGTGTGTTCTATATCTCTGCCAAACAGACTCCCCGGAGGTTGAGCTTTCAGAAGCTAGTTTAACTCTAAGGGAGGAAGCAGCAGAATGTGCCTCTCACATCTAGCGTGTAGGAATTCAGGTTGGCAAGTTCTATGGGGAAGCCCATTGCTGGCTATGGTGGAAACAGCATGGGAGATTTCAGTTTCAAAATCTCTGTGAAAAAGCGTCAGAGAAGCTTCTCCGTTTAGAATCCAGCATATCTCACTGAACCGAAGAAGTGGTAGTTAGAAGGGAGTTAGAGCTGCAAGCAGTTTGGTTTGGGAAATTAGACGCGAAATGAAACTGCAAATGCCTTCCAACAGGCTTGGAAAAGTGTGTTCTATATCTCTGCCAAACAGACTCCCTGGAGGTTGAGCTTTCAGAAGCTAGTTTAACTCTAAGGGAGGAAGCAGCAGAATGTGCCTCTCACATCTAGCCTGTAGGAATTCAGGTTGGCAAGTTCTATGGGGAAGCCCATTGCTGGCTATGGTGGAAACGGCATGGGAGATTTCAGTTTCAAAATCTCTGTGAAAAAGCGTCAGAGAAGTTTCTCCGTTTAGAATCCAGCATATCTCACTGAACCGAAGAAGTGGTAGTTAGAAGGCAGTTAGAGCTGCTAGCAGTTTGGTTTGGGAAATTAGACGCGAAATGAAACTGCAAATGCCTTCCAACAGGCTTGGAAAAGTGTGTTCTATATCTCTGCCAAACAAACTCCCCGGAGGTTGAGCTTTCAGAAGCTAGTTTAACTCTAAGGGAGGAAGCAGCAGAATGTGCCTCTCACATCTAGCCTGTAGGAATTCAGGTTGGCAAGTTCTATGGGGAAGCCCATTGGCGCCTTCGTTGGAAACGGGTTTGGAAATTTCAGTTTCAAAATCTCTGTGAAAAAGCGTCAGAGAAGCTTCTCCGTTTAGAATCCAGCATATCTCACTGAACCGAAGAAGTGGTAGTTAGAAGGGAGTTAGAGCTGCAAGCAGTTTGGTTTGGGAAATTAGATGCGAAATGACACTGCAAAGGCCTTCCAACAGGCTTGGAAAAGTGTGTTCTATATCTCTGCCAAACAGACTCCCCGGAGGTTGAGCTTTCAGAAGGAAGCTTAACTCTTAGGGAGGAAGCAGCAGAATGTGCCTCTCACATCTAGCCTGTAGGAATTCAGGTTGGCAAGTTCTATGGGGAAGTCCATTGCTGCCTATGGTGGAAACGGCATGGGAGATTTCAGTTTCAAAATCTCTGAAAAAGCGTCAGAGAAGCTTCTCCGTTTAGAATCCAGCATATCTCACTGAACCGAAGAAGTGGTACTGAGAACGCAGTTAGAGCTGCAAGCAGTTTGGTTTGGGAAATTAGACGTGAAATGAAACTGCAAATGCCTTCCAACAGGCTTGGAAAAGTGTGTTCTATATCTCTGCCAAACAGACTCCCTGGAGGTTGAGCTTTCAGAAGCTAGTTTAACTCTAAGGGAGGAAGCAGCAGAATGTGCCTCTCACATCTAGCCTGTAGGAATTCAGGTTGGCAAGTTCTATGGGGAAGCCCATTGCTGGCTATGGTGGAAACAGCATGGGGGATTTCAGTTTCAAAATCTCTGTGAAAAAGCGTCAGAGAAGCTTCTCCGTTTAGAATCCAGCATATCTCACTGAACCGAAGAAGTGGTAGTTAGAAGGGAGTTAGAGCTGCAAGCAGTTTGGTTTGGGAAATTAGACGCGAAATGAAACTGCAAATGCCTTCCAACAGGCTTGGAAAAGTGTGTTCTATATCTCTGCCAAACAGACTCCCCGGAGGTTGAGCTTTCAGAAGCAAGCTTAACTCTTAGGGAGGAAGCAGCAGAATGTGCCTCTCACATCTAGCCTGTAGGAATTCAGGTTGGCAAGTTCTATGGGGAAGTCCATTGCTGCCTATGGTGGAAACGGCATGGGAGATTTCAGTTTCAAAATCTCTGTGAAAAAGCGTCAGAGAAGCTTCTCCGTTTAGAATCCAGCATATCTCACTGAACCGAAGAAGTGGTAGTTAGAAGGGAGTTAGAGCTGCAAGCAGTTTGGTTTGGGAAATTAGATGCGAAATGACACTGCAAAGGCCTTCCAACAGGCTTGGAAAAGTGTGTTCTATATCTCTGCCAAACAGACTCCCCGGAGGTTGAGCTTTTAGAAGCAAGCATAACTGTTAGGGAGGAAGCAGCAGAATGTGCCTCTCACATCTAGCCTGTAGGAATTCAGGTTGGCAAGTTCTATGGGGAAGCCAATTGGCGCCTTCGTTGGAAACGGGTTTGGAAATTTCAGTTTCAAAATCTCTGTGAAAAAGCGTCAGAGAAGCTTCTCCGTTTAGAATCCAGCATATCTCACTGAACCAAAGAAGTGGTAGTTAGAAGGGAGTTAGAGCTGCAAGCAGTTTGGTTTGGGAAATTAGACGCGAAATGAAACTGCAAATGCCTTCCAACAGGCTTGGAAAAGTGTGTTCTATATCTCTGCCAAACAGACTCCCCGGAGGTTGAGCTTTCAGAAGCTAGTTTAACTCTAAGGGAGGAAGCAGCAGAATGTGCCTCTCACATCTAGCGTGTAGGAATTCAGGTTGGCAAGTTCTATGGGGAAGCCCATTGCTGGCTATGGTGGAAACAGCATGGGAGATTTCAGTTTCAAAATCTCTGTGAAAAAGCGTCAGAGAAGCTTCTCCGTTTAGAATCCAGCATATCTCACTGAACCGAAGAAGTGGTAGTTAGAAGGGAGTTAGAGCTGCAAGCAGTTTGGTTTGGGAAATTAGACGCGAAATGAAACTGCAAATGCCTTCCAACAGGCTTGGAAAAGTGTGTTCTATATCTCTGCCAAACAGACTCCCTGGAGGTTGAGCTTTCAGAAGCTAGTTTAACTCTAAGGGAGGAAGCAGCAGAATGTGCCTCTCACATCTAGCCTGTAGGAATTCAGGTTGGCAAGTTCTATGGGGAAGCCCATTGCTGGCTATGGTGGAAACGGCATGGGAGATTTCAGTTTCAAAATCTCTGTGAAAAAGCGTCAGAGAAGTTTCTCCGTTTAGAATCCAGCATATCTCACTGAACCGAAGAAGTGGTAGTTAGAAGGCAGTTAGAGCTGCTAGCAGTTTGGTTTGGGAAATTAGACGCGAAATGAAACTGCAAATGCCTTCCAACAGGCTTGGAAAAGTGTGTTCTATATCTCTGCCAAACAAACTCCCCGGAGGTTGAGCTTTCAGAAGCTAGTTTAACTCTAAGGGAGGAAGCAGCAGAATGTGCCTCTCACATCTAGCCTGTAGGAATTCAGGTTGGCAAGTTCTATGGGGAAGCCCATTGGCGCCTTCGTTGGAAACGGGTTTGGAAATTTCAGTTTCAAAATCTCTGTGAAAAAGCGTCAGAGAAGCTTCTCCGTTTAGAATCCAGCATATCTCACTGAACCGAAGAAGTGGTAGTTAGAAGGGAGTTAGAGCTGCAAGCAGTTTGGTTTGGGAAATTAGATGCGAAATGACACTGCAAAGGCCTTCCAACAGGCTTGGAAAAGTGTGTTCTATATCTCTGCCAAACAGACTCCCCGGAGGTTGAGCTTTCAGAAGGAAGCTTAACTCTTAGGGAGGAAGCAGCAGAATGTGCCTCTCACATCTAGCCTGTAGGAATTCAGGTTGGCAAGTTCTATGGGGAAGTCCATTGCTGCCTATGGTGGAAACGGCATGGGAGATTTCAGTTTCAAAATCTCTGAAAAAGCGTCAGAGAAGCTTCTCCGTTTAGAATCCAGCATATCTCACTGAACCGAAGAAGTGGTACTGAGAACGCAGTTAGAGCTGCAAGCAGTTTGGTTTGGGAAATTAGACGTGAAATGAAACTGCAAATGCCTTCCAACAGGCTTGGAAAAGTGTGTTCTATATCTCTGCCAAACAGACTCCCTGGAGGTTGAGCTTTCAGAAGCTAGTTTAACTCTAAGGGAGGAAGCAGCAGAATGTGCCTCTCACATCTAGCCTGTAGGAATTCAGGTTGGCAAGTTCTATGGGGAAGCCCATTGCTGGCTATGGTGGAAACAGCATGGGGGATTTCAGTTTCAAAATCTCTGTGAAAAAGCGTCAGAGAAGCTTCTCCGTTTAGAATCCAGCATATCTCACTGAACCGAAGAAGTGGTAGTTAGAAGGGAGTTAGAGCTGCAAGCAGTTTGGTTTGGGAAATTAGACGCGAAATGAAACTGCAAATGCCTTCCAACAGGCTTGGAAAAGTGTGTTCTATATCTCTGCCAAACAAACTCCCCGGAGGTTGAGCTTTCAGAAGCTAGTTTAACTCTAAGGGAGGAAGCAGCAGAATGTGCCTCTCACATCTAGCCTGTAGGAATTCAGGTTGGCAAGTTCTATGGGGAAGCCCATTGGCGCCTTCGTTGGAAACGGGTTTGGAAATTTCAGTTTCAAAATCTCTGTGAAAAAGCGTCAGAGAAGCTTCTCCGTTTAGAATCCAGCATATCTCACTGAACCGAAGAAGTGGTAGTTAGAAGGCAGTTAGAGCTGCAAGCAGTTTGGTTTGGGAAATTAGACGCGAAATGAAACTGCAAAGGCCTTCCAACAGGCTTGGAAAAGTGTGTTCTATATCTCTGCCAAACAAACTCCCCGGAGGTTGAGCTTTCAGAAGCTAGTTTAACTCTAAGGGAGGAAGCAGCAGAATGTGCCTCTCACATCTAGCCTGTAGGAATTCAGGTTGGCAAGTTCTATGGGGAAGCCCATTGCTGCCTATGGTGGAAACGGCATGGGAGATTTCAGTTTCAAAATCTCTGTGAAAAAGCGTCAGAGAAGCTTCTCCGTTTAGAATCCAGCATATCTCACTGAACCGAAGAAGTGGTAGTTAGAAGGCAGTTAGAGCTGCAAGCAGTTTGGTTTGGGAAATTAGAC
This sequence comes from Cynocephalus volans, assembly GCF_027409185.1. NCBI lineage: Eukaryota > Metazoa > Chordata > Mammalia > Dermoptera > Cynocephalidae > Cynocephalus > Cynocephalus volans. The sequence goes on along the minus strand of NW_026902416.1, from coordinate 141,120 downwards.
GCGAAATGAAACTGCAAATGCCTTCCAACAGGCTTGGAAAAGTGTGTTCTATATCTCTGCCAAACAAACTCCCCGGAGGTTGAGCTTTCAGAAGCTAGTTTAACTCTAAGGGAGGAAGCAGCAGAATGTGCCTCTCACATCTAGCCTGTAGGAATTCAGGTTGGCAAGTTCTATGGGGAAGCCCATTGCTGCCTATGGTGGAAACGGCATGGGAGATTTCAGTTTCAAAATCTCTGTGAAAAAGCGTCAGAGAAGCTTCTCCGTTTAGAATCCAGCATATCTCACTGAACCGAAGAAGTGGTAGTTAGAAGGGAGTTAGAGCTGCAAGCAGTTTGGTTTGGGAAATTAGATGCGAAATGACACTGCAAAGGCCTTCCAACAGGCTTGGAAAAGTGTGTTCTATATCTGTGCCAAACAGAGTCCCCGGAGGTTGAGCTTTTAGAAGCAAGCTTAACTCTAAGGGAGGAAGCAGCAGAATGTGCCTCTCACATCTAGCCTGTTGGAATTCAGGTTGGCAAGTTCTATGGGGAAGCCCATTGCTGCCTATGGTGGAAACGGCATGGGAGATTTCATTTTCAAAATCTCTGTGAAAAAGCGTCAGAGAAGCTTCTCCGTTTAGAATCCAGCATATCTCACTGAACCGAAGAAGTGGTAGTTAGAAGGGAGTTAGAGCTGCAAGCAGTTTGGTTTGGGAAATTAGATGCGAAATGACACTGCAAAGGCCTTCCAACAGGCTTGGAAAAGTGTGTTCTATATCTGTGCCAAACAGAGTCCCCGGAGGTTGAGCTTTTAGAAGCAAGCTTAACTGTTAGGGAGGAAGCAGCAGAATGTGCCTCTCACATCTAGCCTGTAGGAATTCAGGTTGGCAAGTTCTATGGGGAAGCCAATTGGCGCGTTCGTTGGAAACGGGTTTGGAAATTTCAGTTTCAAAATCTCTGTGAAAAAGCGTCAGAGAAGCTTCTCCGTTTAGAATCCAGCATATCTCACTGAACCGAAGAAGTGGTAGTTAGAAGGGAGTTAGAGCTGCAAGCAGTTTGGTTTGGGAAATTAGACGCGAAATGAAACTGCAAATGCCTTCCAACAGGCTTGGAAAAGTGTGTTCTATATCTCTGCCAAACAAACTCCCCGGAGGTTGAGCTTTCAGAAGCTAGTTTAACTCTAAGGGAGGAAGCAGCAGAATGTGCCTCTCACATCTAGCCTGTAGGAATTCAGGTTGGCAAGTTCTATGGGGAAGCCCATTGCTGCCTATGGTGGAAACGGCATGGGAGATTTCAGTTTCAAAATCTCTGTGAAAAAGCGTCAGAGAAGCTTCTCCGTTTAGAATCCAGCATATCTCACTGAACCGAAGAAGTGGTAGTTAGAAGGGAGTTAGAGCTGCAAGCAGTTTGGTTTGGGAAATTAGACGCGAAATGAAACTGCAAATGCCTTCCAACAGGCTTGGAAAAGTGTGTTCTATATCTCTGCCAAACAAACTCCCCGGAGGTTGAGCTTTCAGAAGCTAGTTTAACTCTAAGGGAGGAAGCAGCAGAATGTGCCTCTCACATCTAGCCTGTAGGAATTCAGGTTGGCAAGTTCTATGGGGAAGCCCATTGCTGCCTATGGTGGAAACAGCATGGGAGATTTCAGTTTCAAAATCTCTGTGAAAAAGCGTCAGAGAAGCTTCTCCGTTTAGAATCCAGCATATCTCACTGAACCGAAGAAGTGGTAGTTAGAAGGGAGTTAGAGCTGCAAGCAGTTTGGTTTGGGAAATTAGACGCGAAATGAAACTGCAAATGCCTTCCAACAGGCTTGGAAAAGTGTGTTCTATATCTCTGCCAAACAAACTCCCCGGAGGTTGAGCTTTCAGAAGCAAGTTTAACTCTAAGGGAGGAAGCAGCAGAATGTGCCTCTCACATCTAGCCTGTAGGAATTCAGGTTGGCAAGTTCTATGGGGAAGCCCATTGCTGCCTATGGTGGAAACAGCATGGGAGATTTCAGTTTCAAAATCTCTGTGAAAAAGCGTCAGAGAAGCTTCTCCGTTTAGAATCCAGCATATCTCACTGAACCGAAGAAGTGGTAGTTAGAAGGGAGTTAGAGCTGCAAGCAGTTTGGTTTGGGAAATTAGATGCGAAATGACACTGCAAAGGCCTTCCAACAGGCTTGGAAAAGTGTGTTCTATATCTCTGCCAAACAGACTCCCCGGAGGTTGAGCTTTCAGAAGCAAGCTTAACTCTTAGGGAGGAAGCAGCAGAATGTGCCTCTCACATCTAGCCTGTAGGAATTCAGGTTGGCAAGTTCTATGGGGAAGCCCATTGCTGCCTATGGTGGAAACGGCATGGGAGATTTCAGTTTCAAAATCTCTGTGAAAAAGCGTCAGAGAAGCTTCTCCGTTTAGAATCCAGCATATCTCACTGAACCGAAGAAGTGGTAGTTAGAAGGGAGTTAGAGCTGCAAGCAGTTTGGTTTGGGAAATTAGACGCGAAATGAAACTGCAAATGCCTTCCAACAGGCTTGGAAAAGTGTGTTCTATATCTCTGCCAAACAGACTCCCTGGAGGTTGAGCTTTCAGAAGCTAGTTTAACTCTAAGGGAGGAAGCAGCAGAATGTGCCTCTCACATCTAGCCTGTAGGAATTCAGGTTGGCAAGTTCTATGGGGAAGCCCATTGCTGGCTACGGTGGAAACAGCATGGGAGATTTCAGTTTCAAAATCTCTGTGAAAAAGCGTCAGAGAAGCTTCTCCGTTTAGAATCCAGCATATCTCACTGAACCGAAGAAGTGGTAGTTAGAAGGCAGTTAGAGCTGCAAGCAGTTTGGTTTGGGAAATTAGACGCGAAATGAAACTGCAAATGCCTTCCAACAGGCTTGGAAAAGTGTGTTCTATATCTCTGCCAAACAAACTCCCCGGAGGTTGAGCTTTCAGAAGCTAGTTTAACTCTAAGGGAGGAAGCAGCAGAATGTGCCTCTCACATCTAGCCTGTAGGAATTCAGGTTGGCAAGTTCTATGGGGAAGCCCATTGTTGCCTATGGTGGAAACGGCATGGGAGATTTCAGTTTCAAAATCTCTGTGAAAAAGCGTCAGAGAAGCTTCTCCGTTTAGAATCCAGCATATCTCACTGAACCGAAGAAGTGGTAGTTAGAAGGGAGTTAGAGCTGCAAGCAGTTTGGTTTGGGAAATTAGACGCGAAATGAAACTGCAAATGCCTTCCAACAGGCTTGGAAAAGTGTGTTCTATATCTCTGCCAAACAAACTCCCCGGAGGTTGAGCTTTCAGAAGCTAGTTTAACTCTAAGGGAGGAAGCAGCAGAATGTGGCTCTCACATCTAGCCTGTAGGAATTCAGGTTGGCAAGTTCTATGGGGAAGCCCATTGCTGCCTATGGTGGAAACAGCATGGGAGATTTCAGTTTCAAAATCTCTGTGAAAAAGCGTCAGAGAAGCTTCTCCGTTTAGAATCCAGCATATCTCACTGAACCGAAGAAGTGGTAGTTAGAAGGGAGTTAGAGCTGCAAGCAGTTTGGTTTGGGAAATTAGACGCGAAATGAAACTGCAAATGCCTTCCAACAGGCTTGGAAAAGTGTGTTCTATATCTCTGCCAAACAAACTCCCCGGAGGTTGAGCTTTCAGAAGCAAGTTTAACTCTAAGGGAGGAAGCAGCAGAATGTGCCTCTCACATCTAGCCTTTAGGAATTCAGGTTGGCAAGTTCTATGGGGAAGCCCATTGCTGCCTATGGTGGAAACGGCATGGGAGATTTCATTTTCAAAATCTCTGTGAAAAAGCGTTAGAGAAGCTTCTCCGTTTAGAATCCAGCATATCTCACTGAACCGAAGAAGTGGTAGTTAGAAGGGAGTTAGAGCTGCAAGCAGTTTGGTTTGGGAAATTAGATGCGAAATGACACTGCAAAGGCCTTCCAACAGGCTTGGAAAAGTGTGTTCTATATCTGTGCCAAACAGAGTCCCCGGAGGTTGAGCTTTTAGAAGCAAGCTTAACTGTTAGGGAGGAAGCAGCAGAATGTGCCTCTCACATCTAGCCTGTAGGAATTCAGGTTGGCAAGTTCTATGGGGAAGCCAATTGGCGCGTTCGTTGGAAACGGGTTTGGAAATTTCAGTTTCAAAATCTCTGTGAAAAAGCGTCAGAGAAGCTTCTCCGTTTAGAATCCAGCATATCTCACTGAACCGAAGAAGTGGTAGTTAGAAGGGAGTTAGAGCTGCAAGCAGTTTGGTTTGGGAAATTAGACGCGAAATGAAACTGCAAATGCCTTCCAACAGGCTTGGAAAAGTGTGTTCTATATCTCTGCCAAACAAACTCCCCGGAGGTTGAGCTTTCAGAAGCTAGTTTAACTCTAAGGGAGGAAGCAGCAGAATGTGCCTCTCACATCTAGCCTGTAGGAATTCAGGTTGGCAAGTTCTATGGGGAAGCCCATTGCTGCCTATGGTGGAAACGGCATGGGAGATTTCAGTTTCAAAATCTCTGTGAAAAAGCGTCAGAGAAGCTTCTCCGTTTAGAATCCAGCATATCTCACTGAACCGAAGAAGTGGTAGTTAGAAGGGAGTTAGAGCTGCAAGCAGTTTGGTTTGGGAAATTAGACGCGAAATGAAACTGCAAATGCCTTCCAACAGGCTTGGAAAAGTGTGTTCTATATCTCTGCCAAACAAACTCCCCGGAGGTTGAGCTTTCAGAAGCTAGTTTAACTCTAAGGGAGGAAGCAGCAGAATGTGCCTCTCACATCTAGCCTGTAGGAATTCAGGTTGGCAAGTTCTATGGGGAAGCCCATTGCTGCCTATGGTGGAAACAGCATGGGAGATTTCAGTTTCAAAATCTCTGTGAAAAAGCGTCAGAGAAGCTTCTCCGTTTAGAATCCAGCATATCTCACTGAACCGAAGAAGTGGTAGTTAGAAGGGAGTTAGAGCTGCAAGCAGTTTGGTTTGGGAAATTAGACGCGAAATGAAACTGCAAATGCCTTCCAACAGGCTTGGAAAAGTGTGTTCTATATCTCTGCCAAACAAACTCCCCGGAGGTTGAGCTTTCAGAAGCAAGTTTAACTCTAAGGGAGGAAGCAGCAGAATGTGCCTCTCACATCTAGCCTGTAGGAATTCAGGTTGGCAAGTTCTATGGGGAAGCCAATTGGCGCCTTCGTTGGAAACGGGTTTGGAAATTTCAGTTTCAAAATCTCTGTGAAAAAGCGTCAGAGAAGCTTCTCCGTTTAGAATCCAGCATATCTCACTGAACCAAAGAAGTGGTAGTTAGAAGGGAGTTAGAGCTGCAAGCAGTTTGGTTTGGGAAATTAGACGCGAAATGAAACTGCAAATGCCTTCCAACAGGCTTGGAAAAGTGTGTTCTATATCTCTGCCAAACAGACTCCCTGGAGGTTGAGCTTTCAGAAGCTAGTTTAATTCTAAGGGAGGAAGCAGCAGAATGTGCCTCTCACATCTAGCGTGTAGGAATTCAGGTTGGCAAGTTCTATGGGGAAGCCCATTGCTGGCTATGGTGGAAACAGCATGGGAGATTTCAGTTTCAAAATCTCTGTGAAAAAGCGTCAGAGAAGCTTCTCCGTTTAGAATCCAGCATATCTCACTGAACCGAAGAAGTGGTAGTTAGAAGGGAGTTAGAGCTGCAAGCAGTTTGGTTTGGGAAATTAGATGCGAAATGACACTGCAAAGGCCTTCCAACAGGCTTGGAAAAGTGTGTTCTATATCTCTGCCAAACAGACTCCCCGGAGGTTGAGCTTTCAGAAGCAAGCTTAACTCTTAGGGAGGAAGCAGCAGAATGTGCCTCTCACATCTAGCCTGTAGGAATTCAGGTTGGCAAGTTCTATGGGGAAGTCCATTGCTGCCTATGGTGGAAACGGCATGGGAGATTTCAGTTTCAAAATCTCTGTGAAAAAGCGTCAGAGAAGCTTCTCCGTTTAGAATCCAGCATATCTCACTGAACCGAAGAAGTGGTAGTGAGAACGCAGTTAGAGCTGCAAGCAGTTTGGTTTGGGAAATTAGATGCGAAATGACACTGCAAAGGCCTTCCAACAGGCTTGGAAAAGTGTGTTCTATATCTCTGCCAAACAGACTCCCCGGAGGTTGAGCTTTCAGAAGCTAGTTTAACTCTAAGGGAGGAAGCAGCAGAATGTGCCTCTCACATCTAGCGTGTAGGAATTCAGGTTGGCAAGTTCTATGGGGAAGCCCATTGCTGGCTATGGTGGAAACAGCATGGGAGATTTCAGTTTCAAAATCTCTGTGAAAAAGCGTCAGAGAAGCTTCTCCGTTTAGAATCCAGCATATCTCACTGAACCGAAGAAGTGGTAGTTAGAAGGGAGTTAGAGCTGCAAGCAGTTTGGTTTGGGAAATTAGACGCGAAATGAAACTGCAAATGCCTTCCAACAGGCTTGGAAAAGTGTGTTCTATATCTCTGCCAAACAGACTCCCTGGAGGTTGAGCTTTCAGAAGCTAGTTTAACTCTAAGGGAGGAAGCAGCAGAATGTGCCTCTCACATCTAGCCTGTAGGAATTCAGGTTGGCAAGTTCTATGGGGAAGCCCATTGCTGGCTATGGTGGAAACGGCATGGGAGATTTCAGTTTCAAAATCTCTGTGAAAAAGCGTCAGAGAAGTTTCTCCGTTTAGAATCCAGCATATCTCACTGAACCGAAGAAGTGGTAGTTAGAAGGCAGTTAGAGCTGCTAGCAGTTTGGTTTGGGAAATTAGACGCGAAATGAAACTGCAAATGCCTTCCAACAGGCTTGGAAAAGTGTGTTCTATATCTCTGCCAAACAAACTCCCCGGAGGTTGAGCTTTCAGAAGCTAGTTTAACTCTAAGGGAGGAAGCAGCAGAATGTGCCTCTCACATCTAGCCTGTAGGAATTCAGGTTGGCAAGTTCTATGGGGAAGCCCATTGCTGCCTATGGTGGAAACAGCATGGGAGATTTCAGTTTCAAAATCTCTGTGAAAAAGCGTCAGAGAAGCTTCTCCGTTTAGAATCCAGCATATCTCACTGAACCGAAGAAGTGGTAGTTAGAAGGGAGTTAGAGCTGCAAGCAGTTTGGTTTGGGAAATTAGACGCGAAATGAAACTGCAAATGCCTTCCAACAGGCTTGGAAAAGTGTGTTCTATATCTCTGCCAAACAAACTCCCCGGAGGTTGAGCTTTCAGAAGCAAGTTTAACTCTAAGGGAGGAAGCAGCAGAATGTGCCTCTCACATCTAGCCTGTAGGAATTCAGGTTGGCAAGTTCTATGGGGAAGCCAATTGGCGCCTTCGTTGGAAACGGGTTTGGAAATTTCAGTTTCAAAATCTCTGTGAAAAAGCGTCAGAGAAGCTTCTCCGTTTAGAATCCAGCATATCTCACTGAACCAAAGAAGTGGTAGTTAGAAGGGAGTTAGAGCTGCAAGCAGTTTGGTTTGGGAAATTAGACGCGAAATGAAACTGCAAATGCCTTCCAACAGGCTTGGAAAAGTGTGTTCTATATCTCTGCCAAACAGACTCCCTGGAGGTTGAGCTTTCAGAAGCTAGTTTAACTCTAAGGGAGGAAGCAGCAGAATGTGCCTCTCACATCTAGCGTGTAGGAATTCAGGTTGGCAAGTTCTATGGGGAAGCCCATTGCTGGCTATGGTGGAAACAGCATGGGAGATTTCAGTTTCAAAATCTCTGTGAAAAAGCGTCAGAGAAGCTTCTCCGTTTAGAATCCAGCATATCTCACTGAACCGAAGAAGTGGTAGTTAGAAGGGAGTTAGAGCTGCAAGCAGTTTGGTTTGGGAAATTAGATGCGAAATGACACTGCAAAGGCCTTCCAACAGGCTTGGAAAAGTGTGTTCTATATCTCTGCCAAACAGACTCCCCGGAGGTTGAGCTTTCAGAAGCAAGCTTAACTCTTAGGGAGGAAGCAGCAGAATGTGCCTCTCACATCTAGCCTGTAGGAATTCAGGTTGGCAAGTTCTATGGGGAAGTCCATTGCTGCCTATGGTGGAAACGGCATGGGAGATTTCAGTTTCAAAATCTCTGTGAAAAAGCGTCAGAGAAGCTTCTCCGTTTAGAATCCAGCATATCTCACTGAACCGAAGAAGTGGTAGTGAGAACGCAGTTAGAGCTGCAAGCAGTTTGGTTTGGGAAATTAGATGCGAAATGACACTGCAAAGGCCTTCCAACAGGCTTGGAAAAGTGTGTTCTATATCTCTGCCAAACAGACTCCCCGGAGGTTGAGCTTTCAGAAGCTAGTTTAACTCTAAGGGAGGAAGCAGCAGAATGTGCCTCTCACATCTAGCGTGTAGGAATTCAGGTTGGCAAGTTCTATGGGGAAGCCCATTGCTGGCTATGGTGGAAACAGCATGGGAGATTTCAGTTTCAAAATCTCTGTGAAAAAGCGTCAGAGAAGCTTCTCCGTTTAGAATCCAGCATATCTCACTGAACCGAAGAAGTGGTAGTTAGAAGGGAGTTAGAGCTGCAAGCAGTTTGGTTTGGGAAATTAGACGCGAAATGAAACTGCAAATGCCTTCCAACAGGCTTGGAAAAGTGTGTTCTATATCTCTGCCAAACAGACTCCCTGGAGGTTGAGCTTTCAGAAGCTAGTTTAACTCTAAGGGAGGAAGCAGCAGAATGTGCCTCTCACATCTAGCCTGTAGGAATTCAGGTTGGCAAGTTCTATGGGGAAGCCCATTGCTGGCTATGGTGGAAACGGCATGGGAGATTTCAGTTTCAAAATCTCTGTGAAAAAGCGTCAGAGAAGTTTCTCCGTTTAGAATCCAGCATATCTCACTGAACCGAAGAAGTGGTAGTTAGAAGGCAGTTAGAGCTGCTAGCAGTTTGGTTTGGGAAATTAGACGCGAAATGAAACTGCAAATGCCTTCCAACAGGCTTGGAAAAGTGTGTTCTATATCTCTGCCAAACAAACTCCCCGGAGGTTGAGCTTTCAGAAGCTAGTTTAACTCTAAGGGAGGAAGCAGCAGAATGTGCCTCTCACATCTAGCCTGTAGGAATTCAGGTTGGCAAGTTCTATGGGGAAGCCCATTGGCGCCTTCGTTGGAAACGGGTTTGGAAATTTCAGTTTCAAAATCTCTGTGAAAAAGCGTCAGAGAAGCTTCTCCGTTTAGAATCCAGCATATCTCACTGAACCGAAGAAGTGGTAGTTAGAAGGGAGTTAGAGCTGCAAGCAGTTTGGTTTGGGAAATTAGATGCGAAATGACACTGCAAAGGCCTTCCAACAGGCTTGGAAAAGTGTGTTCTATATCTCTGCCAAACAGACTCCCCGGAGGTTGAGCTTTCAGAAGGAAGCTTAACTCTTAGGGAGGAAGCAGCAGAATGTGCCTCTCACATCTAGCCTGTAGGAATTCAGGTTGGCAAGTTCTATGGGGAAGTCCATTGCTGCCTATGGTGGAAACGGCATGGGAGATTTCAGTTTCAAAATCTCTGAAAAAGCGTCAGAGAAGCTTCTCCGTTTAGAATCCAGCATATCTCACTGAACCGAAGAAGTGGTACTGAGAACGCAGTTAGAGCTGCAAGCAGTTTGGTTTGGGAAATTAGACGTGAAATGAAACTGCAAATGCCTTCCAACAGGCTTGGAAAAGTGTGTTCTATATCTCTGCCAAACAGACTCCCTGGAGGTTGAGCTTTCAGAAGCTAGTTTAACTCTAAGGGAGGAAGCAGCAGAATGTGCCTCTCACATCTAGCCTGTAGGAATTCAGGTTGGCAAGTTCTATGGGGAAGCCCATTGCTGGCTATGGTGGAAACAGCATGGGGGATTTCAGTTTCAAAATCTCTGTGAAAAAGCGTCAGAGAAGCTTCTCCGTTTAGAATCCAGCATATCTCACTGAACCGAAGAAGTGGTAGTTAGAAGGGAGTTAGAGCTGCAAGCAGTTTGGTTTGGGAAATTAGACGCGAAATGAAACTGCAAATGCCTTCCAACAGGCTTGGAAAAGTGTGTTCTATATCTCTGCCAAACAAACTCCCCGGAGGTTGAGCTTTCAGAAGCTAGTTTAACTCTAAGGGAGGAAGCAGCAGAATGTGCCTCTCACATCTAGCCTGTAGGAATTCAGGTTGGCAAGTTCTATGGGGAAGCCCATTGGCGCCTTCGTTGGAAACGGGTTTGGAAATTTCAGTTTCAAAATCTCTGTGAAAAAGCGTCAGAGAAGCTTCTCCGTTTAGAATCCAGCATATCTCACTGAACCGAAGAAGTGGTAGTTAGAAGGCAGTTAGAGCTGCAAGCAGTTTGGTTTGGGAAATTAGACGCGAAATGAAACTGCAAAGGCCTTCCAACAGGCTTGGAAAAGTGTGTTCTATATCTCTGCCAAACAAACTCCCCGGAGGTTGAGCTTTCAGAAGCTAGTTTAACTCTAAGGGAGGAAGCAGCAGAATGTGCCTCTCACATCTAGCCTGTAGGAATTCAGGTTGGCAAGTTCTATGGGGAAGCCCATTGCTGCCTATGGTGGAAACGGCATGGGAGATTTCAGTTTCAAAATCTCTGTGAAAAAGCGTCAGAGAAGCTTCTCCGTTTAGAATCCAGCATATCTCACTGAACCGAAGAAGTGGTAGTTAGAAGGCAGTTAGAGCTGCAAGCAGTTTGGTTTGGGAAATTAGACGCGAAATGAAACTGCAAATACCTTCCAACAGGCTTGGAAAAGTGTGTTCTATATCTCTGCCAAACAAACTCCCCGGAGGTTGAGCTTTCAGAAGCTAGTTTAACTCTAAGGGAGGAAGCAGCAGAATGTGCCTCTCACATCTAGCCTGTAGGAATTCAGGTTGGCAAGTTCTATGGGGAAGCCCATTGCTGCCTATGGTGGAAACGGCATGGGAGATTTCAGTTTCAAAATCTCTGTGAAAAAGCGTCAGAGAAGCTTCTCCGTTTAGAATCCAGCATATCTCACTGAACCGAAGAAGTGGTAGTTAGAAGGGAGTTAGAGCTGCAAGCAGTTTGGTTTGGGAAATTAGATGCGAAATGACACTGCAAAGGCCTTCCAACAGGCTTGGAAAAGTGTGTTCTATATCTGTGCCAAACAGAGTCCCCGGAGGTTGAGCTTTTAGAAGCAAGCTTAACTCTAAGGGAGGAAGCAGCAGAATGTGCCTCTCACATCTAGCCTGTTGGAATTCAGGTTGGCAAGTTCTATGGGGAAGCCCATTGCTGCCTATGGTGGAAACGGCATGGGAGATTTCATTTTCAAAATCTCTGTGAAAAAGCGTCAGAGAAGCTTCTCCGTTTAGAATCCAGCATATCTCACTGAACCGAAGAAGTGGTAGTTAGAAGGGAGTTAGAGCTGCAAGCAGTTTGGTTTGGGAAATTAGATGCGAAATGACACTGCAAAGGCCTTCCAACAGGCTTGGAAAAGTGTGTTCTATATCTGTGCCAAACAGAGTCCCCGGAGGTTGAGCTTTTAGAAGCAAGCTTAACTGTTAGGGAGGAAGCAGCAGAATGTGCCTCTCACATCTAGCCTGTAGGAATTCAGGTTGGCAAGTTCTATGGGGAAGCCCATTGGCGCCTTCGTTGGAAACGGGTTTGGAAATTTCAGTTTCAAAATCTCTGTGAAAAAGCGTCAGAGAAGCTTCTCCGTTTAGAATCCAGCATATCTCACTGAACCGAAGAAGTGGTAGTTAGAAGGGAGTTAGAGCTGCAAGCAGTTTGGTTTGGGAAATTAGACGCGAAATGAAACTGCAAATGCCTTCCAACAGGCTTGGAAAAGTGTGTTCTATATCTCTGCCAAACAAACTCCCCGGAGGTTGAGCTTTCAGAAGCTAGTTTAACTCTAAGGGAGGAAGCAGCAGAATGTGCCTCTCACATCTAGCCTGTAGGAATTCAGGTTGGCAAGTTCTATGGGGAAGCCCATTGCTGCCTATGGTGGAAACGGCATGGGAGATTTCAGTTTCAAAATCTCTGTGAAAAAGCGTCAGAGAAGCTTCTCCGTTTAGAATCCAGCATATCTCACTGAACCGAAGAAGTGGTAGTTAGAAGGGAGTTAGAGCTGCAAGCAGTTTGGTTTGGGAAATTAGACGCGAAATGAAACTGCAAATGCCTTCCAACAGGCTTGGAAAAGTGTGTTCTATATCTCTGCCAAACAAACTCCCCGGAGGTTGAGCTTTCAGAAGCTAGTTTAACTCTAAGGGAGGAAGCAGCAGAATGTGCCTCTCACATCTAGCCTGTAGGAATTCAGGTTGGCAAGTTCTATGGGGAAGCCCATTGCTGCCTATGGTGGAAACAGCATGGGAGATTTCAGTTTCAAAATCTCTGTGAAAAAGCGTCAGAGAAGCTTCTCCGTTTAGAATCCAGCATATCTCACTGAACCGAAGAAGTGGTAGTTAGAAGGGAGTTAGAGCTGCAAGCAGTTTGGTTTGGGAAATTAGACGCGAAATGAAACTGCAAATGCCTTCCAACAGGCTTGGAAAAGTGTGTTCTATATCTCTGCCAAACAAACTCCCCGGAGGTTGAGCTTTCAGAAGCAAGTTTAACTCTAAGGGAGGAAGCAGCAGAATGTGCCTCTCACATCTAGCCTGTAGGAATTCAGGTTGGCAAGTTCTATGGGGAAGCCAATTGGCGCCTTCGTTGGAAACGGGTTTGGAAATTTCAGTTTCAAAATCTCTGTGAAAAAGCGTCAGAGAAGCTTCTCCGTTTAGAATCCAGCATATCTCACTGAACCAAAGAAGTGGTAGTTAGAAGGGAGTTAGACCTGCAAGCAGTTTGGTTTGGGAAATTAGACGCGAAATGAAACTGCAAATGCCTTCCAACAGGCTTGGAAAAGTGTGTTCTATATCTCTGCCAAACAGACTCCCTGGAGGTTGAGCTTTCAGAAGCTAGTTTAACTCTAAGGGAGGAAGCAGCAGAATGTGCCTCTCACATCTAGCGTGTAGGAATTCAGGTTGGCAAGTTCTATGGGGAAGCCCATTGCTGGCTATGGTGGAAACAGCATGGGAGATTTCAGTTTCAAAATCTCTGTGAAAAAGCGTCAGAGAAGCTTCTCCGTTTAGAATCCAGCATATCTCACTGAACCGAAGAAGTGGTAGTTAGAAGGGAGTTAGAGCTGCAAGCAGTTTGGTTTGGGAAATTAGATGCGAAATGACACTGCAAAGGCCTTCCAACAGGCTTGAAAAGTGTGTTCTATATCTCTGCCAAACAGACTCCCCGGAGGTTGAGCTTTCAGAAGCAAGCTTAACTCTTAGGGAGGAAGCAGCAGAATGTGCCTCTCACATCTAGCCTGTAGGAATTCAGGTTGGAAAGTTCTATGGGGAAGTCCATTGCTGCCTATGGTGGAAACGGCATGGGAGATTTCAGTTTCAAAATCTCTGTGAAAAAGCGTCAGAGAAGCTTCTCCGTTTAGAATCCAGCATATCTCACTGAACCGAAGAAGTGGTACTGAGAACGCAGTTAGAGCTGCAAGCAGTTTGGTTTGGGAAATTAGATGCGAAATGACACTGCAAAGGCCTTCCAACAGGCTTGGAAAAGTGTGTTCTATATCTCTGCAAAACAGACTCCCCGGAGGTTGAGCTTTTAGAAGCAAGCATAACTGTTAGGGAGGAAGCAGCAGAATGTGCCTCTCACATCTAGCCTGTAGGAATTCAGGTTGGCAAGTTCTATGGGGAAGCCAATTGGCGCCTTCGTTGGAAACGGGTTTGGAAATTTCAGTTTCAAAATCTCTGTGAAAAAGCGTCAGAGAAGCTTCTCCGTTTAGAATCCAGCATATCTCACTGAACCAAAGAAGTGGTAGTTAGAAGGGAGTTAGAGCTGCAAGCAGTTTGGTTTGGGAAATTAGACGCGAAATGAAACTGCAAATGCCTTCCAACAGGCTTGGAAAAGTGTGTTCTATATCTCTGCCAAACAGACTCCCCGGAGGTTGAGCTTTCAGAAGCTAGTTTAACTCTAAGGGAGGAAGCAGCAGAATGTGCCTCTCACATCTAGCGTGTAGGAATTCAGGTTGGCAAGTTCTATGGGGAAGCCCATTGCTGGCTATGGTGGAAACGGCATGGGAGATTTCAGTTTCAAAATCTCTGTGAAAAAGCGTCAGAGAAGTTTCTCCGTTTAGAATCCAGCATATCTCACTGAACCGAAGAAGTGGTAGTTAGAAGGCAGTTAGAGCTGCTAGCAGTTTGGTTTGGGAAATTAGACGCGAAATGAAACTGCAAATGCCTTCCAACAGGCTTGGAAAAGTGTGTTCTATATCTCTGCCAAACAAACTCCCCGGAGGTTGAGCTTTCAGAAGCTAGTTTAACTCTAAGGGAGGAAGCAGCAGAATGTGCCTCTCACATCTAGCCTGTAGGAATTCAGGTTGGCAAGTTCTATGGGGAAGCCCATTGGCGCCTTCGTTGGAAACGGGTTTGGAAATTTCAGTTTCAAAATCTCTGTGAAAAAGCGTCAGAGAAGCTTCTCCGTTTAGAATCCAGCATATCTCACTGAACCGAAGAAGTGGTAGTTAGAAGGGAGTTAGAGCTGCAAGCAGTTTGGTTTGGGAAATTAGATGCGAAATGACACTGCAAAGGCCTTCCAACAGGCTTGGAAAAGTGTGTTCTATATCTCTGCCAAACAGACTCCCCGGAGGTTGAGCTTTCAGAAGGAAGCTTAACTCTTAGGGAGGAAGCAGCAGAATGTGCCTCTCACATCTAGCCTGTAGGAATTCAGGTTGGCAAGTTCTATGGGGAAGCCCATTGCTGCCTATGGTGGAAACGGCATGGGAGATTTCAGTTTCAAAATCTCTGAAAAAGCGTCAGAGAAGCTTCTCCGTTTAGAATCCAGCATATCTCACTGAACCGAAGAAGTGGTACTGAGAACGCAGTTAGAGCTGCAAGCAGTTTGGTTTGGGAAATTAGACGTGAAATGAAACTGCAAATGCCTTCCAACAGGCTTGGAAAAGTGTGTTCTATATCTCTGCCAAACAGACTCCCTGGAGGTTGAGCTTTCAGAAGCTAGTTTAACTCTAAGGGAGGAAGCAGCAGAATGTGCCTCTCACATCTAGCCTGTAGGAATTCAGGTTGGCAAGTTCTATGGGGAAGCCCATTGCTGGCTATGGTGGAAACAGCATGGGGGATTTCAGTTTCAAAATCTCTGTGAAAAAGCGTCAGAGAAGCTTCTCCGTTTAGAATCCAGCATATCTCACTGAACCGAAGAAGTGGTAGTTAGAAGGGAGTTAGAGCTGCAAGCAGTTTGGTTTGGGAAATTAGACGCGAAATGAAACTGCAAATGCCTTCCAACAGGCTTGGAAAAGTGTGTTCTATATCTCTGCCAAACAAACTCCCCGGAGGTTGAGCTTTCAGAAGCTAGTTTAACTCTAAGGGAGGAAGCAGCAGAATGTGCCTCTCACATCTAGCCTGTAGGAATTCAGGTTGGCAAGTTCTATGGGGAAGCCCATTGGCGCCTTCGTTGGAAACGGGTTTGGAAATTTCAGTTTCAAAATCTCTGTGAAAAAGCGTCAGAGAAGCTTCTCCGTTTAGAATCCAGCATATCTCACTGAACCGAAGAAGTGGTAGTTAGAAGGCAGTTAGAGCTGCAAGCAGTTTGGTTTGGGAAATTAGACGCGAAATGAAACTGCAAAGGCCTTCCAACAGGCTTGGAAAAGTGTGTTCTATATCTCTGCCAAACAAACTCCCCGGAGGTTGAGCTTTCAGAAGCTAGTTTAACTCTAAGGGAGGAAGCAGCAGAATGTGCCTCTCACATCTAGCCTGTAGGAATTCAGGTTGGCAAGTTCTATGGGGAAGCCCATTGCTGCCTATGGTGGAAACGGCATGGGAGATTTCAGTTTCAAAATCTCTGTGAAAAAGCGTCAGAGAAGCTTCTCCGTTTAGAATCCAGCATATCTCACTGAACCGAAGAAGTGGTAGTTAGAAGGGAGTTAGAGCTGCAAGCAGTTTGGTTTGGGAAATTAGATGCGAAATGACACTGCAAAGGCCTTCCAACAGGCTTGGAAAAGTGTGTTCTATATCTGTGCCAAACAGAGTCCCCGGAGGTTGAGCTTTTAGAAGCAAGCTTAACTCTAAGGGAGGAAGCAGCAGAATGTGCCTCTCACATCTAGCCTGTTGGAATTCAGGTTGGCAAGTTCTATGGGGAAGCCCATTGCTGCCTATGGTGGAAACGGCATGGGAGATTTCAGTTTCAAAATCTCTGTGAAAAAGCGTCAGAGAAGCTTCTCCGTTTAGAATCCAGCATATCTCACTGAACCGAAGAAGTGGTAGTTAGAAGGGAGTTAGAGCTGCAAGCAGTTTGGTTTGGGAAATTAGACGCGAAATGAAACTGCAAATGCCTTCCAACAGGCTTGGAAAAGTGTGTTCTATATCTCTGCCAAACAAACTCCCCGGAGGTTGAGCTTTCAGAAGCTAGTTTAACTCTAAGGGAGGAAGCAGCAGAATGTGCCTCTCACATCTAGCCTGTAGGAATTCAGGTTGGCAAGTTCTATGGGGAAGCCCATTGGCGCCTTCGTTGGAAACGGGTTTGGAAATTTCAGTTTCAAAATCTCTGTGAAAAAGCGTCAGAGAAGCTTCTCCGTTTAGAATCCAGCATATCTCACTGAACCGAAGAAGTGGTAGTTAGAAGGGAGTTAGAGCTGCAAGCAGTTTGGTTTGGGAAATTAGATGCGAAATGACACTGCAAAGGCCTTCCAACAGGCTTGGAAAAGTGTGTTCTATATCTCTGCCAAACAGACTCCCCGGAGGTTGAGCTTTCAGAAGCAAGCTTAACTCTTAGGGAGGAAGCAGCAGAATGTGCCTCTCACATCTAGCCTGTAGGAAGTCAGGTTGGCAAGTTCTATGGGGAAGCCCATTGCTGCCTATGGTGGAAACGGCATGGGAGATTTCAGTTTCAAAATCTCTGTGAAAAAGCGTCAGAGAAGCTTCTCCGTTTAGGATCCAGCATATCTCACTGAACCGAAGAAGTGGTAGTTAGAAGGCAGTTAGAGCTCCAAGCAGTTTGGTTTGGGAAATTAGATGCGAAATGAAACTGCAAATGCCTTCCAACAGGCTTGGAAAAGTGTGTTCTATATCTCTGCCAAACAGACTCCCTGGAGGTTGAGCTTTCAGAAGCTAGTTTAACTCTAAGGGAGGAAGCAGCAGAATGTGCCTCTCACATCTAGCCTGTAGGAATTCAGGTTGGCAAGTTCTATGGGGAAGCCCATTGCTGGCTATGGTGGAAACGGCATGGGAGATTTCAGTTTCAAAATCTCTGTGAAAAAGCGTCAGAGAAGTTTCTCCGTTTAGAATCCAGCATATCTCACTGAACCGAAGAAGTGGTAGTTAGAAGGCAGTTAGAGCTGCTAGCAGTTTGGTTTGGGAAATTAGACGCGAAATGAAACTGCAAATGCCTTCCAACAGGCTTGGAAAAGTGTGTTCTATATCTCTGCCAAACAAACTCCCCGGAGGTTGAGCTTTCAGAAGCTAGTTTAACTCTAAGGGAGGAAGCAGCAGAATGTGCCTCTCACATCTAGCCTGTAGGAATTCAGGTTGGCAAGTTCTATGGGGAAGCCCATTGGCGCCTTCGTTGGAAACGGGTTTGGAAATTTCAGTTTCAAAATCTCTGTGAAAAAGCGTCAGAGAAGCTTCTCCGTTTAGAATCCAGCATATCTCACTGAACCGAAGAAGTGGTAGTTAGAAGGGAGTTAGAGCTGCAAGCAGTTTGGTTTGGGAAATTAGATGCGAAATGACACTGCAAAGGCCTTCCAACAGGCTTGGAAAAGTGTGTTCTATATCTCTGCCAAACAGACTCCCCGGAGGTTGAGCTTTCAGAAGGAAGCTTAACTCTTAGGGAGGAAGCAGCAGAATGTGCCTCTCACATCTAGCCTGTAGGAATTCAGGTTGGCAAGTTCTATGGGGAAGTCCATTGCTGCCTATGGTGGAAACGGCATGGGAGATTTCAGTTTCAAAATCTCTGAAAAAGCGTCAGAGAAGCTTCTCCGTTTAGAATCCAGCATATCTCACTGAACCGAAGAAGTGGTACTGAGAACGCAGTTAGAGCTGCAAGCAGTTTGGTTTGGGAAATTAGACGTGAAATGAAACTGCAAATGCCTTCCAACAGGCTTGGAAAAGTGTGTTCTATATCTCTGCCAAACAGACTCCCTGGAGGTTGAGCTTTCAGAAGCTAGTTTAACTCTAAGGGAGGAAGCAGCAGAATGTGCCTCTCACATCTAGCCTGTAGGAATTCAGGTTGGCAAGTTCTATGGGGAAGCCCATTGCTGGCTATGGTGGAAACAGCATGGGGGATTTCAGTTTCAAAATCTCTGTGAAAAAGCGTCAGAGAAGCTTCTCCGTTTAGAATCCAGCATATCTCACTGAACCGAAGAAGTGGTAGTTAGAAGGGAGTTAGAGCTGCAAGCAGTTTGGTTTGGGAAATTAGACGCGAAATGAAACTGCAAATGCCTTCCAACAGGCTTGGAAAAGTGTGTTCTATATCTCTGCCAAACAAACTCCCCGGAGGTTGAGCTTTCAGAAGCGAGTTTAACTCTAAGGGAGGAAGCAGCAGAATGTGCCTCTCACATCTAGCCTGTAGGAATTCAGGTTGGCAAGTTCTATGGGGAAGCCCATTGGCGCCTTCGTTGGAAACGGGTTTGGAAATTTCAGTTTCAAAATCTCTGTGAAAAAGCGTCAGAGAAGCTTCTCCGTTTAGAATCCAGCATATCTCACTGAACCGAAGAAGTGGTAGTTAGAAGGCAGTTAGAGCTGCAAGCAGTTTGGTTTGGGAAATTAGACGCGAAATGAAACTGCAAAGGCCTTCCAACAGGCTTGGAAAAGTGTGTTCTATATCTCTGCCAAACAGACTCCCTGGAGGTTGAGCTTTCAGAAGCTAGTTTAACTCTAAGGGAGGAAGCAGCGGAATGTGCCTCTCACATCTAGCCTGTAGGAATTCAGGTTGGCAAGTTCTATGGGGAAGCCCATTGCTGCCTATGGTGGAAACGGCATGGGAGATTTCAGTTTCAAAATCTCTGTGAAAAAGCGTCAGAGAAGCTTCTCCGTTTAGAATCCAGCATATCTCACTGAACCGAAGAAGTGGTAGTTAGAAGGCAGTTAGAGCTGCAAGCAGTTTGGTTTGGGAAATTAGACGCGAAATGAAACTGCAAATGCCTTCCAACAGGCTTGGAAAAGTGTGTTCTATATCTCTGCCAAACAAACTCCCCGGAGGTTGAGCTTTCAGAAGCTAGTTTAACTCTAAGGGAGGAAGCAGCAGAATGTGCCTCTCACATCTAGCCTGTAGGAATTCAGGTTGGCAAGTTCTATGGGGAAGCCAATTGGCGCCTTCGTTGGAAACGGGTTTGGAAATTTCAGTTTCAAAATCTCTGTGAAAAAGCGTCAGAGAAGCTTCTCCGTTTAGAATCCAGCATATCTCACTGAACCGAAGAAGTGGTAGTTAGAAGGGAGTTAGAGCTGCAAGCAGTTTGGTTTGGGAAATTAGACGCGAAATGAAACTGCAAATGCCTTCCAACAGGCTTGGAAAAGTGTGTTCTATATCTCTGCCAAACAAACTCCCCGGAGGTTGAGCTTTCAGAAGCTAGTTTAACTCTAAGGGAGGAAGCAGCAGAATGTGCCTCTCACATCTAGCCTGTAGGAATTCAGGTTGGCAAGTTCTATGGGGAAGCCCATTGCTGCCTATGGTGGAAACGGCATGGGAGATTTCAGTTTCAAAATCTCTGTGAAAAAGCGTCAGAGAAGCTTCTCCGTTTAGAATCCAGCATATCTCACTGAACCGAAGAAGTGGTAGTTAGAAGGCAGTTAGAGCTGCAAGCAGTTTGGTTTGGGAAATTAGACGCGAAATGAAACTGCAAATGCCTTCCAACAGGCTTGGAAAAGTGTGTTCTATATCTCTGCCAAACAAACTCCCCGGAGGTTGAGCTTTCAGAAGCTAGTTTAACTCTAAGGGAGGAAGCAGCAGAATGTGCATCTCACATCTAGCCTGTAGGAATTCAGGTTGGCAAGTTCTATGGGGAAGCCCATTGGCGCCTTCGTTGGAAACGGGTTTGGAAATTTCAGTTTCAAAATCTCTGTGAAAAAGCGTCAGAGAAGCTTCTCCGTTTAGAATCCAGCATATCTCACTGAACCGAAGAAGTGGTAGTTAGAAGGCAGTTAGAGCTGCAAGCAGTTTGGTTTGGGAAATTAGACGCGAAATGAAACTGCAAAGGCCTTCCAACAGGCTTGGAAAAGTGTGTTCTATATCTCTGCCAAACAGACTCCCCGGAGGTTGAGCTTTCAGAAGCAAGCTTAACTCTTAGGGCGGAAGCAGCAGAATGTGCCTCTCACATCTAGCCTGTAGGAATTCAGGTTGGCAAGTTCTATGGGGAAGCCCATTGCTGCCTATGGTGGAAACGGCATGGGAGATTTCAGTTTCAAAATCTCTGTGAAAAAGCGTCAGAGAAGCTTCTCCGTTTAGAATCCAGCATATCTCACTGAACCGAAGAAGTGGTAGTTAGAAGGGAGTTAGAGCTGCAAGCAGTTTGGTTTGGGAAATTAGACGCGAAATGAAACTGCAAATGCCTTCCAACAGGCTTGGAAAAGTGTGTTCTATATCTCTGCCAAACAAACTCCCCGGAGGTTGAGCTTTCAGAAGCTAGTTTAACTCTAAGGGAGGAAGCAGCAGAATGTGCCTCTCACATCTAGCCTGTAGGAATTCAGGTTGGCAAGTTCTATGGGGAAGCCCATTGCTGCCTATGGTGGAAACAGCATGGGAGATTTCAGTTTCAAAATCTCTGTGAAAAAGCGTCAGAGAAGCTTCTCCGTTTAGAATCCAGCATATCTCACTGAACCGAAGAAGTGGTAGTTAGAAGGGAGTTAGAGCTGCAAGCAGTTTGGTTTGGGAAATTAGATGCGAAATGACACTGCAAAGGCCTTCCAACAGGCTTGGAAAAGTGTGTTCTATATCTCTGCCAAACAGACTCCCCGGAGGTTGAGCTTTCAGAAGCAAGCTTAACTCTTAGGGAGGAAGCAGCAGAATGTGCCTCTCACATCTAGCCTGTAGGAATTCAGGTTGGCAAGTTCTATGGGGAAGCCCATTGCTGCCTATGGTGGAAACGGCATGGGAGATTTCAGTTTCAAAATCTCTGTGAAAAAGCGTCAGAGAAGCTTCTCCGTTTAGAATCCAGCATATCTCACTGAACCGAAGAAGTGGTAGTTAGAAGGGAGTTAGAGCTGCAAGCAGTTTGGTTTGGGAAATTAGACGCGAAATGAAACTGCAAATGCCTTCCAACAGGCTTGGAAAAGTGTCTTCTATATCTCTGCCAAACAGACTCCCTGGAGGTTGAGCTTTCAGAAGCTAGTTTAACTCTAAGGGAGGAAGCAGCAGAATGTGCCTCTCACATCTAGCCTGTAGGAATTCAGGTTGGCAAGTTCTATGGGGAAGCCCATTGCTGGCTACGGTGGAAACAGCATGGGAGATTTCAGTTTCAAAATCTCTGTGAAAAAGCGTCAGAGAAGCTTCTCCGTTTAGAATCCAGCATATCTCACTGAACCGAAGAAGTGGTAGTTAGAAGGCAGTTAGAGCTGCAAGCAGTTTGGTTTGGGAAATTAGACGCGAAATGAAACTGCAAATGCCTTCCAACAGGCTTGGAAAAGTGTGTTCTATATCTCTGCCAAACAAACTCCCCGGAGGTTGAGCTTTCAGAAGCTAGTTTAACTCTAAGGGAGGAAGCAGCAGAATGTGCATCTCACATCTAGCCTGTAGGAATTCAGGTTGGCAAGTTCTATGGGGAAGCCCATTGGCGCCTTCGTTGGAAACGGGTTTGGAAATTTCAGTTTCAAAATCTCTGTGAAAAAGCGTCAGAGAAGCTTCTCCGTTTAGAATCCAGCATATCTCACTGAACCGAAGAAGTGGTAGTTAGAAGGCAGTTAGAGCTGCAAGCAGTTTGGTTTGGGAAATTAGACGCGAAATGAAACTGCAAAGGCCTTCCAACAGGCTTGGAAAAGTGTGTTCTATATCTCTGCCAAACAGACTCCCCGGAGGTTGAGCTTTCAGAAGCAAGCTTAACTCTTAGGGCGGAAGCAGCAGAATGTGCCTCTCACATCTAGCCTGTAGGAATTCAGGTTGGCAAGTTCTATGGGGAAGCCCATTGCTGCCTATGGTGGAAACGGCATGGGAGATTTCAGTTTCAAAATCTCTGTGAAAAAGCGTCAGAGAAGCTTCTCCGTTTAGAATCCAGCATATCTCACTGAACCGAAGAAGTGGTAGTTAGAAGGGAGTTAGAGCTGCAAGCAGTTTGGTTTGGGAAATTAGACGCGAAATGAAACTGCAAATGCCTTCCAACAGGCTTGGAAAAGTGTGTTCTATATCTCTGCCAAACAAACTCCCCGGAGGTTGAGCTTTCAGAAGCTAGTTTAACTCTAAGGGAGGAAGCAGCAGAATGTGCCTCTCACATCTAGCCTGTAGGAATTCAGGTTGGCAAGTTCTATGGGGAAGCCCATTGCTGCCTATGGTGGAAACAGCATGGGAGATTTCAGTTTCAAAATCTCTGTGAAAAAGCGTCAGAGAAGCTTCTCCGTTTAGAATCCAGCATATCTCACTGAACCGAAGAAGTGGTAGTTAGAAGGGAGTTAGAGCTGCAAGCAGTTTGGTTTGGGAAATTAGATGCGAAATGACACTGCAAAGGCCTTCCAACAGGCTTGGAAAAGTGTGTTCTATATCTCTGCCAAACAGACTCCCCGGAGGTTGAGCTTTCAGAAGCAAGCTTAACTCTTAGGGAGGAAGCAGCAGAATGTGCCTCTCACATCTAGCCTGTAGGAATTCAGGTTGGCAAGTTCTATGGGGAAGCCCATTGCTGCCTATGGTGGAAACGGCATGGGAGATTTCAGTTTCAAAATCTCTGTGAAAAAGCGTCAGAGAAGCTTCTCCGTTTAGAATCCAGCATATCTCACTGAACCGAAGAAGTGGTAGTTAGAAGGGAGTTAGAGCTGCAAGCAGTTTGGTTTGGGAAATTAGACGCGAAATGAAACTGCAAATGCCTTCCAACAGGCTTGGAAAAGTGTCTTCTATATCTCTGCCAAACAGACTCCCTGGAGGTTGAGCTTTCAGAAGCTAGTTTAACTCTAAGGGAGGAAGCAGCAGAATGTGCCTCTCACATCTAGCCTGTAGGAATTCAGGTTGGCAAGTTCTATGGGGAAGCCCATTGCTGGCTACGGTGGAAACAGCATGGGAGATTTCAGTTTCAAAATCTCTGTGAAAAAGCGTCAGAGAAGCTTCTCCGTTTAGAATCCAGCATATCTCACTGAACCGAAGAAGTGGTAGTTAGAAGGCAGTTAGAGCTGCAAGCAGTTTGGTTTGGGAAATTAGACGCGAAATGAAACTGCAAATGCCTTCCAACAGGCTTGGAAAAGTGTGTTCTATATCTCTGCCAAACAAACTCCCCGGAGGTTGAGCTTTCAGAAGCTAGTTTAACTCTAAGGGAGGAAGCAGCAGAATGTGCCTCTCACATCTAGCCTGTAGGAATTCAGGTTGGCAAGTTCTATGGGGAAGCCCATTGTTGCCTATGGTGGAAACGGCATGGGAGATTTCAGTTTCAAAATCTCTGTGAAAAAGCGTCAGAGAAGCTTCTCCGTTTAGAATCCAGCATATCTCACTGAACCGAAGAAGTGGTAGTTAGAAGGGAGTTAGAGCTGCAAGCAGTTTGGTTTGGGAAATTAGACGCGAAATGAAACTGCAAATGCCTTCCAACAGGCTTGGAAAAGTGTGTTCTATATCTCTGCCAAACAAACTCCCCGGAGGTTGAGCTTTCAGAAGCTAGTTTAACTCTAAGGGAGGAAGCAGCAGAATGTGCCTCTCACATCTAGCCTGTAGGAATTCAGGTTGGCAAGTTCTATGGGGAAGCCCATTGCTGCCTATGGTGGAAACAGCATGGGAGATTTCAGTTTCAAAATCTCTGTGAAAAAGCGTCAGAGAAGCTTCTCCGTTTAGAATCCAGCATATCTCACTGAACCGAAGAAGTGGTAGTTAGAAGGGAGTTAGAGCTGCAAGCAGTTTGGTTTGGGAAATTAGACGCGAAATGAAACTGCAAATGCCTTCCAACAGGCTTGGAAAAGTGTGTTCTATATCTCTGCCAAACAAACTCCCCGGAGGTTGAGCTTTCAGAAGCAAGTTTAACTCTAAGGGAGGAAGCAGCAGAATGTGCCTCTCACATCTAGCCTTTAGGAATTCAGGTTGGCAAGTTCTATGGGGAAGCCCATTGCTGCCTATGGTGGAAACGGCATGGGAGATTTCATTTTCAAAATCTCTGTGAAAAAGCGTCAGAGAAGCTTCTCCGTTTAGAATCCAGCATATCTCACTGAACCGAAGAAGTGGTAGTTAGAAGGGAGTTAGAGCTGCAAGCAGTTTGGTTTGGGAAATTAGATGCGAAATGACACTGCAAAGGCCTTCCAACAGGCTTGGAAAAGTGTGTTCTATATCTGTGCCAAACAGAGTCCCCGGAGGTTGAGCTTTTAGAAGCAAGCTTAACTGTTAGGGAGGAAGCAGCAGAATGTGCCTCTCACATCTAGCCTGTAGGAATTCAGGTTGGCAAGTTCTATGGGGAAGCCAATTGGCGCGTTCGTTGGAAACGGGTTTGGAAATTTCAGTTTCAAAATCTCTGTGAAAAAGCGTCAGAGAAGCTTCTCCGTTTAGAATCCAGCATATCTCACTGAACCGAAGAAGTGGTAGTTAGAAGGGAGTTAGAGCTGCAAGCAGTTTGGTTTGGGAAATTAGACGCGAAATGAAACTGCAAATGCCTTCCAACAGGCTTGGAAAAGTGTGTTCTATATCTCTGCCAAACAAACTCCCCGGAGGTTGAGCTTTCAGAAGCTAGTTTAACTCTAAGGGAGGAAGCAGCAGAATGTGCCTCTCACATCTAGCCTGTAGGAATTCAGGTTGGCAAGTTCTATGGGGAAGCCCATTGCTGCCTATGGTGGAAACGGCATGGGAGATTTCAGTTTCAAAATCTCTGTGAAAAAGCGTCAGAGAAGCTTCTCCGTTTAGAATCCAGCATATCTCACTGAACCGAAGAAGTGGTAGTTAGAAGGGAGTTAGAGCTGCAAGCAGTTTGGTTTGGGAAATTAGACGCGAAATGAAACTGCAAATGCCTTCCAACAGGCTTGGAAAAGTGTGTTCTATATCTCTGCCAAACAAACTCCCCGGAGGTTGAGCTTTCAGAAGCTAGTTTAACTCTAAGGGAGGAAGCAGCAGAATGTGCCTCTCACATCTAGCCTGTAGGAATTCAGGTTGGCAAGTTCTATGGGGAAGCCCATTGCTGCCTATGGTGGAAACAGCATGGGAGATTTCAGTTTCAAAATCTCTGTGAAAAAGCGTCAGAGAAGCTTCTCCGTTTAGAATCCAGCATATCTCACTGAACCGAAGAAGTGGTAGTTAGAAGGGAGTTAGAGCTGCAAGCAGTTTGGTTTGGGAAATTAGACGCGAAATGAAACTGCAAATGCCTTCCAACAGGCTTGGAAAAGTGTGTTCTATATCTCTGCCAAACAAACTCCCCGGAGGTTGAGCTTTCAGAAGCAAGTTTAACTCTAAGGGAGGAAGCAGCAGAATGTGCCTCTCACATCTAGCCTGTAGGAATTCAGGTTGGCAAGTTCTATGGGGAAGCCAATTGGCGCCTTCGTTGGAAACGGGTTTGGAAATTTCAGTTTCAAAATCTCTGTGAAAAAGCGTCAGAGAAGCTTCTCCGTTTAGAATCCAGCATATCTCACTGAACCAAAGAAGTGGTAGTTAGAAGGGAGTTAGAGCTGCAAGCAGTTTGGTTTGGGAAATTAGATGCGAAATGAAACTGCAAATGCCTTCCAACAGGCTTGGAAAAGTGTGTTCTATATCTCTGCCAAACAGACTCCCTGGAGGTTGAGCTTTCAGAAGCTAGTTTAACTCTAAGGGAGGAAGCAGCAGAATGTGCCTCTCACATCTAGCGTGTAGGAATTCAGGTTGGCAAGTTCTATGGGGAAGCCCATTGCTGGCTATGGTGGAAACAGCATGGGAGATTTCAGTTTCAAAATCTCTGTGAAAAAGCGTCAGAGAAGCTTCTCCGTTTAGAATCCAGCATATCTCACTGAACCGAAGAAGTGGTAGTTAGTAGGGAGTTAGAGCTGCAAGCAGTTTGGTTTGGGAAATTAGACGCGAAATGAAACTGCAAATGCCTTCCAACAGGCTTGGAAAAGTGTGTTCTATATCTCTGCCAAACAAACTCCCCGGAGGTTGAGCTTTCAGAAGCTAGTTTAACTCTAAGGGAGGAAGCAGCAGAATGTGCCTCTCACATCTAGCCTGTAGGAATTCAGGTTGGCAAGTTCTATGGGGAAGCCCATTGGCGCCTTCGTTGGAAACGGGTTTGGAAATTTCAGTTTCAAAATCTCTGTGAAAAAGCGTCAGAGAAGCTTCTCCGTTTAGAATCCAGCATATCTCACTGAACCGAAGAAGTGGTAGTTAGAAGGGAGTTAGAGCTGCAAGCAGTTTGGTTTGGGAAATTAGATGCGAAATGACACTGCAAAGGCCTTCCAACAGGCTTGGAAAAGTGTGTTCTATATCTCTGCCAAACAGACTCCCCGGAGGTTGAGCTTTCAGAAGCAAGCTTAACTCTTAGGGAGGAAGCAGCAGAATGTGCCTCTCACATCTAGCCTGTAGGAAGTCAGGTTGGCAAGTTCTATGGGGAAGCCCATTGCTGCCTATGGTGGAAACGGCATGGGAGATTTCAGTTTCAAAATCTCTGTGAAAAAGCGTCAGAGAAGCTTCTCCGTTTAGAATCCAGCATATCTCACTGAACCGAAGAAGTGGTAGTTAGAAGGCAGTTAGAGCTCCAAGCAGTTTGGTTTGGGAAATTAGATGCGAAATGAAACTGCAAATGCCTTCCAACAGGCTTGGAAAAGTGTGTTCTATATCTCTGCCAAACAGACTTCCTGGAGGTTGAGCTTTCAGAAGCTAGTTTAACTCTAAGGGAGGAAGCAGCAGAATGTGCCTCTCACATCTAGCCTGTAGGAATTCAGGTTGGCAAGTTCTATGGGGAAGCCCATTGCTGGCTATGGTGGAAACGGCATGGGAGATTTCAGTTTCAAAATCTCTGTGAAAAAGCGTCAGAGAAGTTTCTCCGTTTAGAATCCAGCATATCTCACTGAACCGAAGAAGTGGTAGTTAGAAGGCAGTTAGAGCTGCTAGCAGTTTGGTTTGGGAAATTAGACGCGAAATGAAACTGCAAATGCCTTCCAACAGGCTTGGAAAAGTGTGTTCTATATCTCTGCCAAACAAACTCCCCGGAGGTTGAGCTTTCAGAAGCTAGTTTAACTCTAAGGGAGGAAGCAGCAGAATGTGCCTCTCACATCTAGCCTGTAGGAATTCAGGTTGGCAAGTTCTATGGGGAAGCCCATTGGCGCCTTCGTTGGAAACGGGTTTGGAAATTTCAGTTTCAAAATCTCTGTGAAAAAGCGTCAGAGAAGCTTCTCCGTTTAGAATCCAGCATATCTCACTGAACCGAAGAAGTGGTAGTTAGAAGGGAGTTAGAGCTGCAAGCAGTTTGGTTTGGGAAATTAGATGCGAAATGACACTGCAAAGGCCTTCCAACAGGCTTGGAAAAGTGTGTTCTATATCTCTGCCAAACAGACTCCCCGGAGGTTGAGCTTTCAGAAGGAAGCTTAACTCTTAGGGAGGAAGCAGCAGAATGTGCCTCTCACATCTAGCCTGTAGGAATTCAGGTTGGCAAGTTCTATGGGGAAGTCCATTGCTGCCTATGGTGGAAACGGCATGGGAGATTTCAGTTTCAAAATCTCTGAAAAAGCGTCAGAGAAGCTTCTCCGTTTAGAATCCAGCATATCTCACTGAACCGAAGAAGTGGTACTGAGAACGCAGTTAGAGCTGCAAGCAGTTTGGTTTGGGAAATTAGACGTGAAATGAAACTGCAAATGCCTTCCAACAGGCTTGGAAAAGTGTGTTCTATATCTCTGCCAAACAGACTCCCTGGAGGTTGAGCTTTCAGAAGCTAGTTTAACTCTAAGGGAGGAAGCAGCAGAATGTGCCTCTCACATCTAGCCTGTAGGAATTCAGGTTGGCAAGTTCTATGGGGAAGCCCATTGCTGGCTATGGTGGAAACAGCATGGGGGATTTCAGTTTCAAAATCTCTGTGAAAAAGCGTCAGAGAAGCTTCTCCGTTTAGAATCCAGCATATCTCACTGAACCGAAGAAGTGGTAGTTAGAAGGGAGTTAGAGCTGCAAGCAGTTTGGTTTGGGAAATTAGACGCGAAATGAAACTGCAAATGCCTTCCAACAGGCTTGGAAAAGTGTGTTCTATATCTCTGCCAAACAAACTCCCCGGAGGTTGAGCTTTCAGAAGCTAGTTTAACTCTAAGGGAGGAAGCAGCAGAATGTGCCTCTCACATCTAGCCTGTAGGAATTCAGGTTGGCAAGTTCTATGGGGAAGCCCATTGGCGCCTTCGTTGGAAACGGGTTTGGAAATTTCAGTTTCAAAATCTCTGTGAAAAAGCGTCAGAGAAGCTTCTCCGTTTAGAATCCAGCATATCTCACTGAACCGAAGAAGTGGTAGTTAGAAGGCAGTTAGAGCTGCAAGCAGTTTGGTTTGGGAAATTAGACGCGAAATGAAACTGCAAAGGCCTTCCAACAGGCTTGGAAAAGTGTGTTCTATATCTCTGCCAAACAAACTCCCCGGAGGTTGAGCTTTCAGAAGCTAGTTTAACTCCAAGGGAGGAAGCAGCACAATGTGCCTCTCACATCTAGCCTGTAGGAATTCAGGTTGGCAAGTTCTATGGGGAAGCCCATTGCTGCCTATGGTGGAAACGGCATGGGAGATTTCAGTTTCAAAATCTCTGTGAAAAAGCGTCAGAGAAGCTTCTCCGTTTAGAATCCAGCATATCTCACTGAACCGAAGAAGTGGTAGTTAGAAGGCAGTTAGAGCTGCAAGCAGTTTGGTTTGGGAAATTAGACGCGAAATGAAACTGCAAATGCCTTCCAACAGGCTTGGAAAAGTGTGTTCTATATCTCTGCCAAACAAACTCCCCGGAGGTTGAGCTTTCAGAAGCTAGTTTAACTCTAAGGGAGGAAGCAGCAGAATGTGCCTCTCACATCTAGCCTGTAGGAATTCAGGTTGGCAAGTTCTATGGGGAAGCCCATTGCTGCCTATGGTGGAAACGGCATGGGAGATTTCAGTTTCAAAATCTCTGTGAAAAAGCGTCAGAGAAGCTTCTCCGTTTAGAATCCAGCATATCTCACTGAACCGAAGAAGTGGTAGTTAGAAGGGAGTTAGAGCTGCAAGCAGTTTGGTTTGGGAAATTAGATGCGAAATGACACTGCAAAGGCCTTCCAACAGGCTTGGAAAAGTGTGTTCTATATCTGTGCCAAACAGAGTCCCCGGAGGTTGAGCTTTTAGAAGCAAGCTTAACTCTAAGGGAGGAAGCAGCAGAATGTGCCTCTCACATCTAGCCTGTTGGAATTCAGGTTGGCAAGTTCTATGGGGAAGCCCATTGCTGCCTATGGTGGAAACGGCATGGGAGATTTCAGTTTCAAAATCTCTGTGAAAAAGCGTCAGAGAAGCTTCTCCGTTTAGAATCCAGCATATCTCACTGAACCGAAGAAGTGGTAGTTAGAAGGGAGTTAGAGCTGCAAGCAGTTTGGTTTGGGAAATTAGACGCGAAATGAAACTGCAAATGCCTTCCAACAGGCTTGGAAAAGTGTGTTCTATATCTCTGCCAAACAAACTCCCCGGAGGTTGAGCTTTCAGAAGCTAGTTTAACTCTAAGGGAGGAAGCAGCAGAATGTGCCTCTCACATCTAGCCTGTAGGAATTCAGGTTGGCAAGTTCTATGGGGAAGCCCATTGGCGCCTTCGTTGGAAACGGGTTTGGAAATTTCAGTTTCAAAATCTCTGTGAAAAAGCGTCAGAGAAGCTTCTCCGTTTAGAATCCAGCATATCTCACTGAACCGAAGAAGTGGTAGTTAGAAGGGAGTTAGAGCTGCAAGCAGTTTGGTTTGGGAAATTAGATGCGAAATGACACTGCAAAGGCCTTCCAACAGGCTTGGAAAAGTGTGTTCTATATCTCTGCCAAACAGACTCCCCGGAGGTTGAGCTTTCAGAAGCAAGCTTAACTCTTAGGGAGGAAGCAGCAGAATGTGCCTCTCACATCTAGCCTGTAGGAAGTCAGGTTGGCAAGTTCTATGGGGAAGCCCATTGCTGCCTATGGTGGAAACGGCATGGGAGATTTCAGTTTCAAAATCTCTGTGAAAAAGCGTCAGAGAAGCTTCTCCGTTTAGAATCCAGCATATCTCACTGAACCGAAGAAGTGGTAGTTAGAAGGCAGTTAGAGCTCCAAGCAGTTTGGTTTGGGAAATTAGATGCGAAATGAAACTGCAAATGCCTTCCAACAGGCTTGGAAAAGTGTGTTCTATATCTCTGCCAAACAGACTCCCTGGAGGTTGAGCTTTCAGAAGCTAGTTTAACTCTAAGGGAGGAAGCAGCAGAATGTGCCTCTCACATCTAGCCTGTAGGAATTCAGGTTGGCAAGTTCTATGGGGAAGCCCATTGCTGGCTATGGTGGAAACGGCATGGGAGATTTCAGTTTCAAAATCTCTGTGAAAAAGCGTCAGAGAAGTTTCTCCGTTTAGAATCCAGCATATCTCACTGAACCGAAGAAGTGGTAGTTAGAAGGCAGTTAGAGCTGCTAGCAGTTTGGTTTGGGAAATTAGACGCGAAATGAAACTGCAAATGCCTTCCAACAGGCTTGGAAAAGTGTGTTCTATATCTCTGCCAAACAAACTCCCCGGAGGTTGAGCTTTCAGAAGCTAGTTTAACTCTAAGGGAGGAAGCAGCAGAATGTGCCTCTCACATCTAGCCTGTAGGAATTCAGGTTGGCAAGTTCTATGGGGAAGCCCATTGCTGCCTATGGTGGAAACGGCATGGGAGATTTCAGTTTCAAAATCTCTGTGAAAAAGCGTCAGAGAAGCTTCTCCGTTTAGAATCCAGCATATCTCACTGAACCGAAGAAGTGGTAGTTAGAAGGGAGTTAGAGCTGCAAGCAGTTTGGTTTGGGAAATTAGATGCGAAATGACACTGCAAAGGCCTTCCAACAGGCTTGGAAAAGTGTGTTCTATATCTGTGCCAAACAGAGTCCCCGGAGGTTGAGCTTTTAGAAGCAAGCTTAACTCTAAGGGAGGAAGCAGCAGAATGTGCCTCTCACATCTAGCCTGTTGGAATTCAGGTTGGCAAGTTCTATGGGGAAGCCCATTGCTGCCTATGGTGGAAACGGCATGGGAGATTTCAGTTTCAAAATCTCTGTGAAAAAGCGTCAGAGAAGCTTCTCCGTTTAGAATCCAGCATATCTCACTGAACCGAAGAAGTGGTAGTTAGAAGGGAGTTAGAGCTGCAAGCAGTTTGGTTTGGGAAATTAGACGCGAAATGAAACTGCAAATGCCTTCCAACAGGCTTGGAAAAGTGTGTTCTATATCTCTGCCAAACAAACTCCCCGGAGGTTGAGCTTTCAGAAGCTAGTTTAACTCTAAGGGAGGAAGCAGCAGAATGTGCCTCTCACATCTAGCCTGTAGGAATTCAGGTTGGCAAGTTCTATGGGGAAGCCCATTGGCGCCTTCGTTGGAAACGGGTTTGGAAATTTCAGTTTCAAAATCTCTGTGAAAAAGCGTCAGAGAAGCTTCTCCGTTTAGAATCCAGCATATCTCACTGAACCGAAGAAGTGGTAGTTAGAAGGGAGTTAGAGCTGCAAGCAGTTTGGTTTGGGAAATTAGATGCGAAATGACACTGCAAAGGCCTTCCAACAGGCTTGGAAAAGTGTGTTCTATATCTCTGCCAAACAGACTCCCCGGAGGTTGAGCTTTCAGAAGCAAGCTTAACTCTTAGGGAGGAAGCAGCAGAATGTGCCTCTCACATCTAGCCTGTAGGAAGTCAGGTTGGCAAGTTCTATGGGGAAGCCCATTGCTGCCTATGGTGGAAACGGCATGGGAGATTTCAGTTTCAAAATCTCTGTGAAAAAGCGTCAGAGAAGCTTCTCCGTTTAGAATCCAGCATATCTCACTGAACCGAAGAAGTGGTAGTTAGAAGGCAGTTAGAGCTCCAAGCAGTTTGGTTTGGGAAATTAGATGCGAAATGAAACTGCAAATGCCTTCCAACAGGCTTGGAAAAGTGTGTTCTATATCTCTGCCAAACAGACTCCCTGGAGGTTGAGCTTTCAGAAGCTAGTTTAACTCTAAGGGAGGAAGCAGCAGAATGTGCCTCTCACATCTAGCCTGTAGGAATTCAGGTTGGCAAGTTCTATGGGGAAGCCCATTGCTGGCTATGGTGGAAACGGCATGGGAGATTTCAGTTTCAAAATCTCTGTGAAAAAGCGTCAGAGAAGTTTCTCCGTTTAGAATCCAGCATATCTCACTGAACCGAAGAAGTGGTAGTTAGAAGGCAGTTAGAGCTGCTAGCAGTTTGGTTTGGGAAATTAGACGCGAAATGAAACTGCAAATGCCTTCCAACAGGCTTGGAAAAGTGTGTTCTATATCTCTGCCAAACAAACTCCCCGGAGGTTGAGCTTTCAGAAGCTAGTTTAACTCTAAGGGAGGAAGCAGCAGAATGTGCCTCTCACATCTAGCCTGTAGGAATTCAGGTTGGCAAGTTCTATGGGGAAGCCCATTGGCGCCTTCGTTGGAAACGGGTTTGGAAATTTCAGTTTCAAAATCTCTGTGAAAAAGCGTCAGAGAAGCTTCTCCGTTTAGAATCCAGCATATCTCACTGAACCGAAGAAGTGGTAGTTAGAAGGGAGTTAGAGCTGCAAGCAGTTTGGTTTGGGAAATTAGATGCGAAATGACACTGCAAAGGCCTTCCAACAGGCTTGGAAAAGTGTGTTCTATATCTCTGCCAAACAGACTCCCCGGAGGTTGAGCTTTCAGAAGGAAGCTTAACTCTTAGGGAGGAAGCAGCAGAATGTGCCTCTCACATCTAGCCTGTAGGAATTCAGGTTGGCAAGTTCTATGGGGAAGTCCATTGCTGCCTATGGTGGAAACGGCATGGGAGATTTCAGTTTCAAAATCTCTGAAAAAGCGTCAGAGAAGCTTCTCCGTTTAGAATCCAGCATATCTCACTGAACCGAAGAAGTGGTACTGAGAACGCAGTTAGAGCTGCAAGCAGTTTGGTTTGGGAAATTAGACGTGAAATGAAACTGCAAATGCCTTCCAACAGGCTTGGAAAAGTGTGTTCTATATCTCTGCCAAACAGACTCCCTGGAGGTTGAGCTTTCAGAAGCTAGTTTAACTCTAAGGGAGGAAGCAGCAGAATGTGCCTCTCACATCTAGCCTGTAGGAATTCAGGTTGGCAAGTTCTATGGGGAAGCCCATTGCTGGCTATGGTGGAAACAGCATGGGGGATTTCAGTTTCAAAATCTCTGTGAAAAAGCGTCAGAGAAGCTTCTCCGTTTAGAATCCAGCATATCTCACTGAACCGAAGAAGTGGTAGTTAGAAGGGAGTTAGAGCTGCAAGCAGTTTGGTTTGGGAAATTAGACGCGAAATGAAACTGCAAATGCCTTCCAACAGGCTTGGAAAAGTGTGTTCTATATCTCTGCCAAACAAACTCCCCGGAGGTTGAGCTTTCAGAAGCTAGTTTAACTCTAAGGGAGGAAGCAGCAGAATGTGCCTCTCACATCTAGCCTGTAGGAATTCAGGTTGGCAAGTTCTATGGGGAAGCCCATTGGCGCCTTCGTTGGAAACGGGTTTGGAAATTTCAGTTTCAAAATCTCTGTGAAAAAGCGTCAGAGAAGCTTCTCCGTTTAGAATCCAGCATATCTCACTGAACCGAAGAAGTGGTAGTTAGAAGGCAGTTAGAGCTGCAAGCAGTTTGGTTTGGGAAATTAGACGCGAAATGAAACTGCAAAGGCCTTCCAACAGGCTTGGAAAAGTGTGTTCTATATCTCTGCCAAACAAACTCCCCGGAGGTTGAGCTTTCAGAAGCTAGTTTAACTCTAAGGGAGGAAGCAGCAGAATGTGCCTCTCACATCTAGCCTGTAGGAATTCAGGTTGGCAAGTTCTATGGGGAAGCCCATTGCTGCCTATGGTGGAAACGGCATGGGAGATTTCAGTTTCAAAATCTCTGTGAAAAAGCGTCAGAGAAGCTTCTCCGTTTAGAATCCAGCATATCTCACTGAACCGAAGAAGTGGTAGTTAGAAGGCAGTTAGAGCTGCAAGCAGTTTGGTTTGGGAAATTAGACGCGAAATGAAACTGCAAATGCCTTCCAACAGGCTTGGAAAAGTGTGTTCTATATCTCTGCCAAACAAACTCCCCGGAGGTTGAGCTTTCAGAAGCTAGTTTAACTCTAAGGGAGGAAGCAGCAGAATGTGCCTCTCACATCTAGCCTGTAGGAATTCAGGTTGGCAAGTTCTATGGGGAAGCCCATTGCTGCCTATGGTGGAAACGGCATGGGAGATTTCAGTTTCAAAATCTCTGTGAAAAAGCGTCAGAGAAGCTTCTCCGTTTAGAATCCAGCATATCTCACTGAACCGAAGAAGTGGTAGTTAGAAGGGAGTTAGAGCTGCAAGCAGTTTGGTTTGGGAAATTAGATGCGAAATGACACTGCAAAGGCCTTCCAACAGGCTTGGAAAAGTGTGTTCTATATCTGTGCCAAACAGAGTCCCCGGAGGTTGAGCTTTTAGAAGCAAGCTTAACTCTAAGGGAGGAAGCAGCAGAATGTGCCTCTCACATCTAGCCTGTTGGAATTCAGGTTGGCAAGTTCTATGGGGAAGCCCATTGCTGCCTATGGTGGAAACGGCATGGGAGATTTCAGTTTCAAAATCTCTGTGAAAAAGCGTCAGAGAAGCTTCTCCGTTTAGAATCCAGCATATCTCACTGAACCGAAGAAGTGGTAGTTAGAAGGGAGTTAGAGCTGCAAGCAGTTTGCTTTGGGAAATTAGACGCGAAATGAAACTGCAAATGCCTTCCAACAGGCTTGGAAAAGTGTGTTCTATATCTCTGCCAAACAAACTCCCCGGAGGTTGAGCTTTCAGAAGCTAGTTTAACTCTAAGGGAGGAAGCAGCAGAATGTGCCTCTCACATCTAGCCTGTAGGAATTCAGGTTGGCAAGTTCTATGGGGAAGCCCATTGGCGCCTTCGTTGGAAACGGGTTTGGAAATTTCAGTTTCAAAATCTCTGTGAAAAAGCGTCAGAGAAGCTTCTCCGTTTAGAATCCAGCATATCTCACTGAACCGAAGAAGTGGTAGTTAGAAGGGAGTTAGAGCTGCAAGCAGTTTGGTTTGGGAAATTAGATGCGAAATGACACTGCAAAGGCCTTCCAACAGGCTTGGAAAAGTGTGTTCTATATCTCTGCCAAACAGACTCCCCGGA
Source organism: Cynocephalus volans (assembly GCF_027409185.1). Classification (NCBI taxonomy): domain Eukaryota; kingdom Metazoa; phylum Chordata; class Mammalia; order Dermoptera; family Cynocephalidae; genus Cynocephalus; species Cynocephalus volans. The sequence continues at coordinate 105,954 of NW_026902416.1, read as the reverse complement.
GGTTGAGCTTTCAGAAGCAAGCTTAACTCTTAGGGAGGAAGCAGCAGAATGTGCCTCTCACATCTAGCCTGTAGGAAGTCAGGTTGGCAAGTTCTATGGGGAAGCCCATTGCTGCCTATGGTGGAAACGGCATGGGAGATTTCAGTTTCAAAATCTCTGTGAAAAAGCGTCAGAGAAGCTTCTCCGTTTAGAATCCAGCATATCTCACTGAACCGAAGAAGTGGTAGTTAGAAGGCAGTTAGAGCTCCAAGCAGTTTGGTTTGGGAAATTAGATGCGAAATGAAACTGCAAATGCCTTCCAACAGGCTTGGAAAAGTGTGTTCTATATCTCTGCCAAACAGACTCCCTGGAGGTTGAGCTTTCAGAAGCTAGTTTAACTCTAAGGGAGGAAGCAGCAGAATGTGCCTCTCACATCTAGCCTGTAGGAATTCAGGTTGGCAAGTTCTATGGGGAAGCCCATTGCTGGCTATGGTGGAAACGGCATGGGAGATTTCAGTTTCAAAATCTCTGTGAAAAAGCGTCAGAGAAGTTTCTCCGTTTAGAATCCAGCATATCTCACTGAACCGAAGAAGTGGTAGTTAGAAGGCAGTTAGAGCTGCTAGCAGTTTGGTTTGGGAAATTAGACGCGAAATGAAACTGCAAATGCCTTCCAACAGGCTTGGAAAAGTGTGTTCTATATCTCTGCCAAACAAACTCCCCGGAGGTTGAGCTTTCAGAAGCTAGTTTAACTCTAAGGGAGGAAGCAGCAGAATGTGCCTCTCACATCTAGCCTGTAGGAATTCAGGTTGGCAAGTTCTATGGGGAAGCCCATTGGCGCCTTCGTTGGAAACGGGTTTGGAAATTTCAGTTTCAAAATCTCTGTGAAAAAGCGTCAGAGAAGCTTCTCCGTTTAGAATCCAGCATATCTCACTGAACCGAAGAAGTGGTAGTTAGAAGGGAGTTAGAGCTGCAAGCAGTTTGGTTTGGGAAATTAGATGCGAAATGACACTGCAAAGGCCTTCCAACAGGCTTGGAAAAGTGTGTTCTATATCTCTGCCAAACAGACTCCCCGGAGGTTGAGCTTTCAGAAGGAAGCTTAACTCTTAGGGAGGAAGCAGCAGAATGTGCCTCTCACATCTAGCCTGTAGGAATTCAGGTTGGCAAGTTCTATGGGGAAGTCCATTGCTGCCTATGGTGGAAACGGCATGGGAGATTTCAGTTTCAAAATCTCTGAAAAAGCGTCAGAGAAGCTTCTCCGTTTAGAATCCAGCATATCTCACTGAACCGAAGAAGTGGTACTGAGAACGCAGTTAGAGCTGCAAGCAGTTTGGTTTGGGAAATTAGACGTGAAATGAAACTGCAAATGCCTTCCAACAGGCTTGGAAAAGTGTGTTCTATATCTCTGCCAAACAGACTCCCTGGAGGTTGAGCTTTCAGAAGCTAGTTTAACTCTAAGGGAGGAAGCAGCAGAATGTGCCTCTCACATCTAGCCTGTAGGAATTCAGGTTGGCAAGTTCTATGGGGAAGCCCATTGCTGGCTATGGTGGAAACAGCATGGGGGATTTCAGTTTCAAAATCTCTGTGAAAAAGCGTCAGAGAAGCTTCTCCGTTTAGAATCCAGCATATCTCACTGAACCGAAGAAGTGGTAGTTAGAAGGGAGTTAGAGCTGCAAGCAGTTTGGTTTGGGAAATTAGACGCGAAATGAAACTGCAAATGCCTTCCAACAGGCTTGGAAAAGTGTGTTCTATATCTCTGCCAAACAAACTCCCCGGAGGTTGAGCTTTCAGAAGCTAGTTTAACTCTAAGGGAGGAAGCAGCAGAATGTGCCTCTCACATCTAGCCTGTAGGAATTCAGGTTGGCAAGTTCTATGGGGAAGCCCATTGGCGCCTTCGTTGGAAACGGGTTTGGAAATTTCAGTTTCAAAATCTCTGTGAAAAAGCGTCAGAGAAGCTTCTCCGTTTAGAATCCAGCATATCTCACTGAACCGAAGAAGTGGTAGTTAGAAGGCAGTTAGAGCTGCAAGCAGTTTGGGTTGGGAAATTAGACGCGAAATGAAACTGCAAAGGCCTTCCAACAGGCTTGGAAAAGTGTGTTCTATATCTCTGCCAAACAAACTCCCCGGAGGTTGAGCTTTCAGAAGCTAGTTTAACTCTAAGGGAGGAAGCAGCAGAATGTGCCTCTCACATCTAGCCTGTAGGAATTCAGGTTGGCAAGTTCTATGGGGAAGCCCATTGCTGCCTATGGTGGAAACGGCATGGGAGATTTCAGTTTCAAAATCTCTGTGAAAAAGCGTCAGAGAAGCTTCTCCGTTTAGAATCCAGCATATCTCACTGAACCGAAGAAGTGGTAGTTAGAAGGCAGTTAGAGCTGCAAGCAGTTTGGTTTGGGAAATTAGACGCGAAATGAAACTGCAAATGCCTTCCAACAGGCTTGGAAAAGTGTGTTCTATATCTCTGCCAAACAAACTCCCCGGAGGTTGAGCTTTCAGAAGCTAGTTTAACTCTAAGGGAGGAAGCAGCAGAATGTGCCTCTCACATCTAGCCTGTAGGAATTCAGGTTGGCAAGTTCTATGGGGAAGCCCATTGCTGCCTATGGTGGAAACGGCATGGGAGATTTCAGTTTCAAAATCTCTGTGAAAAAGCGTCAGAGAAGCTTCTCCGTTTAGAATCCAGCATATCTCACTGAACCGAAGAAGTGGTAGTTAGAAGGCAGTTAGAGCTGCAAGCAGTTTGGTTTGGGAAATTAGACGCGAAATGACACTGCAAAGGCCTTCCAACAGGCTTGGAAAAGTGTGTTCTATATCTCTTCCTAACAAACTCCCCGGAGGTTGAGCTTTCAGAAGCAAGCTTAACTGTTAGGGAGGAAGCAGCAGAATGTGCCTCTCACATCTAGCCTGTAGGAATTCAGGTTGGCAAGTTCTATGGGGAAGCCCATTGCTGCCTATGGTGGAAACGGCATGGGAGATTTCAGTTTCAAAATCTCTGTGAAAAAGCGTCAGAGAAGCTTCTCCGTTTAGAATCCAGCATATCTCACTGAACCGAAGAAGTGGTAGTTAGAAGGGAGTTAGAGCTGCAAGCAGTTTGGTTTGGGAAATTAGACGCGAAATGAAACTGCAAATGCCTTCCAACAGGCTTGGAAAAGTGTGTTCTATATCTCTGCCAAACAAACTCCCCGGAGGTTGAGCTTTCAGAAGCTAGTTTAACTCCAAGGGAGGAAGCAGCAGAATGTGCCTCTCACATCTAGCCTGTAGGAATTCAGGTTGGCAAGTTCTATGGGGAAGCCCATTGCTGCCTATGGTGGAAACGGCATGGGAGATTTCAGTTTCAAAATCTCTGTGAAAAAGCGTCAGAGAAGCTTCTCCGTTTAGAATCCAGCATATCTCACTGAACCGAAGAAGTGGTAGTTAGAAGGCAGTTAGAGCTGCAAGCAGTTTGGTTTGGGAAATTAGACGCGAAATGAAACTGCAAATGCCTTCCAACAGGCTTGGAAAAGTGTGTTCTATATCTCTGCCAAACAAACTCCCCGGAGGTTGAGCTTTCAGAAGCTAGTTTAACTCTAAGGGAGGAAGCAGCAGAATGTGCCTCTCACATCTAGCCTGTAGGAATTCAGGTTGGCAAGTTCTATGGGGAAGCCCATTGCTGCCTATGGTGGAAACGGCATGGGAGATTTCAGTTTCAAAATCTCTGTGAAAAAGCGTCAGAGAAGCTTCTCCGTTTAGAATCCAGCATATCTCACTGAACCGAAGAAGTGGTAGTTAGAAGGGAGTTAGAGCTGCAAGCAGTTTGGTTTGGGAAATTAGATGCGAAATGACACTGCAAAGGCCTTCCAACAGGCTTGGAAAAGTGTGTTCTATATCTGTGCCAAACAGAGTCCCCGGAGGTTGAGCTTTTAGAAGCAAGCTTAACTCTAAGGGAGGAAGCAGCAGAATGTGCCTCTCACATCTAGCCTGTTGGAATTCAGGTTGGCAAGTTCTATGGGGAAGCCCATTGCTGCCTATGGTGGAAACGGCATGGGAGATTTCAGTTTCAAAATCTCTGTGAAAAAGCGTCAGAGAAGCTTCTCCGTTTAGAATCCAGCATATCTCACTGAACCGAAGAAGTGGTAGTTAGAAGGGAGTTAGAGCTGCAAGCAGTTTGGTTTGGGAAATTAGACGCGAAATGAAACTGCAAATGCCTTCCAACAGGCTTGGAAAAGTGTGTTCTATATCTCTGCCAAACAAACTCCCCGGAGGTTGAGCTTTCAGAAGCTAGTTTAACTCTAAGGGAGGAAGCAGCAGAATGTGCCTCTCACATCTAGCCTGTAGGAATTCAGGTTGGCAAGTTCTATGGGGAAGCCCATTGGCGCCTTCGTTGGAAACGGGTTTGGAAATTTCAGTTTCAAAATCTCTGTGAAAAAGCGTCAGAGAAGCTTCTCCGTTTAGAATCCAGCATATCTCACTGAACCGAAGAAGTGGTAGTTAGAAGGGAGTTAGAGCTGCAAGCAGTTTGGTTTGGGAAATTAGATGCGAAATGACACTGCAAAGGCCTTCCAACAGGCTTGGAAAAGTGTGTTCTATATCTCTGCCAAACAGACTCCCCGGAGGTTGAGCTTTCAGAAGCAAGCTTAACTCTTAGGGAGGAAGCAGCAGAATGTGCCTCTCACATCTAGCCTGTAGGAAGTCAGGTTGGCAAGTTCTATGGGGAAGCCCATTGCTGCCTATGGTGGAAACGGCATGGGAGATTTCAGTTTCAAAATCTCTGTGAAAAAGCGTCAGAGAAGCTTCTCCGTTTAGAATCCAGCATATCTCACTGAACCGAAGAAGTGGTAGTTAGAAGGCAGTTAGAGCTCCAAGCAGTTTGGTTTGGGAAATTAGATGCGAAATGAAACTGCAAATGCCTTCCAACAGGCTTGGAAAAGTGTGTTCTATATCTCTGCCAAACAGACTCCCTGGAGGTTGAGCTTTCAGAAGCTAGTTTAACTCTAAGGGAGGAAGCAGCAGAATGTGCCTCTCACATCTAGCCTGTAGGAATTCAGGTTGGCAAGTTCTATGGGGAAGCCCATTGCTGGCTATGGTGGAAACGGCATGGGAGATTTCAGTTTCAAAATCTCTGTGAAAAAGCGTCAGAGAAGTTTCTCCGTTTAGAATCCAGCATATCTCACTGAACCGAAGAAGTGGTAGTTAGAAGGCAGTTAGAGCTGCTAGCAGTTTGGTTTGGGAAATTAGACGCGAAATGAAACTGCAAATGCCTTCCAACAGGCTTGGAAAAGTGTGTTCTATATCTCTGCCAAACAAACTCCCCGGAGGTTGAGCTTTCAGAAGCTAGTTTAACTCTAAGGGAGGAAGCAGCAGAATGTGCCTCTCACATCTAGCCTGTAGGAATTCAGGTTGGCAAGTTCTATGGGGAAGCCCATTGGCGCCTTCGTTGGAAACAGGTTTGGAAATTTCAGTTTCAAAATCTCTGTGAAAAAGCGTCAGAGAAGCTTCTCCGTTTAGAATCCAGCATATCTCACTGAACCGAAGAAGTGGTAGTTAGAAGGGAGTTAGAGCTGCAAGCAGTTTGGTTTGGGAAATTAGATGCGAAATGACACTGCAAAGGCCTTCCAACAGGCTTGGAAAAGTGTGTTCTATATCTCTGCCAAACAGACTCCCCGGAGGTTGAGCTTTCAGAAGGAAGCTTAACTCTTAGGGAGGAAGCAGCAGAATGTGCCTCTCACATCTAGCCTGTAGGAATTCAGGTTGGCAAGTTCTATGGGGAAGTCCATTGCTGCCTATGGTGGAAACGGCATGGGAGATTTCAGTTTCAAAATCTCTGAAAAAGCGTCAGAGAAGCTTCTCCGTTTAGAATCCAGCATATCTCACTGAACCGAAGAAGTGGTAGTTAGAAGGCAGTTAGAGCTGCAAGCAGTTTGTTTTGGGAAATTAGATGAGAAATGACACTGCAAAGGCCTTCCAACAGGCTTGGAAAAGTGTGTTCTATATCTCTGCCAAACAGACTCCCCGGAGGTTGAGCTTTCAGAAGCAAGCTTAACTGTTAGGGAGGAAGCAGCAGAATGTGCCTCTCACATCTAGCCTGTAGGAATTCAGGTTGGCAAGTTCTATGGGGAAGCCCATTGTTGCCTATGGTGGAAACGGCATGGGAGATTTCAGTTTCAAAATCTCTGTGAAAAAGCGTCAGAGAAGCTTCTCCGTTTAGAATCCAGCATATCTCACTGAACCGAAGAAGTGGTAGTTAGAAGGCAGTTAGAGCTGCAAGCAGTTTGGTTTGGGAAATTAGACGCGAAATGAAACTGCAAATGCCTTCCAACAGGCTTGGAAAAGTGTGTTCTATATCTCTGCCAAACAGACTCCCTGGAGGTTGAGCTTTCAGAAGCTAGTTTAACTCTAAGGGAGGAAGCAGCAGAATGTGCCTCTCACATCTAGCCTGTAGGAATTCAGGTTGGCAAGTTCTATGGGGAAGCCCATTGGTGGCTATTGTGGAAACAGCATGGGAGATTTCAGTTTTGAAATCTCTGTGAAAAAGCGTCAGAGAAGCTTCTCCGTTTAGAATCCAGCATATCTCACTGAACCGAAGAAGTGGTAGTTAGAAGGGAGTTAGAGCTGCAAGCAGTTTGGTTTGGGAAATTAGACGCGAAATGAAACTGCAAATGCCTTCCAACAGGCTTGGAAAAGTGTGTTCTATATCTCTGCCAAACAAACTCCCCGGAGGTTGAGCTTTCAGAAGCTAGTTTAACTCTAAGGGAGGAAGCAGCAGAATGTGCCTCTCACATCTAGCCTGTAGGAATTCAGGTTGGCAAGTTCTATGGGGAAGACCATTGGCGCCTTCGTTGGAAACGGGTTTGGAAATTTCAGTTTCAAAATCTCTGTGAAAAAGCGTCAGAGAAGCTTCTCCGTTTAGAATCCAGCATATCTCACTGAACCGAAGAAGTGGTAGTTAGAAGGGAGTTAGAGCTGCAAGCAGTTTGGTTTGGGAAATTAGACGCGAAATGAAACTGCAAATGCCTTCCAACAGGCTTGGAAAAGTGTGTTCTATATCTCTGCCAAACAAACTCCCCGGAGGTTGAGCTTTCAGAAGCAAGTTTAACTCTAAGGGAGGAAGCAGCAGAATGTGCCTCTCACAGCTAGCCTGTAGGAATTCAGGTTGGCAAGTTCTATGGGGAAGCCCATTGCTGCCTATGGTGGAAACGGCATGGGAGATTTCAGTTTCAAAATCTCTGTGAAAAAGCGTCAGAGAAGCTTCTCCGTTTAGAATCCAGCATATCTCACTGAACCGAAGAAGTGGTAGTTAGAAGGGAGTTAGAGCTGCAAGCAGTTTGGTTTGGGAAATTAGACGCGAAATGAAACTGCAAATGCCTTCCAACAGGCTTGGAAAAGTGTGTTCTATATCTCTGCCAAACAAACTCCCCGGAGGTTGAGCTTTCAGAAGCTAGTTTAACTCTAAGGGAGGAAGCAGCAGAATGTGCCTCTCACATCTAGCCTGTAGGAATTCAGGTTGGCAAGTTCTATGGGGAAGCCCATTGCTGCCTATGGTGGAAACGGCATGGGAGATTTCAGTTTCAAAATCTCTGTGAAAAAGCGTCAGAGAAGCTTCTCCGTTTAGAATCCAGCATATCTCACTGAACCGAAGAAGTGGTAGTTAGAAGGGAGTTAGAGCTGCAAGCAGTTTGGTTTGGGAAATTAGATACGAAATGACACTGCAAAGGCCTTCCAACAGGCTTGGAAAAGTGTGTTCTATATCTCTGCCAAACAGACTCCCCGGAGGTTGAGCTTTCAGAAGCAAGCTTAACTCTTAGGGAGGAAGCAGCAGAATGTGCCTCTCACATCTAGCCTGTAGGAATTCAGATTGGCAAGTTCAATGGGGAAGACCATTGCTGCCTATGGTGGAAACGGCATGGGAGATTTCAGTTTCAAAATCTCTGTGAAAAAGCGTCAGAGAAGCTTCTCCGTTTAGAATCCAGCATATCTCACTGAACTGAAGAAGTGGTAGTTAGAAGGCAGTTAGAGCTGCAAGCAGTTTGTTTTGGGAAATTAGACGCGAAATGAAACTGCAAATGCCTTCCAACAGTCTTGGAAAAGTGTGTTCTATATCTCTGCCAAGCAAACTCCCCGGAGGTTGAGCTTTCAGAAGCTAGTTTAACTCTAAGAGAGGAAGCAGCAGAATGTGCCTCTCACATCTAGCCTGTAGGAATTCAGGTTGGCAAGTTCTATGGGGAAGCCCATTGGCGCCTTCGTTGGAAACGGGTTTGTAAATTTCAGTTTCAAAATCTCTGTGAAAAAGCGTCAGAGAAGCTTCTCCATTTAGAATCCAGCATATCTCACTGAACCGAAGAAGTGGTAGTTAGAAGGGAGTTAGAGCTGCAAGCAGTTTGGTTTGGGAAATTAGACGCGAAATGAAACTGCAAAGGCCTTCCAACAGGCTTGGAAAAGTGTGTTCTATATCTCTGCCAAACAGACTCCCCGGAGGTTGAGCTTTCAGAAGCAAGTTTAACTCTAAGGGAGGAAGCAGCAGAATGTGCCTCTCACATCTAGCCTTTAGGAATTCAGGTTGGCAAGTTCTATGGGGAAGCCCATTGCTGCCTATGGTGGAAACGGCATGGGAGATTTCAGTTTCAAAATCTCTGTGAAAAAGCGTCAGAGAAGCTTCTCCGTTTAGAATCCAGCATATCTCACTGAACCGAAGAAGTGGTAGTTAGAAGGGAGTTAGAGCTGCAAGCAGTTTGGTTTGGGAAATTAGATGCGAAATGACACTGCAAAGGCCTTCCAACAGGCTTGGAAAAGTGTGTTCTATATCTGTGCCAAACAGAGTCCCCGGAGGTTGAGCTTTCAGAAGCAAGCTTAACTGTTAGGGAGGAAGCAGCAGAATGTGCCTCTCACATCTAGCCTGTAGGAATTCAGGTTGGCAAGTTCTATGGGGAAGCCCATTGCTGCCTATGGTGGAAACGGCATGGGAGATTTCAGTTTCAAAATCTCTGTGAAAAAGCGTCAGAGAAGCTTCTCCGTTTAGAATCCAGCATATCTCACTGAACCGAAGAAGTGGTAGTTAGAAGGCAGTTAGAGCTGCAAGCAGTTTGGTTTGGGAAATTAGACGCGAAATGAAACTGCAAATGCCTTCCAACAGGCTTGGAAAAGTGTGTTCTATATCTCTGCCAAACAGACTCCCTGGAGGTTGAGCTTTCAGAAGCTAGTTTAACTCTAAGGGAGGAAGCAGCAGAATGTGCCTCTCACATCTAGCCTGTAGGAATTCAGGTTGGCAAGTTCTATGGGGAAGCCCATTGGCGCCTTCGTTGGAAACGGGTTTGGAAATTTCAGTTTCAAAATCTCTATGAAAAAGCGTCAGAGAAGCTTCTCCGTTTAGAATCCAGCATATCTCACTGAACCGAAGAAGTGGTAGTTAGAAGGCAGTTAGAGCTGCAAGCAGTTTGGTTTGGGAAATTAGACGCGAAATGAAACTGCAAATGCCTTCCAACAGGCTTGGAAAAGTGTGTTCTATATCTCTGCCAAACAGACTCCCCGGAGGTTGAGCTTTCAGAAGCTAGTTTAACTCTAAGGGAGGAAGCAGCGGAATGTGCCTCTCACATCTAGCCTGTAGGAATTCAGGTTGGCAAGTTCTATGGGGAAGCCCATTGCTGCCTATGGTGGAAACGGCATGGGAGATTTCAGTTTCAAAATCTCTGTGAAAAAGCGTGAGAGAAGCTTCTCCGTTTAGAATCCAGCATATCTCACTGAACCGAAGAAGTGGTAGTTAGAAGGGAGTTAGAGCTGCAAGCAGTTTGGTTTGGGAAATTAGATGCGAAATGACACTGCAAAGGCCTTCCAACAGGCTTGGAAAAGTGTGTTCTATATCTGTGCCAAACAGAGTCCCCGGAGGTTGAGCTTTCAGAAGCAAGCTTAACTGTTAGGGAGGAAGCAGCAGAATGTGCCTCTCACATCTAGCCTGTAGGAATTCAGATTGGCAAGTTCTATGGGGAAGCCCATTGCTGCCTATGGTGGAAACGGCATGGGAGATTTCAGTTTCAAAATCTCTGTGAAAAAGCGTCAGAGAAGCTTCTCCGTTTAGAATCCAGCATATCTCACTGAACCGAAGAAGTGGTACTTAGAAGGCAGTTAGAGCTGCAAGCAGTTTGGTTTGGGAAATTAGACGCGAAATGAAACTGCAAATGCCTTCCAACAGGCTTGGAAAAGTGTGTTCTATATCTCTGCCAAACAAACTCCCTGGAGGTTGAGCTTTCAGAAGCTAGTTTAACTCTAAGGGAGGAAGCAGCAGAATGTGCCTCTCACATCTAGCCTGTAGGAATTCAGGTTGGCAAGTTCTATGGGGAAGCCCATTGGCGCCTTCGTTGGAAACGGGTTTGCAAATTTCAGTTTCAAAATCTCTGTGAAAAAGCGTCAGAGAAGCTTCTCCGTTTAGAATCCAGCATATCTCACTGAACCGAAGAAGTGGTAGTTAGAAGGGAGTTAGAGCTGCAAGCAGTTTGGTTTGGGAAATTAGACGCGAAATGAAACTGCAAATGCCTTCCAACAGGCTTGGAAAAGTGTGTTCTATATCTCTGCCAAACAAACTCCCCGGAGGTTGAGCTTTCAGAAGCAAGTTTAACTCTAAGGGAGGAAGCAGCAGAATGTGCCTCTCACATCTAGCCTGTAGGAATTCAGGTTGGCAAGTTCTATGGGGAAGCCCATTGCTGCCTATGGTGGAAACGGCATGGGAGATTTCAGTTTCAAAATCTCTGTGAAAAAGCGTCAGAGAAGCTTCTCCGTTTAGAATCCAGCATATCTCACTGAACCGAAGAAGTGGTAGTTAGAAGGGAGTTAGAGCTGCAAGCAGTTTGGTTTGGGAAATAAGATGCGAAATGACACTGCAAAGGCCTTCCAACAGGCTTGGAAAAGTGTGTTCTATATCTCTGCCAAACAGACTCCCCGGAGGTTGAGCTTTCAGAAGCAAGCTTAACTCTTAGGGAGGAAGCAGCAGAATGTGCCTCTCACATCTAGACTGTAGGAATTCAGGTTGGCAAGTTCTATGGGGATGCCCATTGCTGCCTATGGTGGAAACGGCATGGGAGATTTCAGTTTCAAAATCTCTGTGAAAAAGCGTCAGAGAAGCTTCTCCGTTTAGAATCCAGCATATCTCACTGAACCGAAGAAGTGGTAGTTAGAAGGGAGTTAGAGCTGCAAGCAGTTTGGTTTGGGAAATTAGATGCGAAATGACACTGCAAAGGCCTTCCAACAGGCTTGGAAAAGTGTGTTCTATATCTGTGCCAAACAGAGTCCCCGGAGGTTGAGCTTTCAGAAGCAAGCTTAACTGTTAGGGAGGAAGCAGCAGAAGGTGCCTCTCACATCTAGCCTGTAGGCATTCAGGTTGGCAAGTTCTATGGGGAAGCCCATTGCTGCCTATGGTGGAAACGGCATGGGAGATTTCAGTTTCAAAATCTCTGTGAAAAAGCGTCAGAGAAGCTTCTCCGTTTAGAATCCAGCATATCTCACTGAACCGAAGAAGTGGTAGTTAGAAGGGAGTTAGAGCTGCAAGCAGTTTGGTTTGGGAAATTAGACGCAAAATGAAACTGCAAATGCCTTCCAACAGGCTTGGAAAAGTGTGTTCTATATCTCTGCCAAACAAACTCCCCGGAGGTTGAGCTTTCAGAAGCAAGTTTAACTCTAAGGGAGGAAGCAGCAGAATGTGCCTCTCACATCTAGCCTGTAGGAATTCAGGTTGGCAAGTTCTATGGGGAAGCCCATTGCTGCCTATGGTGGAAACGGCATGGGAGATTTCGGTTTAAAAATCTCTGTGAAAAAGCGTCAGAGAAGCTTCTCCGTTTAGAATCCAGCATATCTCACTGAACCGAAGAAGTGGTAGTTAGAAGGGAGTTAGAGCTGCAAGCAGTTTGGTTTGGGAAATTAGACGCGAAATGAAACTGCAAATGCCCTCCAACAGGCTTGGAAAAGTGTGTTCTATATCTCTGCCAAACAAACTCCCCGGAGGTTGAGCTTTCAGAAGCTAGTTTAACTCTAAGGGAGGAAGCAGCAGAATGTGCCTCTCACATCTAGCCTGTAGGAATTCAGGTTGGCAAGTTCTATGGGGAAGCCCATTGGCTCCTTCGTTGGAAACGGGTTTGGAAATTTCAGTTTCAAAATCTCTGTGAAAAAGCGTCAGAGAAGCTTCTCCGTTTAGAATCCAGCATATCTCACTGAACCGAAGAAGTGGTAGTTAGAAGGGAGTTAGAGCTGCAAGCAGTTTGGTTTGGGAAATTAGATGCGAAATGACACTGCAAAGGCCTTCCAACAGGCTTGGAAAAGTGTGTTCTATATCTCTGCCAAACAGACTCCCCGGAAGTTGAGCTTTCAGAAGCAAGCTTAACTCTTAGGGAGGAAGCAGCAGAATGTGCCTCTCACATCTAGCCTGTAGGAATTCAGGTTGGCAAGTTCTATGGGGAAGCCCATTGCTGCCTATGGTGGAAACGGCATGGGAGATTTCAGTTTCAAAATCTCTGTGAAAAAGCGTCAGAGAAGCTTCTCCGTTTAGAATCCAGCATATCTCACTGAACCGAAGAAGTGGTAGTTAGAAGGGAGTTAGAGCTGCAAGCAGTTTGGTTTGGGAAATTAGATGCGAAATGACACTGCAAAGGCCTTCCAACAGGCTTGGAAAAGTGTGTTCTATATCTGTGCCAAACAGAGTCCCCGGAGGTTGAGCTTTCAGAAGCAAGCTTAACTGTTAGGGAGGACGCAGCAGAATGTGCCTGTCACATCTAGCCTGTAGGAATTCAGGTTGGCAAGTTCTATGGGGAAGCCCATTGCTGCCTATGGTGGAAACGGCATGGGAGATTTCAGTTTCAAAATCTCTGTGAAAAAGCGTCAGAGAAGCTTCTCCGTTTAGAATCCAGCATATCTCACTGAACCGAAGAAGTGGTAGTTAGAAGGGAGTTAGAGCTGCAAGCAGTTTGGTTTGGGAAATTAGACGCGAAATGAAACTGCAAATGCCTTCCAACAGGCTTGGAAAAGTGTGTTCTATATCTCTGCCAAACAGACTCCCTGGAGGTTGAGCTTTCAGAAGCTAGTTTAACTCTAAGGGAGGAAGCAGCAGAATGTGCCTGTCACATCTAGCCTGTAGGAATTCAGGTTGGCAAGTTCTATGGGGAAGCCCATTGCTGCCTATGGTGGAAACAGCATGGGAGATTTCAGTTTCAAAATCTCTGTGAAAAAGCGTCAGAGAAGCTTCTCCGTTTAGAATCGAGCATATCTCACTGAACCGAAGAAGTGGTAGTTAGAAGGCAGTTAGAGCTGCAAGCAGTTTGGTTTGGGAAATTAGACGCGAAATGAAACTGCAAATGCCTTCCAACAGGCTTGGAAAAGTGTGTTCTATATCTCTGCCAAACAGACTCCCCGGAGGTTGAGCTTTCAGAAGCTAGTTTAACTCTAAGGGAGGAAGCAGCAGAATGTGCCTCTCACATCTAGCCTGTAGGAATTCAGGTTGGCAAGTTCTATGGGGAAGCCCATTGCTGCCTATGGTGGAAACGGCATGGGAGATTTCAGTTTCAAAATCTCTGTGAAAAAGCGTCAGAGAAGCTTCTCCGTTTAGAATCCAGCATATCTCACTGAACCGAAGAAGTGGTAGTTAGAAGGGAGTTAGAGCTGCAAGCAGTTTGGTTTGGGAAATTAGATGCGAAATGACACTGCAAAGGCCTTCCAACAGGCTTGGAAAAGTGTGTTCTATATCTGTGCCAAACAGAGTCCCCGGAGGTTGAGCTTTCAGAAGCAAGCTTAACTGTTAGGGAGGAAGCAGCAGAAGGTGCCTCTCACATCTAGCCTGTAGGAATTCAGGTTGGCAAGTTCTATGGGGAAGCCCATTGCTGCCTATGGTGGAAACGGCATGGGAGATTTCAGTTTCAAAATCTCTGTGAAAAAGCGTCAGAGAAGCTTCTCCGTTTAGAATCCAGCATATCTCACTGAACCGAAGAAGTGGTAGTTAGAAGGGAGTTAGAGCTGCAAGCAGTTTGGTTTGGGAAATTAGACGCAAAATGAAACTGCAAATGCCTTCCAACAGGCTTGGAAAAGTGTGTTCTATATCTCTGCCAAACAAACTCCCCGGAGGTTGAGCTTTCAGAAGCTAGTTTAACTCTAAGGGAGGAAGCAGCAGAATGTGCCTCTCACATCTAGCCTGTAGGAATTCAGGTTGGCAAGTTCTATGGGGAAGCCCATTGCTGCCTATGGTGGAAACGGCATGGGAGATTTCGGTTTAAAAATCTCTGTGAAAAAGCGTCAGAGAAGCTTCTCCGTTTAGAATCCAGCATATCTCACTGAACCGAAGAAGTGGTAGTTAGAAGGGAGTTAGAGCTGCAAGCAGTTTGGTTTGGGAAATTAGACGCGAAATGAAACTGCAAATGCCCTCCAACAGGCTTGGAAAAGTGTGTTCTATATCTCTGCCAAACAAACTCCCCGGAGGTTGAGCTTTCAGAAGCTAGTTTAACTCTAAGGGAGGAAGCAGCAGAATGTGCCTCTCACATCTAGCCTGTAGGAATTCAGGTTGGCAAGTTCTATGGGGAAGCCCAGTGGCGCCTTCGTTGGAAACGGGTTTGGAAATTTCAGTTTCAAAATCTCTGTGAAAAAGCGTCAGAGAAGCTTCTCCGTTTAGAATCCAGCATATCTCACTGAACCGAAGAAGTGGTAGTTAGAAGGGAGTTAGAGCTGCAAGCAGTTTGGTTTGGGAAATTAGATGCGAAATGACACTGCAAAGGCCTTCCAACAGGCTTGGAAAAGTGTGTTCTATATCTCTGCCAAACAGACTCCCCGGAAGTTGAGCTTTCAGAAGCAAGCTTAACTCTTAGGGAGGAAGCAGCAGAATGTGCCTCTCACATCTAGCCTGTAGGAATTCAGGTTGGCAAGTTCTATGGGGAAGCCCATTGCTGCCTATGGTGGAAACGGCATGGGAGATTTCAGTTTCAAAATCTCTGTGAAAAAGCGTCAGAGAAGCTTCTCCGTTTAGAATCCAGCATATCTCACTGAACCGAAGAAGTGGTAGTTAGAAGGGAGTTAGAGCTGCAAGCAGTTTGGTTTGGGAAATTAGATGCGAAATGACACTGCAAAGGCCTTCCAACAGGCTTGGAAAAGTGTGTTCTATATCTGTGCCAAACAGAGTCCCCGGAGGTTGAGCTTTCAGAAGCAAGCTTAACTGTTAGGGAGGACGCAGCAGAATGTGCCTGTCACATCTAGCCTGTAGGAATTCAGGTTGGCAAGTTCTATGGGGAAGCCCATTGCTGCCTATGGTGGAAACGGCATGGGAGATTTCAGTTTCAAAATCTCTGTGAAAAAGCGTCAGAGAAGCTTCTCCGTTTAGAATCCAGCATATCTCACTGAACCGAAGAAGTGGTAGTTAGAAGGGAGTTAGAGCTGCAAGCAGTTTGGTTTGGGAAATTAGACGCGAAATGAAACTGCAAATGCCTTCCAACAGGCTTGGAAAAGTGTGTTCTATATCTCTGCCAAACAGACTCCCTGGAGGTTGAGCTTTCAGAAGCTAGTTTAACTCTAAGGGAGGAAGCAGCAGAATGTGCCTCTCACATCTAGCCTGTAGGAATTCAGGTTGGCAAGTTCTATGGGGAAGCCCATTGCTGCCTATGGTGGAAACAGCATGGGAGATTTCAGTTTCAAAATCTCTGTGAAAAAGCGTCAGAGAAGCTTCTCCGTTTAGAATCGAGCATATCTCACTGAACCGAAGAAGTGGTAGTTAGAAGGCAGTTAGAGCTGCAAGCAGTTTGGTTTGGGAAATTAGACGCGAAATGAAACTGCCAATGCCTTCCAACAGGCTTGGAAAAGTGTGTTCTATATCTCTGCCAAACAGACTCCCCGGAGGTTGAGCTTTCAGAAGCTAGTTTAACTCTAAGGGAGGAAGCAGCAGAATGTGCCTCTCACATCTAGCCTGTAGGAATTCAGGTTGGCAAGTTCTATGGGGAAGCCCATTGCTGCCTATGGTGGAAACGGCATGGGAGATTTCAGTTTCAAAATCTCTGTGAAAAAGCGTCAGAGAAGCTTCTCCGTTTAGAATCCAGCATATCTCACTGAACCGAAGAAGTGGTAGTTAGAAGGGAGTTAGAGCTGCAAGCAGTTTGGTTTGGGAAATTAGACGCGAAATGAAACTGCAAATGCCTTCCAACAGGGTTGGAAAAGTGTGTTCTATATCTCTGCCAAACAGACTCCCTGGAGGTTGAGCTTTCAGAAGCTAGTTTAACTCTAAGGGAGGAAGCAGCAGAATGTGCCTGTCACATCTAGCCTGTAGGAATTCAGGTTGGCAAGTTCTATGGGGAAGCCCATTGCTGGCTATGGTGGAAACAGCATGGGAGATTTCAGTTTTGAAATCTCTGTGAAAAAGCGTCAGAGAACCTTCTCCGTTTAGAATCCAGCATATCTCACTGAACCGAAGAAGTGGTAGTTAGAAGGCAGTTAGAGCTGCAAGCAGTTTGGTTTGGGAAATTAGACGCGAAATGAAACTGCAAATGCCTTCCAACAGGCTTGGAAAAGTGTGTTCTATATCTCTGCCAAACAAACTCCCCGGAGGTTGAGCTTTCAGAAGCTAGTTTAACTCTAAGGTAGGAAGCAGCAGAATGTGCCTCTCACATCTAGCCTGTAGGAATTCAGGTTGGCAAGTTCTATGGGGAAGCCCATTGGCGCCTTCGTTGGAAACGGGTTTGGAAATTTCAGTTTCAAAATCTCTGTGAAAAAGCGTCAGAGAAGCTTCTCCGTTTAGAATCCAGCATATCTCACTGAACCGAAGAAGTGGTAGTTAGAAGGGAGTTAGAGCTGCAAGCAGTTTGGTTTGGGAAATTAGATGCGAAATGACACTGCAAAGGCCTTCCAACAGGCTTGGAAAAGTGTGTTCTATATCTCTGCCAAACAGACTCCCCGGAGGTTGAGCTTTCAGAAGCAAGCTTAACTCTTAGGGAGGAAGCAGCAGAATGTGCCTCTCACATCTAGCCTGTAGGAATTCAGGTTGGCAAGTTCTATGGGGAAGCCCATTGCTGCCTATGGTGGAAACGGCATGGGAGATTTCAGTTTCAAAATCTCTGTGAAAAAGCGTCAGAGAAGCTTCTCCGTTTAGAATCCAGCATATCTCACTGAACCGAAGAAGTGGTAGTTAGAAGGGAGTTAGAGCTGCAAGCAGTTTGGTTTGGGAAATTAGATGCGAAATGACACTGCAAAGGCCTTCCAACAGGCTTGGAAAAGTGTGTTCTATATCTGTGCCAAACAGAGTCCCCGGAGGTTGAGCTCTCAGAAGCAAGCTTAACTGTTAGGGAGGAAGCAGCAGAAGGTGCCTCTCACATCTAGCCTGTAGGAATTCAGGTTGGCAAGTTCTATGGGGAAGCCCATTGCTGCCTATGGTGGATACGGCATGGGAGATTTCAGTTTCAAAATCTCTGTGAAAAAGAGTCAGAGAAGCTTCTCCGTTTAGAATCCAGCATATCTCACTGAACCGAAGAAGTGGTAGTTAGAAGGGAGTTAGAGCTGCAAGCAGTTTGGTTTGGGAAATTAGACGCAAAATGAAACTGCAAATGCCTTCCAACAGGCTTGGAAAAGGGTGTTCTATATCTCTGCCAAACAAACTCCCCGGAGGTTGAGCTTTCAGAAGCAAGTTTAACTCTAAGGGAGGAAGCAGCAGAATGTGCCTCTCACATCTAGCCTGTAGGAATTCAGGTTGGCAAGTTCTATGGGGAAGCCCATTGCTGCCTATGGTGGAAACGGCATGGGAGATTTCAGTTTCAAAATCTCTGTGAAAAAGCGTCAGAGAAGCTTCTCCGTTTAGAATCCAGCATATCTCACTGAACCGAAGAAGTGGTAGTTAGAAGGGAGTTAGAGCTGCAAGCAGTTTGGTTTGGGAAATTAGATGCGAAATGACACTGCAAAGCCTTCCAACAGGCTTGGAAAAGTGTGTTCTATATCTGTGCCAAACAGAGTCCCCGGAGGTTGAGCTTTCAGAAGCAAGCTTAACTGTTAGGGAGGAAGCAGCAGAAGGTGCCTCTCACATCTAGCCTGTAGGAATTCAGGTTGGCAAGTTCTATGGGGAAGCCCATTGCTGCCTATGGTGGAAACGGCATGGGAGATTTCAGTTTCAAAATCTCTGTGAAAAAGCGTCAGAGAAGCTTCTCCGTTTAGAATCCAGCATATCTCACTGAACCGAAGAAGTGGTAGTTAGAAGGGAGTTAGAGCTGCAAGCAGTTTGGTTTGGGAAATTAGACGCAAAATGAAACTGCAAATGCCTTCCAACAGGCTTGGAAAAGTGTGTTCTATATCTCTGCCAAACAAACTCCCCGGAGGTTGAGCTTTCAGAAGCTAGTTTAACTCTAAGGGAGGAAGCAGCAGAATGTGCCTCTCACATCTAGCCTGTAGGAATTCAGGTTGGCAAGTTCTATGGGGAAGCCCATTGCTGCCTATGGTGGAAACGGCATGGGAGATTTCGGTTTAAAAATCTCTGTGAAAAAGCGTCAGAGAAGCTTCTCCGTTTAGAATCCAGCATATCTCACTGAACCGAAGAAGTGGTAGTTAGAAGGGAGTTAGAGCTGCAAGCAGTTTGGTTTGGGAAATTAGACGCGAAATGAAACTGCAAATGCCCTCCAACAGGCTTGGAAAAGTGTGTTCTATATCTCTGCCAAACAAACTCCCCGGAGGTTGAGCTTTCAGAAGCTAGTTTAACTCTAAGGGAGGAAGCAGCAGAATGTGCCTCTCACATCTAGCCTGTAGGAATTCAGGTTGGCAAGTTCTATGGGGAAGCCCAGTGGCGCCTTCGTTGGAAACGGGTTTGGAAATTTCAGTTTCAAAATCTCTGTGAAAAAGCGTCAGAGAAGCTTCTCCGTTTAGAATCCAGCATATCTCACTGAACCGAAGAAGTGGTAGTTAGAAGGGAGTTAGAGCTGCAAGCAGTTTGGTTTGGGAAATTAGATGCGAAATGACACTGCAAAGGCCTTCCAACAGGCTTGGAAAAGTGTGTTCTATATCTCTGCCAAACAGACTCCCCGGAAGTTGAGCTTTCAGAAGCAAGCTTAACTCTTAGGGAGGAAGCAGCAGAATGTGCCTCTCACATCTAGCCTGTAGGAATTCAGGTTGGCAAGTTCTATGGGGAAGCCCATTGCTGCCTATGGTGGAAACGGCATGGGAGATTTCAGTTTCAAAATCTCTGTGAAAAAGCGTCAGAGAAGCTTCTCCGTTTAGAATCCAGCATATCTCACTGAACCGAAGAAGTGGTAGTTAGAAGGGAGTTAGAGCTGCAAGCAGTTTGGTTTGGGAAATTAGATGCGAAATGACACTGCAAAGGCCTTCCAACAGGCTTGGAAAAGTGTGTTCTATATCTGTGCCAAACAGAGTCCCCGGAGGTTGAGCTTTCAGAAGCAAGCTTAACTGTTAGGGAGGACGCAGCAGAATGTGCCTGTCACATCTAGCCTGTAGGAATTCAGGTTGGCAAGTTCTATGGGGAAGCCCATTGCTGCCTATGGTGGAAACGGCATGGGAGATTTCAGTTTCAAAATCTCTGTGAAAAAGCGTCAGAGAAGCTTCTCCGTTTAGAATCCAGCATATCTCACTGAACCGAAGAAGTGGTAGTTAGAAGGGAGTTAGAGCTGCAAGCAGTTTGGTTTGGGAAATTAGACGCGAAATGAAACTGCAAATGCCTTCCAACAGGCTTGGAAAAGTGTGTTCTATATCTCTGCCAAACAGACTCCCTGGAGGTTGAGCTTTCAGAAGCTAGTTTAACTCTAAGGGAGGAAGCAGCAGAATGTGCCTCTCACATCTAGCCTGTAGGAATTCAGGTTGGCAAGTTCTATGGGGAAGCCCATTGCTGCCTATGGTGGAAACAGCATGGGAGATTTCAGTTTCAAAATCTCTGTGAAAAAGCGTCAGAGAAGCTTCTCCGTTTAGAATCGAGCATATCTCACTGAACCGAAGAAGTGGTAGTTAGAAGGCAGTTAGAGCTGCAAGCAGTTTGGTTTGGGAAATTAGACGCGAAATGAAACTGCCAATGCCTTCCAACAGGCTTGGAAAAGTGTGTTCTATATCTCTGCCAAACAGACTCCCCGGAGGTTGAGCTTTCAGAAGCTAGTTTAACTCTAAGGGAGGAAGCAGCAGAATGTGCCTCTCACATCTAGCCTGTAGGAATTCAGGTTGGCAAGTTCTATGGGGAAGCCCATTGCTGCCTATGGTGGAAACGGCATGGGAGATTTCAGTTTCAAAATCTCTGTGAAAAAGCGTCAGAGAAGCTTCTCCGTTTAGAATCCAGCATATCTCACTGAACCGAAGAAGTGGTAGTTAGAAGGGAGTTAGAGCTGCAAGCAGTTTGGTTTGGGAAATTAGACGCGAAATGAAACTGCAAATGCCTTCCAACAGGGTTGGAAAAGTGTGTTCTATATCTCTGCCAAACAGACTCCCTGGAGGTTGAGCTTTCAGAAGCTAGTTTAACTCTAAGGGAGGAAGCAGCAGAATGTGCCTGTCACATCTAGCCTGTAGGAATTCAGGTTGGCAAGTTCTATGGGGAAGCCCATTGCTGGCTATGGTGGAAACAGCATGGGAGATTTCAGTTTTGAAATCTCTGTGAAAAAGCGTCAGAGAACCTTCTCCGTTTAGAATCCAGCATATCTCACTGAACCGAAGAAGTGGTAGTTAGAAGGCAGTTAGAGCTGCAAGCAGTTTGGTTTGGGAAATTAGACGCGAAATGAAACTGCAAATGCCTTCCAACAGGCTTGGAAAAGTGTGTTCTATATCTCTGCCAAACAAACTCCCCGGAGGTTGAGCTTTCAGAAGCTAGTTTAACTCTAAGGTAGGAAGCAGCAGAATGTGCCTCTCACATCTAGCCTGTAGGAATTCAGGTTGGCAAGTTCTATGGGGAAGCCCATTGGCGCCTTCGTTGGAAACGGGTTTGGAAATTTCAGTTTCAAAATCTCTGTGAAAAAGCGTCAGAGAAGCTTCTCCGTTTAGAATCCAGCATATCTCACTGAACCGAAGAAGTGGTAGTTAGAAGGGAGTTAGAGCTGCAAGCAGTTTGGTTTGGGAAATTAGATGCGAAATGACACTGCAAAGGCCTTCCAACAGGCTTGGAAAAGTGTGTTCTATATCTCTGCCAAACAGACTCCCCGGAGGTTGAGCTTTCAGAAGCAAGCTTAACTCTTAGGGAGGAAGCAGCAGAATGTGCCTCTCACATCTAGCCTGTAGGAATTCAGGTTGGCAAGTTCTATGGGGAAGCCCATTGCTGCCTATGGTGGAAACGGCATGGGAGATTTCAGTTTCAAAATCTCTGTGAAAAAGCGTCAGAGAAGCTTCTCCGTTTAGAATCCAGCATATCTCACTGAACCGAAGAAGTGGTAGTTAGAAGGGAGTTAGAGCTGCAAGCAGTTTGGTTTGGGAAATTAGATGCGAAATGACACTGCAAAGGCCTTCCAACAGGCTTGGAAAAGTGTGTTCTATATCTGTGCCAAACAGAGTCCCCGGAGGTTGAGCTCTCAGAAGCAAGCTTAACTGTTAGGGAGGAAGCAGCAGAAGGTGCCTCTCACATCTAGCCTGTAGGAATTCAGGTTGGCAAGTTCTATGGGGAAGCCCATTGCTGCCTATGGTGGAAACGGCATGGGAGATTTCAGTTTCAAAATCTCTGTGAAAAAGCGTCAGAGAAGCTTCTCCGTTTAGAATCCAGCATATCTCACTGAACCGAAGAAGTGGTAGTTAGAAGGGAGTTAGAGCTGCAAGCAGTTTGGTTTGGGAAATTAGACGCAAAATGAAACTGCAAATGCCTTCCAACAGGCTTGGAAAAGTGTGTTCTATATCTCTGCCAAACAAACTCCCCGGAGGTTGAGCTTTCAGAAGCTAGTTTAACTCTAAGGGAGGAAGCAGCAGAATGTGCCTCTCACATCTAGCCTGTAGGAATTCAGGTTGGCAAGTTCTATGGGGAAGCCCATTGCTGCCTATGGTGGAAACGGCATGGGAGATTTCGGTTTAAAAATCTCTGTGAAAAAGCGTCAGAGAAGCTTCTCCGTTTAGAATCCAGCATATCTCACTGAACCGAAGAAGTGGTAGTTAGAAGGGAGTTAGAGCTGCAAGCAGTTTGGTTTGGGAAATTAGACGCGAAATGAAACTGCAAATGCCCTCCAACAGGCTTGGAAAAGTGTGTTCTATATCTCTGCCAAACAAACTCCCCGGAGGTTGAGCTTTCAGAAGCTAGTTTAACTCTAAGGGAGGAAGCAGCAGAATGTGCCTCTCACATCTAGCCTGTAGGAATTCAGGTTGGCAAGTTCTATGGGGAAGCCCAGTGGCGCCTTCGTTGGAAACGGGTTTGGAAATTTCAGTTTCAAAATCTCTGTGAAAAAGCGTCAGAGAAGCTTCTCCGTTTAGAATCCAGCATATCTCACTGAACCGAAGAAGTGGTAGTTAGAAGGGAGTTAGAGCTGCAAGCAGTTTGGTTTGGGAAATTAGATGCGAAATGACACTGCAAAGGCCTTCCAACAGGCTTGGAAAAGTGTGTTCTATATCTCTGCCAAACAGACTCCCCGGAAGTTGAGCTTTCAGAAGCAAGCTTAACTCTTAGGGAGGAAGCAGCAGAATGTGCCTCTCACATCTAGCCTGTAGGAATTCAGGTTGGCAAGTTCTATGGGGAAGCCCATTGCTGCCTATGGTGGAAACGGCATGGGAGATTTCAGTTTCAAAATCTCTGTGAAAAAGCGTCAGAGAAGCTTCTCCGTTTAGAATCCAGCATATCTCACTGAACCGAAGAAGTGGTAGTTAGAAGGGAGTTAGAGCTGCAAGCAGTTTGGTTTGGGAAATTAGATGCGAAATGACACTGCAAAGGCCTTCCAACAGGCTTGGAAAAGTGTGTTCTATATCTGTGCCAAACAGAGTCCCCGGAGGTTGAGCTTTCAGAAGCAAGCTTAACTGTTAGGGAGGACGCAGCAGAATGTGCCTGTCACATCTAGCCTGTAGGAATTCAGGTTGGCAAGTTCTATGGGGAAGCCCATTGCTGCCTATGGTGGAAACGGCATGGGAGATTTCAGTTTCAAAATCTCTGTGAAAAAGCGTCAGAGAAGCTTCTCCGTTTAGAATCCAGCATATCTCACTGAACCGAAGAAGTGGTAGTTAGAAGGGAGTTAGAGCTGCAAGCAGTTTGGTTTGGGAAATTAGACGCGAAATGAAACTGCAAATGCCTTCCAACAGGCTTGGAAAAGTGTGTTCTATATCTCTGCCAAACAGACTCCCTGGAGGTTGAGCTTTCAGAAGCTAGTTTAACTCTAAGGGAGGAAGCAGCAGAATGTGCCTCTCACATCTAGCCTGTAGGAATTCAGGTTGGCAAGTTCTATGGGGAAGCCCATTGCTGCCTATGGTGGAAACAGCATGGGAGATTTCAGTTTCAAAATCTCTGTGAAAAAGCGTCAGAGAAGCTTCTCCGTTTAGAATCGAGCATATCTCACTGAACCGAAGAAGTGGTAGTTAGAAGGCAGTTAGAGCTGCAAGCAGTTTGGTTTGGGAAATTAGACGCGAAATGAAACTGCCAATGCCTTCCAACAGGCTTGGAAAAGTGTGTTCTATATCTCTGCCAAACAGACTCCCCGGAGGTTGAGCTTTCAGAAGCTAGTTTAACTCTAAGGGAGGAAGCAGCAGAATGTGCCTCTCACATCTAGCCTGTAGGAATTCAGGTTGGCAAGTTCTATGGGGAAGCCCATTGCTGCCTATGGTGGAAACGGCATGGGAGATTTCAGTTTCAAAATCTCTGTGAAAAAGCGTCAGAGAAGCTTCTCCGTTTAGAATCCAGCATATCTCACTGAACCGAAGAAGTGGTAGTTAGAAGGGAGTTAGAGCTGCAAGCAGTTTGGTTTGGGAAATTAGACGCGAAATGAAACTGCAAATGCCTTCCAACAGGGTTGGAAAAGTGTGTTCTATATCTCTGCCAAACAGACTCCCTGGAGGTTGAGCTTTCAGAAGCTAGTTTAACTCTAAGGGAGGAAGCAGCAGAATGTGCCTCTCACATCTAGCCTGTAGGAATTCAGGTTGGCAAGTTCTATGGGGAAGCCCATTGCTGGCTATGGTGGAAACAGCATGGGAGATTTCAGTTTTGAAATCTCTGTGAAAAAGCGTCAGAGAACCTTCTCCGTTTAGAATCCAGCATATCTCACTGAACCGAAGAAGTGGTAGTTAGAAGGCAGTTAGAGCTGCAAGCAGTTTGGTTTGGGAAATTAGACGCGAAATGAAACTGCAAATGCCTTCCAACAGGCTTGGAAAAGTGTGTTCTATATCTCTGCCAAACAAACTCCCCGGAGGTTGAGCTTTCAGAAGCTAGTTTAACTCTAAGGTAGGAAGCAGCAGAATGTGCCTCTCACATCTAGCCTGTAGGAATTCAGGTTGGCAAGTTCTATGGGGAAGCCCATTGGCGCCTTCGTTGGAAACGGGTTTGGAAATTTCAGTTTCAAAATCTCTGTGAAAAAGCGTCAGAGAAGCTTCTCCGTTTAGAATCCAGCATATCTCACTGAACCGAAGAAGTGGTAGTTAGAAGGGAGTTAGAGCTGCAAGCAGTTTGGTTTGGGAAATTAGATGCGAAATGACACTGCAAAGGCCTTCCAACAGGCTTGGAAAAGTGTGTTCTATATCTCTGCCAAACAGACTCCCCGGAGGTTGAGCTTTCAGAAGCAAGCTTAACTCTTAGGGAGGAAGCAGCAGAATGTGCCTCTCACATCTAGCCTGTAGGAATTCAGGTTGGCAAGTTCTATGGGGAAGCCCATTGCTGCCTATGGTGGAAACGGCATGGGAGATTTCAGTTTCAAAATCTCTGTGAAAAAGCGTCAGAGAAGCTTCTCCGTTTAGAATCCAGCATATCTCACTGAACCGAAGAAGTGGTAGTTAGAAGGGAGTTAGAGCTGCAAGCAGTTTGGTTTGGGAAATTAGATGCGAAATGACACTGCAAAGGCCTTCCAACAGGCTTGGAAAAGTGTGTTCTATATCTGTGCCAAACAGAGTCCCCGGAGGTTGAGCTCTCAGAAGCAAGCTTAACTGTTAGGGAGGAAGCAGCAGAAGGTGCCTCTCACATCTAGCCTGTAGGAATTCAGGTTGGCAAGTTCTATGGGGAAGCCCATTGCTGCCTATGGTGGAAACGGCATGGGAGATTTCAGTTTCAAAATCTCTGTGAAAAAGAGTCAGAGAAGCTTCTCCGTTTAGAATCCAGCATATCTCACTGAACCGAAGAAGTGGTAGTTAGAAGGGAGTTAGAGCTGCAAGCAGTTTGGTTTGGGAAATTAGACGCAAAATGAAACTGCAAATGCCTTCCAACAGGCTTGGAAAAGGGTGTTCTATATCTCTGCCAAACAAACTCCCCGGAGGTTGAGCTTTCAGAAGCAAGTTTAACTCTAAGGGAGGAAGCAGCAGAATGTGCCTCTCACATCTAGCCTGTAGGAATTCAGGTTGGCAAGTTCTATGGGGAAGCCCATTGCTGCCTATGGTGGAAACGGCATGGGAGATTTCAGTTTAAAAATCTCTGTGAAAAAGCGTCAGAGAAGCTTCTCCGTTTAGAATCCAGCATATCTCACTGAACCGAAGAAGTGGTAGTTAGAAGGGAGTTAGAGCTGCAAGCAGTTTGGTTTGGGAAATTAGACGCGAAATGAAACTGCAAATGCCCTCCAACAGGCTTGGAAAACTGTGTTCTATATCTCTGCCAAACAAACTCCCCGGAGGTTGAGCTTTCAGAAGCTAGTTTAACTCTAAGGGAGGAAGCAGCAGAATGTGCCTCTCACATCTAGCCTGTAGGAATTCAGGTTGGCAAGTTCTATGGGGAAGCCCATTGCTGCCTATGGTGGAAACGGCATGGGAGATTTCAGTTTCAAAATCTCTGTGAAAAAGCGTCAGAGAAGCTTCTCCGTTTAGAATCCAGCATATCTCACTGAACCGAAGAAGTGGTAGTTAGAAGGGAGTTAGAGCTGCAAGCAGTTTGGTTTGGGAAATCAGATGCGAAATGACACTGGAAAGGCCTTCCAACAGGCTTGGAAAAGTGTGTTCTATATCTGTGCCAAACAGAGTCCCCGGAGGTTGAGCTTTCAGAAGCAAGCTTAACTGTTAGGGAGGACGCAGCAGAATGTGCCTGTCACATCTAGCCTGTAGGAATTCAGGTTGGCAAGTTCTATGGGGAAGCCCATTGCTGCCTATGGTGGAAACGGCATGGGAGATTTCAGTTTCAAAATCTCTGTGAAAAAGCGTCAGAGAAGCTTCTCCGTTTAGAATCCAGCATATCTCACTGAACCGAAGAAGTGGTAGTTAGAAGGGAGTTAGAGCTGCAAGCAGTTTGGTTTGGGAAATTAGACGCGAAATGAAACTGCAAATGCCTTCCAACAGGCTTGGAAAAGTGTGTTCTATATCTCTGCCAAACAGACTCCCTGGAGGTTGAGCTTTCAGAAGCTAGTTTAACTCTAAGGGAGGAAGCAGCAGAATGTGCCTCTCACATCTAGCCTGTAGGAATTCAGGTTGGCAAGTTCTATGGGGAAGCCCATTGCTGCCTATGGTGGAAACAGCATGGGAGATTTCAGTTTCAAAATCTCTGTGAAAAAGCGTCAGAGAAGCTTCTCCGTTTAGAATCGAGCATATCTCACTGAACCGAAGAAGTGGTAGTTAGAAGGCAGTTAGAGCTGCAAGCAGTTTGGTTTGGGAAATTAGACGCGAAATGAAACTGCCAATGCCTTCCAACAGGCTTGGAAAAGTGTGTTCTATATCTCTGCCAAACAGACTCCCCGGAGGTTGAGCTTTCAGAAGCTAGTTTAACTCTAAGGGAGGAAGCAGCAGAATGTGCCTCTCACATCTAGCCTGTAGGAATTGAGGTTGGCAAGTTCTATGGGGAAGCACATTGTCACCTTCGTTGGAAACGGGTTTGGAAATTTCAGTTTCAAAATCTCTGTGAAAAAGCGTCAGAGAAGCTTCTCCGTTTAGAATCCAGCATATCTCACTGAACCGAAGAAGTGGTAGTTAGAAGGGAGTTAGAGCTGCAAGCAGTTTGGTTTGGGAAATTAGACGCGAAATGAAACTGCAAATGCCTTCCAACAGGCTTGGAAAAGTGTGTTCTATATCTCTGCCAAACAAACTCCCCGGAGGTTGAGCTTTCAGAAGCAAGTTTAACTCTAAGGGAGGAAGCAGCAGAATGTGCCTCTCACATCTAGCCTGTAGGAATTCAGGTTGGCAAGTTCTATGGGGAAGCCCATTGCTGCCTATGGTGGAAACGGCATGGGAGATTTCAGTTTCAAAATCTCTGTGAAAAAGCGTCAGAGAAGCTTCTCCGTTTAGAATCCAGCATATCTCACTGAACCGAAGAAGTGGTAGTTAGAAGGGAGTTAGAGCTGCAAGCAGTTTGGTTTGGGAAATTAGACGCGAAATGAAACTGCAAATGCCTTCCAACAGGCTTGGAAAAGTGTGTTCTATATCTCTGCCAAACAGACTCCCTGGAGGTTGAGCTTTCAGAAGCTAGTTTAACTCTAAGGGAGGAAGCAGCAGAATGTGCCTCTCACATCTAGCCTGTAGGAATTCAGGTTGGCAAGTTCTATGGGGAAGCCCATTGCTGCCTATGGTGGAAACGGCATGGGAGATTTCAGTTTCAAAATCTCTGTGAAAAAGCGTCAGAGAAGCTTCTCCGTTTAGAATCCAGCATATCTCACTGAACCGAAGAAGTGGTAGTTAGAAGGGAGTTAGAGCTGCAAGCAGTTTGGTTTGGGAAATTAGATGCGAAATGACACTGCAAAGGCCTTCCAACAGGCTTGGAAAAGTGTGTTCTATATCTGTGCCAAACAGAGTCCCCGGAGGTTGAGCTTTCAGAAGCAAGCTTAACTGTTAGGGAGGACGCAGCAGAATGTGCCTGTCACATCTAGCCTGTAGGAATTCAGGTTGGCAAGTTCTATGGGGAAGCCCATTGCTGCCTATGGTGGAAACGGCATGGGAGATTTCAGTTTCAAAATCTCTGTGAAAAAGCGTCAGAGAAGCTTCTCCGTTTAGAATCCAGCATATCTCACTGAACCGAAGAAGTGGTAGTTAGAAGGGAGTTAGAGCTGCAAGCAGTTTGGTTTGGGAAATTAGACGCGAAATGAAACTGCAAATGCCTTCCAACAGGGTTGGAAAAGTGTGTTCTATATCTCTGCCAAACAGACTCCCTGGAGGTTGAGCTTTCAGAAGCTAGTTTAACTCTAAGGGAGGAAGCAGCAGAATGTGCCTCTCACATCTAGCCTGTAGGAATTCAGGTTGGCAAGTTCTATGGGGAAGCCCATTGCTGGCTATGGTGGAAACAGCATGGGAGATTTCAGTTTTGAAATCTCTGTGAAAAAGCGTCAGAGAACCTTCTCCGTTTAGAATCCAGCATATCTCACTGAACCGAAGAAGTGGTAGTTAGAAGGCAGTTAGAGCTGCAAGCAGTTTGGTTTGGGAAATTAGACGCGAAATG
Source organism: Cynocephalus volans (assembly GCF_027409185.1). Classification (NCBI taxonomy): domain Eukaryota; kingdom Metazoa; phylum Chordata; class Mammalia; order Dermoptera; family Cynocephalidae; genus Cynocephalus; species Cynocephalus volans. The sequence continues at coordinate 77,597 of NW_026902416.1, read as the reverse complement.
AAACTGCAAATGCCTTCCAACAGGCTTGGAAAAGTGTGTTCTATATCTCTGCCAAACAAACTCCCCGGAGGTTGAGCTTTCAGAAGCTAGTTTAACTCTAAGGTAGGAAGCAGCAGAATGTGCCTCTCACATCTAGCCTGTAGGAATTCAGGTTGGCAAGTTCTATGGGGAAGCCCATTGGCGCCTTCGTTGGAAACGGGTTTGGAAATTTCAGTTTCAAAATCTCTGTGAAAAAGCGTCAGAGAAGCTTCTCCGTTTAGAATCCAGCATATCTCACTGAACCGAAGAAGTGGTAGTTAGAAGGGAGTTAGAGCTGCAAGCAGTTTGGTTTGGGAAATTAGATGCGAAATGACACTGCAAAGGCCTTCCAACAGGCTTGGAAAAGTGTGTTCTATATCTCTGCCAAACAGACTCCCCGGAGGTTGAGCTTTCAGAAGCAAGCTTAACTCTTAGGGAGGAAGCAGCAGAATGTGCCTCTCACATCTAGCCTGTAGGAATTCAGGTTGGCAAGTTCTATGGGGAAGCCCATTGCTGCCTATGGTGGAAACGGCATGGGAGATTTCAGTTTCAAAATCTCTGTGAAAAAGCGTCAGAGAAGCTTCTCCGTTTAGAATCCAGCATATCTCACTGAACCGAAGAAGTGGTAGTTAGAAGGGAGTTAGAGCTGCAAGCAGTTTGGTTTGGGAAATTAGATGCGAAATGACACTGCAAAGGCCTTCCAACAGGCTTGGAAAAGTGTGTTCTATATCTGTGCCAAACAGAGTCCCCGGAGGTTGAGCTCTCAGAAGCAAGCTTAACTGTTAGGGAGGAAGCAGCAGAAGGTGCCTCTCACATCTAGCCTGTAGGAATTCAGGTTGGCAAGTTCTATGGGGAAGCCCATTGCTGCCTATGGTGGAAACGGCATGGGAGATTTCAGTTTCAAAATCTCTGTGAAAAAGAGTCAGAGAAGCTTCTCCGTTTAGAATCCAGCATATCTCACTGAACCGAAGAAGTGGTAGTTAGAAGGGAGTTAGAGCTGCAAGCAGTTTGGTTTGGGAAATTAGACGCAAAATGAAACTGCAAATGCCTTCCAACAGGCTTGGAAAAGGGTGTTCTATATCTCTGCCAAACAAACTCCCCGGAGGTTGAGCTTTCAGAAGCAAGTTTAACTCTAAGGGAGGAAGCAGCAGAATGTGCCTCTCACATCTAGCCTGTAGGAATTCAGGTTGGCAAGTTCTATGGGGAAGCCCATTGCTGCCTATGGTGGAAACGGCATGGGAGATTTCAGTTTAAAAATCTCTGTGAAAAAGCGTCAGAGAAGCTTCTCCGTTTAGAATCCAGCATATCTCACTGAACCGAAGAAGTGGTAGTTAGAAGGGAGTTAGAGCTGCAAGCAGTTTGGTTTGGGAAATTAGACGCGAAATGAAACTGCAAATGCCCTCCAACAGGCTTGGAAAACTGTGTTCTATATCTCTGCCAAACAAACTCCCCGGAGGTTGAGCTTTCAGAAGCTAGTTTAACTCTAAGGGAGGAAGCAGCAGAATGTGCCTCTCACATCTAGCCTGTAGGAATTCAGGTTGGCAAGTTCTATGGGGAAGCCCATTGCTGCCTATGGTGGAAACGGCATGGGAGATTTCAGTTTCAAAATCTCTGTGAAAAAGCGTCAGAGAAGCTTCTCCGTTTAGAATCCAGCATATCTCACTGAACCGAAGAAGTGGTAGTTAGAAGGGAGTTAGAGCTGCAAGCAGTTTGGTTTGGGAAATTAGATGCGAAATGACACTGCAAAGGCCTTCCAACAGGCTTGGAAAAGTGTGTTCTATATCTGTGCCAAACAGAGTCCCCGGAGGTTGAGCTTTCAGAAGCAAGCTTAACTGTTAGGGAGGACGCAGCAGAATGTGCCTGTCACATCTAGCCTGTAGGAATTCAGGTTGGCAAGTTCTATGGGGAAGCCCATTGCTGCCTATGGTGGAAACGGCATGGGAGATTTCAGTTTCAAAATCTCTGTGAAAAAGCGTCAGAGAAGCTTCTCCGTTTAGAATCCAGCATATCTCACTGAACCGAAGAAGTGGTAGTTAGAAGGGAGTTAGAGCTGCAAGCAGTTTGGTTTGGGAAATTAGACGCGAAATGAAACTGCAAATGCCTTCCAACAGGCTTGGAAAAGTGTGTTCTATATCTCTGCCAAACAGACTCCCTGGAGGTTGAGCTTTCAGAAGCTAGTTTAACTCTAAGGGAGGAAGCAGCAGAATGTGCCTCTCACATCTAGCCTGTAGGAATTCAGGTTGGCAAGTTCTATGGGGAAGCCCATTGCTGCCTATGGTGGAAACAGCATGGGAGATTTCAGTTTCAAAATCTCTGTGAAAAAGCGTCAGAGAAGCTTCTCCGTTTAGAATCCAGCATATCTCACTGAACCGAAGAAGTGGTAGTTAGAAGGCAGTTAGAGCTGCAAGCAGTTTGGTTTGGGAAATTAGACGCGAAATGAAACTGCCAATGCCTTCCAACAGGCTTGGAAAAGTGTGTTCTATATCTCTGCCAAACAGACTCCCCGGAGGTTGAGCTTTCAGAAGCTAGTTTAACTCTAAGGGAGGAAGCAGCAGAATGTGCCTCTCACATCTAGCCTGTAGGAATTGAGGTTGGCAAGTTCTATGGGGAAGCACATTGTCACCTTCGTTGGAAACGGGTTTGGAAATTTCAGTTTCAAAATCTCTGTGAAAAAGCGTCAGAGAAGCTTCTCCGTTTAGAATCCAGCATATCTCACTGAACCGAAGAAGTGGTAGTTAGAAGGGAGTTAGAGCTGCAAGCAGTTTGGTTTGGGAAATTAGACGCGAAATGAAACTGCAAATGCCTTCCAACAGGCTTGGAAAAGTGTGTTCTATATCTCTGCCAAACAAACTCCCCGGAGGTTGAGCTTTCAGAAGCAAGTTTAACTCTAAGGGAGGAAGCAGCAGAATGTGCCTCTCACATCTAGCCTGTAGGAATTCAGGTTGGCAAGTTCTATGGGGAAGCCCATTGCTGCCTATGGTGGAAACGGCATGGGAGATTTCAGTTTCAAAATCTCTGTGAAAAAGCGTCAGAGAAGCTTCTCCGTTTAGAATCCAGCATATCTCACTGAACCGAAGAAGTGGTAGTTAGAAGGGAGTTAGAGCTGCAAGCAGTTTGGTTTGGGAAATTAGACGCGAAATGAAACTGCAAATGCCTTCCAACAGGCTTGGAAAAGTGTGTTCTATATCTCTGCCAAACAGACTCCCTGGAGGTTGAGCTTTCAGAAGCTAGTTTAACTCTAAGGGAGGAAGCAGCAGAATGTGCCTCTCACATCTAGCCTGTAGGAATTCAGGTTGGCAAGTTCTATGGGGAAGCCCATTGCTGCCTATGGTGGAAACAGCATGGGAGATTTCAGTTTCAAAATCTCTGTGAAAAAGCGTCAGAGAAGCTTCTCCGTTTAGAATCCAGCATATCTCACTGAACCGAAGAAGTGGTAGTTAGAAGGGAGTTAGAGCTGCAAGCAGTTTGGTTTGGGAAATTAGATGCGAAATGACACTGCAAAGGCCTTCCAACAGGCTTGGAAAAGTGTGTTCTATATCTCTGCCAAACAGACTCCCCGGAGGTTGAGCTTTCAGAAGCAAGCTTAACTCTTAGGGAGGAAGCAGCAGAATGAGCCTCTCACATCTAGCCTGTAGGAATTCAGGTTGGCAAGTTCTATGGGGAAGCCCATTGCTGCCTATGGTGGAAACGGCATGGGAGATTTCAGTTTCAAAATCTCTGTGAAAAAGCGTCAGAGAAGCTTCTCCGTTTAGAATCCAGCATATCTCACTGAACCAAAGAAGTGGTAGTTAGAAGGGAGTTAGAGCTGCAAGCAGTTTGGTTTGGGAAATTAGATGCGAAATGACACTGCAAAGGCCTTCCAACAGGCTTGGAAAAGTGTGTTCTATATCTGTGCCAAACAGAGTCCCCGGAGGTTGAGCTCTCAGAAGCAAGCTTAACTGTTAGGGAGGAAGCAGCAGAAGGTGCCTCTCACATCTAGCCTGTAGGAATTCAGGTTGGCAAGTTCTATGGGGAAGCCCATTGCTGCCTATGGTGGAAACGGCATGGGAGATTTCAGTTTCAAAATCTCTGTGAAAAAGCGTCAGAGAAGCTTCTCCGTTTAGAATCCAGCATATCTCACTGAACCGAAGAAGTGGTAGTTAGAAGGGAGTTAGAGCTGCAAGCAGTTTGGTTTGGGAAATTAGACGCAAAATGAAACTGCAAATGCCTTCCAACAGGCTTGGAAAAGGGTGTTCTATATCTCTGCCAAACAAACTCCCCGGAGGTTGAGCTTTCAGAAGCAAGTTTAACTCTAAGGGAGGAAGCAGCAGAATGTGCCTCTCACATCTAGCCTGTAGGAATTCAGGTTGGCAAGTTCTATGGGGAAGCCCATTGCTGCCTATGGTGGAAACGGCATGGGAGATTTCAGTTTCAAAATCTCTGTGAAAAAGCGTCAGAGAAGCTTCTCCGTTTAGAATCCAGCATATCTCACTGAACCGAAGAAGTGGTAGTTAGAAGGGAGTTAGAGCTGCAAGCAGTTTGGTTTGGGAAATTAGATGCGAAATGACACTGCAAAGGCCTTCCAACAGGCTTGGAAAAGTGTGTTCTATATCTGTGCCAAACAGAGTCCCCGGAGGTTGAGCTTTCAGAAGCAAGCTTAACTGTTAGGGAGGACGCAGCAGAATGTGCCTGTCACATCTAGCCTGTAGGAATTCAGGTTGGCAAGTTCTATGGGGAAGCCCATTGCTGCCTATGGTGGAAACGGCATGGGAGATTTCAGTTTCAAAATCTCTGTGAAAAAGCGTCAGAGAAGCTTCTCCGTTTAGAATCCAGCATATCTCACTGAACCGAAGAAGTGGTAGTTAGAAGGGAGTTAGAGCTGCAAGCAGTTTGGTTTGGGAAATTAGACGCGAAATGAAACTGCAAATGCCTTCCAACAGGCTTGGAAAAGTGTGTTCTATATCTCTGCCAAACAGACTCCCTGGAGGTTGAGCTTTCAGAAGCTAGTTTAACTCTAAGGGAGGAAGCAGCAGAATGTGCCTCTCACATCTAGCCTGTAGGAATTCAGGTTGGCAAGTTCTATGGGGAAGCCCATTGCTGCCTATGGTGGAAACAGCATGGGAGATTTCAGTTTCAAAATCTCTGTGAAAAAGCGTCAGAGAAGCTTCTCCGTTTAGAATCGAGCATATCTCACTGAACCGAAGAAGTGGTAGTTAGAAGGCAGTTAGAGCTGCAAGCAGTTTGGTTTGGGAAATTAGACGCGAAATGAAACTGCCAATGCCTTCCAACAGGCTTGGAAAAGTGTGTTCTATATCTCTGCCAAACAGACTCCCCGGAGGTTGAGCTTTCAGAAGCTAGTTTAACTCTAAGGGAGGAAGCAGCAGAATGTGCCTCTCACATCTAGCCTGTAGGAATTCAGGTTGGCAAGTTCTATGGGGAAGCACATTGTCACCTTCGTTGGAAACGGGTTTGGAAATTTCAGTTTCAAAATCTCTGTGAAAAAGCGTCAGAGAAGCTTCTCCGTTTAGAATCCAGCATATCTCACTGAACCGAAGAAGTGGTAGTTAGAAGGGAGTTAGAGCTGCAAGCAGTTTGGTTTGGGAAATTAGACGCGAAATGAAACTGCAAATGCCTTCCAACAGGCTTGGAAAAGTGTGTTCTATATCTCTGCCAAACAAACTCCCCGGAGGTTGAGCTTTCAGAAGCTAGTTTAACTCTAAGGGAGGAAGCAGCAGAATGTGCCTCTCACATCTAGCCTGTAGGAATTCAGGTTGGCAAGTTCTATGGGGAAGCACATTGTCACCTTCGTTGGAAACGGGTTTGGAAATTTCAGTTTCAAAATCTCTGTGAAAAAGCGTCAGAGAAGCTTCTCCGTTTAGAATCCAGCATATCTCACTGAACCGAAGAAGTGGTAGTTAGAAGGGAGTTAGAGCTGCAAGCAGTTTGGTTTGGGAAATTAGACGCGAAATGAAACTGCAAATGCCTTCCAACAGGCTTGGAAAAGTGTGTTCTATATCTCTGCCAAACAAACTCCCCGGAGGTTGAGCTTTCAGAAGCAAGTTTAACTCTAAGGGAGGAAGCAGCAGAATGTGCCTCTCACATCTAGCCTGTAGGAATTCAGGTTGACAAGTTCTATGGGGAAGCCCATTGCTGCCTATGGTGGAAACAGCATGGGAGATTTCAGTTTCAAAATCTCTGCGAAAAAGCGTCAGAGAAGCTTCTCCGTTTAGAATCCAGCATATCTCACTGAACCGAAGAAGTGGTAGTTAGAAGGGAGTTAGAGCTGCAAGCAGTTTGGTTTGGGAAATTAGATGCGAAATGACACTGCAAAGGCCTTCCAACAGGCTTGGAAAAGTGTGTTCTATATCTCTGCCAAACAGACTCCCCGGAGGTTGAGCTTTCAGAAGCAAGCTTAACTCTTAGGGAGGAAGCAGCAGAATGTGCCTCTCACATCTAGCCTGTAGGAATTCAGGTTGGCAAGTTCTATGGGGAAGCCCATTGCTGCCTATGGTGGAAACGGCATGGGAGATTTCAGTTTCAAAATCTCTGTGAAAAAGCGTCAGAGAAGCTTCTCCGTTTAGAATCCAGCATATCTCACTGAACCGAAGAAGTGGTAGTTAGAAGGGAGTTAGAGCTGCAAGCAGTTTGGTTTGGGAAATTAGATGCGAAATGACACTGCAAAGGCCTTCCAACAGGCTTGGAAAAGTGTGTTCTATATCTGTGCCAAACAGAGTCCCCGGAGGTTGAGCTTTCAGAAGCAAGCTTAACTGTTAGGGAGGAAGCAGCAGAATGTGCCTCTCACATCTAGCCTGTAGGAATTCAGGTTGGCAAGTTCTATGGGGAAGCCCATTGCTGCCTATGGTGGAAACGGCATGGGAGATTTCAGTTTCAAAATCTCTGTGAAAAAGCGTCAGAGAAGCTTCTCCGTTTAGAATCCAGCATATCTCACTGAACCGAAGAAGTGGTAGTTAGAAGGGAGTTAGAGCTGCAAGCTGTTTGGTTTGGGAAATTAGACGCGAAATGAAACTGCAAATGCCTTCCAACAGGCTTGGAAAAGTGTGTTCTATATCTCTGCCAAACAAACTCCCCGGAGGTTGAGCTTTCAGAAGCAAGTTTAACTCTAAGGGAGGAAGCAGCAGAATGTGCCTCTCACATCTAGCCTGTAGGAATTCAGGTTGGCAAGTTCTATGGGGAAGCCCATTGCTGCCTATGGTGGAAACGGCATGGGAGATTTCAGTTTCAAAATCTCTGTGAAAAAGCGTCAGAGAAGCTTCTCCGTTTAGAATCCAGCATATCTCACTGAACCGAAGAAGTGGTAGTTAGAAGGGAGTTAGAGCTGCAAGCAGTTTGGTTTGGGAAATTAGACGCGAAATGAAACTGCAAATGCCCTCCAACAGGCTTGGAAAAGTGTGTTCTATATCTCTGCCAAACAAACTCCCCGGAGGTTGAGCTTTCAGAAGCTAGTTTAACTCTAAGGGAGGAAGCAGCAGAATGTGCCTCTCACATCTAGCCTGTAGGAATTCAGGTTGGCAAGTTCTATGGGGAAGCCCATTGGCGCCTTCGTTGGAAACGGGTTTGGAAATTTCAGTTTCAAAATCTCTGTGAAAAAGCGTCAGAGAAGCTTCTCCGTTTAGAATCCAGCATATCTCACTGAACCGAAGAAGTGGTAGTTAGAGGGGAGTTAGAGCTGCAAGCAGTTTGGTTTGGGAAATTAGATGCGAAATGACACTGCAAAGGCCTTCCAACAGGCTTGGAAAAGTGTGTTCTATATCTGTGCCAAACAGAGTCCCCGGAGGTTGAGCTTTCAGAAGCAAGCTTAACTGTTAGGGAGGAAGCAGCAGAATGTGCCTCTCACATCTAGCCTGTAGGAATTCAGGTTGGCAAGTTCTATGGGGAAGCCCATTGCTGCCTATGGTGGAAACGGCATGGGAGATTTCAGTTTCAAAATCTCTGTGAAAAAGCGTCAGAGAAGCTTCTCCGTTTAGAATCCAGCATATCTCACTGAACCGAAGAAGTGGTAGTTAGAAGGCAGTTAGAGCTGCAAGCAGTTTGGTTTGGGAAATTAGACGCGAAATGAAACTGCAAATGCCTTCCAACAGGCTTGGAAAAGTGTGTTCTATATCTCTGCCAAACAGACTCCCTGGAGGTTGAGCTTTCAGAAGCTAGTTTAACTCTAAGGGAGGAAGCAGCAGAATGTGCCTCTCACATCTAGCCTGTAGGAATTCAGGTTGGCAAGTTCTATGGGGAAGCCCATTGCTGGCTATGGTGGAAACAGCATGGGAGATTTCAGTTTTGAAATCTCTGTGAAAAAGCGTCAGAGAAGCTTCTCCGTTTAGAATCCAGCATATCTCACTGAACCGAAGAAGTGGTAGTTAGAAGGCAGTTAGAGCTGCAAGCAGTTTGGTTTGGGAAATTAGACGCGAAATGAAACTGCAAATGCCTTCCAACAGGCTTGGAAAAGTGTGTTCTATATCTCTGCCAAACAAACTCCCCGGAGGTTGAGCTTTCAGAAGCTAGTTTAACTCTAAGGGAGGAAGCAGCAGAATGTGCCTCTCACATCTAGCCTGTAGGAATTCAGGTTGGCAAGTTCTATGGGGAAGCCCATTGGCGCCTTCGTTGGAAACGGGTTTGGAAATTTCAGTTTCAAAATCTCTATGAAAAAGCGTCAGAGAAGCTTCTCCGTTTAGAATCCAGCATATCTCACTGAACCGAAGAAGTGGTAGTTAGAAGGGAGTTAGAGCTCCAAGCAGTTTGGTTTGGGAAATTAGACGCGAAATGAAACTGCAAATGCCTTCCAACAGGCTTGGAAAAGTGTGTTCTATATCTCTGCCAAACAAACTCCCCGGAGGTTGAGCTTTCAGAAGCAAGTTTAACTCTAAGGGAGGAAGCAGCAGAATGTGCCTCTCACATCTAGCCTGTAGGAATTCAGGTTGGCAAGTTCTATGGGGAAGCCCATTGCTGCCTATGGTGGAAACGGCATGGGAGATTTCAGTTTCAAAATCTCTGTGAAAAAGCGTCAGAGAAGCTTCTCCGTTTAGAATCCAGCATATCTCACTGAACCGAAGAAGTGGTAGTTAGAAGGGAGTTAGAGCTGCAAGCAGTTTGGTTTGGGAAATTAGATGAGAAATGACACTGCAAAGGCCTTCCAACAGGCTTGGAAAAGTGTGTTCTATATCTCTGCCAAACAGACTCCCCGGAGGTTGAGCTTTCAGAAGCAAGCTTAACTGTTAGGGAGGAAGCAGCAGAATGTGCCTCTCACATCTAGCCTGTAGGAATTCAGGTTGGCAAGTTCTATGGGGAAGCCCATTGCTGCCTATGGTGGAAACGGCATGGGAGATTTCAGTTTCAAAATCTCTGTGAAAAAGCGTCAGAGAAGCTTCTCCGTTTAGAATCCAGCATATCTCACTGAACCGAAGAAGTGGTAGTTAGAAGGCAGTTAGAGCTGCAAGCAGTTTGGTTTGGGAAATTAGACGCGAAATGAAACTGCAAATGCCTTCCAACAGGCTTGGAAAAGTGTGTTCTATATCTCTGCCAAACAGACTCCCTGGAGGTTGAGCTTTCAGAAGCTAGTTTAACTCTAAGGGAGGAAGCAGCAGAATGTGCCTCTCACATCTAGCCTGTAGGAATTCAGGTTGGCAAGTTCTATGGGGAAGCCCATTGGTGGCTATTGTGGAAACAGCATGGGAGATTTCAGTTTTGAAATCTCTGTGAAAAAGCGTCAGAGAAGCTTCTCCGTTTAGAATCCAGCATATCTCACTGAACCGAAGAAGTGGTAGTTAGAAGGGAGTTAGAGCTGCAAGCAGTTTGGTTTGGGAAATTAGACGCGAAATGAAACTGCAAATGCCTTCCAACAGGCTTGGAAAAGTGTGTTCTATATCTCTGCCAAACAAACTCCCCGGAGGTTGAGCTTTCAGAAGCTAGTTTAACTCTAAGGGAGGAAGCAGCAGAATGTGCCTCTCACATCTAGCCTGTAGGAATTCAGGTCTGCAAGTTCTATGGGGAAGACCATTGGCGCCTTCGTTGGAAACGGGTTTGGAAATTTCAGTTTCAAAATCTCTGTGAAAAAGCGTCAGAGAAGCTTCTCCGTTTAGAATCCAGCATATCTCACTGAACCGAAGAAGTGGTAGTTAGAAGGGAGTTAGAGCTGCAAGCAGTTTGGTTTGGGAAATTAGACGCGAAATGAAACTGCAAATGCCTTCCAACAGGCTTGGAAAAGTGTGTTCTATATCTCTGCCAAACAAACTCCCCGGAGGTTGAGCTTTCAGAAGCAAGTTTAACTCTAAGGGAGGAAGCAGCAGAATGTGCCTCTCACAGCTAGCCTGTAGGAATTCAGGTTGGCAAGTTCTATGGGGAAGCCCATTGCTGCCTATGGTGGAAACGGCATGGGAGATTTCAGTTTCAAAATCTCTGTGAAAAAGCGTCAGAGAAGCTTCTCCGTTTAGAATCCAGCATATCTCACTGAACCGAAGAAGTGGTAGTTAGAAGGCAGTTAGAGCTGCAAGCAGTTTGGTTTGGGAAATTAGACGCGAAATGAAACTGCAAATGCCTTCCAACAGGCTTGGAAAAGTGTGTTCTATATCTCTGCCAAACAAACTCCCCGGAGGTTGAGCTTTCAGAAGCTAGTTTAACTCTAAGGGAGGAAGCAGCAGAATGTGCCTCTCACATCTAGCCTGTAGGAATTCAGGTTGGCAAGTTCTATGGGGAAGCCCATTGCTGCCTATGGTGGAAACGGCATGGGAGATTTCAGTTTCAAAATCTCTGTGAAAAAGCGTCAGAGAAGCTTCTCCGTTTAGAATCCAGCATATCTCACTGAACCGAAGAAGTGGTAGTTAGAAGGGAGTTAGAGCTGCAAGCAGTTTGGTTTGGGAAATTAGATGCGAAATGACACTGCAAAGGCCTTCCAACAGGCTTGGAAAAGTGTGTTCTATATCTGTGCCAAACAGAGTCCCCGGAGGTTGAGCTTTCAGAAGCAAGCTTAACTGTTAGGGAGGAAGCAGCAGAATGTGCCTCTCACATCTAGCCTGTAGGAATTCAGGTTGGCAAGTTCTATGGGGAAGCCCATTGCTGCCTATGGTGGAAACGGCATGGGAGATTTCAGTTTCAAAATCTCTGTGAAAAAGCGTCAGAGAAGCTTCTCCGTTTAGAATCCAGCATATCTCACTGAACCGAAGAAGTGGTAGTTAGAAGGCAGTTAGAGCTGCAAGCAGTTTGGTTTGGGAAATTAGACGCGAAATGAAACTGCAAATGCCTTCCAACAGGCTTGGAAAAGTGTGTTCTATATCTCTGCCAAACAAACTCCCCGGAGGTTGAGCTTTCAGAAGCTAGTTTAACTCTAAGGGAGGAAGCAGCAGAATGTGCCTCTCACATCTAGCCTGTAGGAATTCAGGTTGGCAAGTTCTATGGGGAAGCCCATTGCTGCCTATGGTGGAAACGGCATGGGAGATTTCAGTTTCAAAATCTCTGTGAAAAAGCGTCAGAGAAGCTTCTCCGTTTAGAATCCAGCATATCTCACTGAACCGAAGAAGTGGTAGTTAGAAGGGAGTTAGAGCTGCAAGCAGTTTGGTTTGGGAAATTAGATACGAAATGACACTGCAAAGGCCTTCCAACAGGCTTGGAAAAGTGTGTTCTATATCTCTGCCAAACAGACTCCCCGGAGGTTGAGCTTTCAGAAGCAAGCTTAACTCTTAGGGAGGAAGCAGCAGAATGTGCCTCTCACATCTAGCCTGTAGGAATTCAGATTGGCAAGTTCAATGGGGAAGCCCATTGCTGCCTATGGTGGAAACGGCATGGGAGATTTCAGTTTCAAAATCTCTGTGAAAAAGCGTCAGAGAAGCTTCTCCGTTTAGAATCCAGCATATCTCACTGAACCGAAGAAGTGGTAGTTAGAAGGCAGTTAGAGCTGCAAGCAGTTTGTTTTGGGAAATTAGACGCGAAATGAAACTGCAAATGCCTTCCAACAGTCTTGGAAAAGTGTGTTCTATATCTCTGCCAAACAAACTCCCCGGAGGTTGAGCTTTCAGAAGCTAGTTTAACTCTAAGGGAGGAAGAAGCAGAATGTGCCTCTCACATCTAGCCTGTAGGAATTCAGGTTGGCAAGTTCTATGGGGAAGCCCATTGGCGCCTTCGTTGGAAACGGGTTTGTAAATTTCAGTTTCAAAATCTCTGTGAAAAAGCGTCAGAGAAGCTTCTCCATTTAGAATCCAGCATATCTCACTGAACCGAAGAAGTGGTAGTTAGAAGGGAGTTAGAGCTGCAAGCAGTTTGGTTTGGGAAATTAGACGCGAAATGAAACTGCAAAGGCCTTCCAACAGGCTTGGAAAAGTGTGTTCTATATCTCTGCCAAACAAACTCCCCGGAGGTTGAGCTTTCTGAAGCAAGTTTAACTCTAAGGGAGGAAGCAGCAGAATGTGCCTCTCACATCTAGCCTTTAGGAATTCAGGTTGGCAAGTTCTATGGGGAAGCCCATTGCTGCCTATGGTGGAAACGGCATGGGAGATTTCAGTTTCAAAATCTCTGTGAAAAAGCGTCAGAGAAGCTTCTCCGTTTAGAATCCAGCATATCTCACTGAACCGAAGAAGTGTTAGTTAGAAGGCAGTTAGAGCTGCAAGCAGTTTGGTTTGGGAAATTAGACGCGAAATGAAACTGCAAATGCCTTCCAACAGGCTTGGAAAAGTGTGTTCTATATCTCTGCCAAACAGACTCCCCGGAGGTTGAGCTTTCAGAAGCTAGTTTAACTCTAAGGGAGGAAGCAGCGGAATGTGCCTCTCACATCTAGCCTGTAGGAATTCAGGTTGGCAAGTTCTATGGGGAAGCCCATTGCTGCCTATGGTGGAAACGGCATGGGAGATTTCAGTTTCAAAATCTCTGTGAAAAAGCGTCAGAGAAGCTTCTCCGTTTAGAATCCAGCATATCTCACTGAACCGAAGAAGTGGTAGTTAGAAGGGAGTTAGAGCTGCAAGCAGTTTGGTTTGGGAAATTAGATGCGAAATGACACTGCAAAGGCCTTCCAACAGGCTTGGAAAAGTGTGTTCTATATCTGTGCCAAACAGAGTCCCCGGAGGTTGAGCTTTCAGAAGCAAGCTTAACTGTTAGGGAGGAAGCAGCAGAATGTGCCTCTCACATCTAGCCTGTAGGAATTCAGGTTGGCAAGTTCTATGGGGAAGCCCATTGCTGCCTATGGTGGAAACGGCATGGGAGATTTCAGTTTCAAAATCTCTGTGAAAAAGCGTCAGAGAAGCTTCTCCGTTTAGAATCCAGCATATCTCACTGAACCGAAGAAGTGGTAGTTAGAAGGGAGTTAGAGCTGCAAGCAGTTTGGTTTGGGAAATTAGACGCGAAATGAAACTGCAAATGCCTTCCAACAGGCTTGGAAAAGTGTGTTCTATATCTCTGCCAAACAGACTCCCCGGAGGTTGAGCTTTCAGAAGCTAGTTTAACTCTAAGGGAGGAAGCAGCAGAATGTGCCTCTCACATCTAGCCTGTAGGAATTCAGGTTGACAAGTTCTATGGGGAAGCCCATTGCTGCCTATGGTGGAAACAGCATGGGAGATTTCAGTTTCAAAATCTCTGTGAAAAAGCGTCAGAGAAGCTTCTCCGTTTAGAATCCAGCATATCTCACTGAACCGAAGAAGTGGTAGTTAGAAGGGAGTTAGAGCTGCAAGCAGTTTGGTTTGGGAAATTAGATGCGAAATGACACTGCAAAGGCCTTCCAACAGGCTTGGAAAAGTGTGTTCTATATCTGTGCCAAACAGAGTCCCCGGAGGTTGAGCTTTCAGAAGCAAGCTTAACTGTTAGGGAGGAAGCAGCAGAATGTGCCTCTCACATCTAGCCTGTAGGAATTCAGGTTGGCAAGTTCTATGGGGAAGCCCATTGCTGCCTATGGTGGAAACGGCATGGGAGATTTCAGTTTCAAAATCTCTGTGAAAAAGCGTCAGAGAAGCTTCTCCGTTTAGAATCCAGCATATCTCACTGAACCGAAGAAGTGGTAGTTAGAAGGGAGTTAGAGCTGCAAGCTGTTTGGTTTGGGAAATTAGACGCGAAATGAAACTGCAAATGCCTTCCAACAGGCTTGGAAAAGTGTGTTCTATATCTCTGCCAAACAAACTCCCCGGAGGTTGAGCTTTCAGAAGCAAGTTTAACTCTAAGGGAGGAAGCAGCAGAATGTGCCTCTCACATCTAGCCTGTAGGAATTCAGGTTGGCAAGTTCTATGGGGAAGCCCATTGCTGCCTATAGTGGAAACGGCATGGGAGATTTCAGTTTAAAAATCTCTGTGAAAAAGCGTCAGAGAAGCTTCTCCGTTTAGAATCCAGCATATCTCACTGAACCGAAGAAGTGGTAGTTAGAAGGGAGTTAGAGCTGCAAGCAGTTTGGTTTGGGAAATTAGACGCGAAATGAAACTGCAAATGCCCTCCAACAGGCTTGGAAAAGTGTGTTCTATATCTCTGCCAAACAAACTCCCCGGAGGTTGAGCTTTCAGAAGCTAGTTTAACTCTAAGGGAGGAAGCAGCAGAATGTGCCTCTCACATCTAGCCTGTAGGAATTCAGGTTGGCAAGTTCTATGGGGAAGCCCATTGGCGCCTTCGTTGGAAACGGGTTTGGAAATTTCAGTTTCAAAATCTCTGTGAAAAAGCGTCAGAGAAGCTTCTCCGTTTAGAATCCAGCATATCTCACTGAACCGAAGAAGTGGTAGTTAGAAGGGAGTTAGAGCTGCAAGCAGTTTGGTTTGGGAAATTAGATGCGAAATGACACTGCAAAGGCCTTCCAACAGGCTTGGAAAAGTGTGTTCTATATCTGTGCCAAACAGAGTCCCCGGAGGTTGAGCTTTCAGAAGCAAGCTTAACTGTTAGGGAGGAAGCAGCAGAATGTGCCTCTCACATCTAGCCTGTAGGAATTCAGGTTGGCAAGTTCTATGGGGAAGCCCATTGCTGCCTATGGTGGAAACGGCATGGGAGATTTCAGTTTCAAAATCTCTGTGAAAAAGCGTCAGAGAAGCTTCTCCGTTTAGAATCCAGCATATCTCACTGAACCGAAGAAGTGGTAGTTAGAAGGCAGTTAGAGCTGCAAGCAGTTTGGTTTGGGAAATTAGACGCGAAATGAAACTGCAAATGCCTTCCAACAGGCTTGGAAAAGTGTGTTCTATATCTCTGCCAAACAGACTCCCTGGAGGTTGAGCTTTCAGAAGCTAGTTTAACTCTAAGGGAGGAAGCAGCAGAATGTGCCTCTCACATCTAGCCTGTAGGAATTCAGGTTGGCAAGTTCTATGGGGAAGCCCATTGCTGGCTATGGTGGAAACAGCATGGGAGATTTCAGTTTTGAAATCTCTGTGAAAAAGCGTCAGAGAAGCTTCTCCGTTTAGAATCCAGCATATCTCACTGAACCGAAGAAGTGGTAGTTAGAAGGCAGTTAGAGCTGCAAGCAGTTTGGTTTGGGAAATTAGACGCGAAATGAAACTGCAAATGCCTTCCAACAGGCTTGGAAAAGTGTGTTCTATATCTCTGCCAAACAAACTCCCCGGAGGTTGAGCTTTCAGAAGCTAGTTTAACTCTAAGGGAGGAAGCAGCAGAATGTGCCTCTCACATCTAGCCTGTAGGAATTCAGGTTGGCAAGTTCTATGGGGAAGCCCATTGGCGCCTTCGTTGGAAACGGGTTTGGAAATTTCAGTTTCAAAATCTCTATGAAAAAGCGTCAGAGAAGCTTCTCCGTTTAGAATCCAGCATATCTCACTGAACCGAAGAAGTGGTAGTTAGAAGGGAGTTAGAGCTGCAAGCAGTTTGGTTTGGGAAATTAGACGCGAAATGAAACTGCAAAGGCCTTCCAACAGGCTTGGAAAAGTGTGTTCTATATCTCTGCCAAACAAACTCCCCGGAGGTTGAGCTTTCAGAAGCAAGTTTAACTCTAAGGGAGGAAGCAGCAGAATGTGCCTCTCACATCTAGCCTGTAGGAATTCAGGTTGGCAAGTTCTATGGGGAAGCCCATTGCTGCCTATGGTGGAAACGGCATGGGAGATTTCAGTTTCAAAATCTCTGTGAAAAAGCGTCAGAGAAGCTTCTCCGTTTAGAATCCAGCATATCTCACTGAACCGAAGAAGTGGTAGTTAGAAGGGAGTTAGAGCTGCAAGCAGTTTGGTTTGGGAAATTAGATGAGAAATGACACTGCAAAGGCCTTCCAACAGGCTTGGAAAAGTGTGTTCTATATCTCTGCCAAACAGACTCCCCGGAGGTTGAGCTTTCAGAAGCAAGCTTAACTGTTAGGGAGGAAGCAGCAGAATGTGCCTCTCACATCTAGCCTGTAGGAATTCAGGTTGGCAAGTTCTATGGGGAAGCCCATTGCTGCCTATGGTGGAAACGGCATGGGAGATTTCAGTTTCAAAATCTCTGTGAAAAAGCGTCAGAGAAGCTTCTCCGTTTAGAATCCAGCATATCTCACTGAACCGAAGAAGTGGTAGTTAGAAGGCAGTTAGAGCTGCAAGCAGTTTGGTTTGGGAAATTAGACGCGAAATGAAACTGCAAATGCCTTCCAACAGGCTTGGAAAAGTGTGTTCTATATCTCTGCCAAACAGACTCCCTGGAGGTTGAGCTTTCAGAAGCTAGTTTAACTCTAAGGGAGGAAGCAGCAGAATGTGCCTCTCACATCTAGCCTGTAGGAATTCAGGTTGGCAAGTTCTATGGGGAAGCCCATTGGTGGCTATTGTGGAAACAGCATGGGAGATTTCAGTTTTGAAATCTCTGTGAAAAAGCGTCAGAGAAGCTTCTCCGTTTAGAATCCAGCATATCTCACTGAACCGAAGAAGTGGTAGTTAGAAGGGAGTTAGAGCTGCAAGCAGTTTGGTTTGGGAAATTAGACGCGAAATGAAACTGCAAATGCCTTCCAACAGGCTTGGAAAAGTGTGTTCTATATCTCTGCCAAACAAACTCCCCAGAGGTTGAGCTTTCAGAAGCTAGTTTAACTCTAAGGGAGGAAGCAGCAGAATGTGCCTCTCACATCTAGCCTGTAGGAATTCAGGTCTGCAAGTTCTATGGGGAAGACCATTGGCGCCTTCGTTGGAAACGGGTTTGGAAATTTCAGTTTCAAAATCTCTGTGAAAAAGCGTCAGAGAAGCTTCTCCGTTTAGAATCCAGCATATCTCACTGAACCGAAGAAGTGGTAGTTAGAAGGGAGTTAGAGCTGCAAGCAGTTTGGTTTGGGAAATTAGACGCGAAATGAAACTGCAAATGCCTTCCAACAGGCTTGGAAAAGTGTGTTCTATATCTCTGCCAAACAAACTCCCCGGAGGTTGAGCTTTCAGAAGCAAGTTTAACTCTAAGGGAGGAAGCAGCAGAATGTGCCTCTCACAGCTAGCCTGTAGGAATTCAGGTTGGCAAGTTCTATGGGGAAGCCCATTGCTGCCTATGGTGGAAACGGCATGGGAGATTTCAGTTTCAAAATCTCTGTGAAAAAGCGTCAGAGAAGCTTCTCCGTTTAGAATCCAGCATATCTCACTGAACCGAAGAAGTGGTAGTTAGAAGGGAGTTAGAGCTGCAAGCAGTTTGGTTTGGGAAATTAGACGCGAAATGAAACTGCAAATGCCTTCCAACAGGCTTGGAAAAGTGTGTTCTATATCTCTGCCAAACAAACTCCCCGGAGGTTGAGCTTTCAGAAGCAAGTTTAACTCTAAGGGAGGAAGCAGCAGAATGTGCCTCTCACATCTAGCCTGTAGGAATTCAGGTTGGCAAGTTCTATGGGGAAGCCCATTGCTGCCTATGGTGGAAACGGCATGGGAGATTTCAGTTTCAAAATCTCTGTGAAAAAGCGTCAGAGAAGCTTCTCCGTTTAGAATCCAGCATATCTCACTGAACCGAAGAAGTGGTAGTTAGAAGGGAGTTAGAGCTGCAAGCAGTTTGGTTTGGGAAATTAGATGCGAAATGACACTGCAAAGGCCTTCCAAGAGGCTTGGAAAAGTGTGTTCTATATCTGTGCCAAACAGAGTCCCCGGAGGTTGAGCTTTCAGAAGCAAGCTTAACTGTTAGGGAGGAAGCAGCAGAATGTGCCTCTCACATCTAGCCTGTAGGAATTCAGGTTGGCAAGTTCTATGGGGAAGCCCATTGCTGCCTATGGTGGAAACGGCATGGGAGATTTCAGTTTCAAAATCTCTGTGAAAAAGCGTCAGAGAAGCTTCTCCGTTTAGAATCCAGCATATCTCACTGAACCGAAGAAGTGGTAGTTAGAAGGCAGTTAGAGCTGCAAGCAGTTTGGTTTGGGAAATTAGACGCGAAATGAAACTGCAAATGCCTTCCAACAGGCTTGGAAAAGTGTGTTCTATATCTCTGCCAAACAGACTCCCTGGAGGTTGAGCTTTCAGAAGCTAGTTTAACTCTAAGGGAGGAAGCAGCAGAATGTGCCTCTCACATCTAGCCTGTAGGAATTCAGGTTGGCAAGTTCTATGGGGAAGCCCATTGCTGGCTATGGTGGAAACAGCATGGGAGATTTCAGTTTTGAAATCTCTGTGAAAAAGCGTCAGAGAAGCTTCTCCGTTTAGAATCCAGCATATCTCACTGAACCGAAGAAGTGGTAGTTAGAAGGCAGTTAGAGCTGCAAGCAGTTTGGTTTGGGAAATTAGACGCGAAATGAAACTGCAAATGCCTTCCAACAGGCTTGGAAAAGTGTGTTCTATATCTCTGCCAAACAAACTCCCCGGAGGTTGAGCTTTCAGAAGCTAGTTTAACTCTAAGGGAGGAAGCAGCAGAATGTGCCTCTCACATCTAGCCTGTAGGAATTCAGGTTGGCAAGTTCTATGGGGAAGCCCATTGGCGCCTTCGTTGGAAACGGGTTTGGAAATTTCAGTTTCAAAATCTCTATGAAAAAGCGTCAGAGAAGCTTCTCCGTTTAGAATCCAGCATATCTCACTGAACCGAAGAAGTGGTAGTTAGAAGGGAGTTAGAGCTGCAAGCAGTTTGGTTTGGGAAATTAGACGCGAAATGAAACTGCAAATGCCTTCCAACAGGCTTGGAAAAGTGTGTTCTATATCTCTGCCAAACAAACTCCCCGGAGGTTGAGCTTTCAGAAGCAAGTTTAACTCTAAGGGAGGAAGCAGCAGAATGTGCCTCTCACATCTAGCCTGTAGGAATTCAGGTTGGCAAGTTCTATGGGGAAGCCCATTGCTGCCTATGGTGGAAACGGCATGGGAGATTTCAGTTTCAAAATCTCTGTGAAAAAGCGTCAGAGAAGCTTCTCCGTTTAGAATCCAGCATATCTCACTGAACCGAAGAAGTGGTAGTTAGAAGGGAGTTAGAGCTGCAAGCAGTTTGGTTTGGGAAATTAGATGAGAAATGACACTGCAAAGGCCTTCCAACAGGCTTGGAAAAGTGTGTTCTATATCTCTGCCAAACAGACTCCCCGGAGGTTGAGCTTTCAGAAGCAAGCTTAACTGTTAGGGAGGAAGCAGCAGAATGTGCCTCTCACATCTAGCCTGTAGGAATTCAGGTTGGCAAGTTCTATGGGGAAGCCCATTGCTGCCTATGGTGGAAACGGCATGGGAGATTTCAGTTTCAAAATCTCTGTGAAAAAGCGTCAGAGAAGCTTCTCCGTTTAGAATCCAGCATATCTCACTGAACCGAAGAAGTGGTAGTTAGAAGGCAGTTAGAGCTGCAAGCAGTTTGGTTTGGGAAATTAGACGCGAAATGAAACTGCAAATGCCTTCCAACAGGCTTGGAAAAGTGTGTTCTATATCTCTGCCAAACAGACTCCCTGGAGGTTGAGCTTTCAGAAGCTAGTTTAACTCTAAGGGAGGAAGCAGCAGAATGTGCCTCTCACATCTAGCCTGTAGGAATTCAGGTTGGCAAGTTCTATGGGGAAGCCCATTGGTGGCTATTGTGGAAACAGCATGGGAGATTTCAGTTTTGAAATCTCTGTGAAAAAGCGTCAGAGAAGCTTCTCCGTTTAGAATCCAGCATATCTCACTGAACCGAAGAAGTGGTAGTTAGAAGGGAGTTAGAGCTGCAAGCAGTTTGGTTTGGGAAATTAGACGCGAAATGAAACTGCAAATGCCTTCCAACAGGCTTGGAAAAGTGTGTTCTATATCTCTGCCAAACAAACTCCCCAGAGGTTGAGCTTTCAGAAGCTAGTTTAACTCTAAGGGAGGAAGCAGCAGAATGTGCCTCTCACATCTAGCCTGTAGGAATTCAGGTCTGCAAGTTCTATGGGGAAGACCATTGGCGCCTTCGTTGGAAACGGGTTTGGAAATTTCAGTTTCAAAATCTCTGTGAAAAAGCGTCAGAGAAGCTTCTCCGTTTAGAATCCAGCATATCTCACTGAACCGAAGAAGTGGTAGTTAGAAGGGAGTTAGAGCTGCAAGCAGTTTGGTTTGGGAAATTAGACGCGAAATGAAACTGCAAATGCCTTCCAACAGGCTTGGAAAAGTGTGTTCTATATCTCTGCCAAACAAACTCCCCGGAGGTTGAGCTTTCAGAAGCAAGTTTAACTCTAAGGGAGGAAGCAGCAGAATGTGCCTCTCACAGCTAGCCTGTAGGAATTCAGGTTGGCAAGTTCTATGGGGAAGCCCATTGCTGCCTATGGTGGAAACGGCATGGGAGATTTCAGTTTCAAAATCTCTGTGAAAAAGCGTCAGAGAAGCTTCTCCGTTTAGAATCCAGCATATCTCACTGAACCGAAGAAGTGGTAGTTAGAAGGGAGTTAGAGCTGCAAGCAGTTTGGTTTGGGAAATTAGACGCGAAATGAAACTGCAAATGCCTTCCAACAGGCTTGGAAAAGTGTGTTCTATATCTCTGCCAAACAAACTCCCCGGAGGTTGAGCTTTCAGAAGCAAGTTTAACTCTAAGGGAGGAAGCAGCAGAATGTGCCTCTCACATCTAGCCTGTAGGAATTCAGGTTGGCAAGTTCTATGGGGAAGCCCATTGCTGCCTATGGTGGAAACGGCATGGGAGATTTCAGTTTCAAAATCTCTGTGAAAAAGCGTCAGAGAAGCTTCTCCGTTTAGAATCCAGCATATCTCACTGAACCGAAGAAGTGGTAGTTAGAAGGGAGTTAGAGCTGCAAGCAGTTTGGTTTGGGAAATTAGATGAGAAATGACACTGCAAAGGCCTTCCAACAGGCTTGGAAAAGTGTGTTCTATATCTCTGCCAAACAGACTCCCCGGAGGTTGAGCTTTCAGAAGCAAGCTTAACTGTTAGGGAGGAAGCAGCAGAATGTGCCTCTCACATCTAGCCTGTAGGAATTCAGGTTGGCAAGTTCTATGGGGAAGCCCATTGCTGGCTATGGTGGAAACAGCATGGGAGATTTCAGTTTTGAAATCTCTGTGAAAAAGCGTCAGAGAAGCTTCTCCGTTTAGAATCCAGCATATCTCACTGAACCGAAGAAGTGGTAGTTAGAAGGCAGTTAGAGCTGCAAGCAGTTTGGTTTGGGAAATTAGACGCGAAATGAAACTGCAAATGCCTTCCAACAGGCTTGGAAAAGTGTGTTCTATATCTCTGCCAAACAAACTCCCCGGAGGTTGAGCTTTCAGAAGCTAGTTTAACTCTAAGGGAGGAAGCAGCAGAATGTGCCTCTCACATCTAGCCTGTAGGAATTCAGGTTGGCAAGTTCTATGGGGAAGCCCATTGGCGCCTTCGTTGGAAACGGGTTTGGAAATTTCAGTTTCAAAATCTCTATGAAAAAGCGTCAGAGAAGCTTCTCCGTTTAGAATCCAGCATATCTCACTGAACCGAAGAAGTGGTAGTTAGAAGGGAGTTAGAGCTGCAAGCAGTTTGGTTTGGGAAATTAGACGCGAAATGAAACTGCAAATGCCTTCCAACAGGCTTGGAAAAGTGTGTTCTATATCTCTGCCAAACAAACTCCCCGGAGGTTGAGCTTTCAGAAGCAAGTTTAACTCTAAGGGAGGAAGCAGCAGAATGTGCCTCTCACATCTAGCCTGTAGGAATTCAGGTTGGCAAGTTCTATGGGGAAGCCCATTGCTGCCTATGGTGGAAACGGCATGGGAGATTTCAGTTTCAAAATCTCTGTGAAAAAGCGTCAGAGAAGCTTCTCCGTTTAGAATCCAGCATATCTCACTGAACCGAAGAAGTGGTAGTTAGAAGGGAGTTAGAGCTGCAAGCAGTTTGGTTTGGGAAATTAGATGAGAAATGACACTGCAAAGGCCTTCCAACAGGCTTGGAAAAGTGTGTTCTATATCTCTGCCAAACAGACTCCCCGGAGGTTGAGCTTTCAGAAGCAAGCTTAACTGTTAGGGAGGAAGCAGCAGAATGTGCCTCTCACATCTAGCCTGTAGGAATTCAGGTTGGCAAGTTCTATGGGGAAGCCCATTGCTGCCTATGGTGGAAACGGCATGGGAGATTTCAGTTTCAAAATCTCTGTGAAAAAGCGTCAGAGAAGCTTCTCCGTTTAGAATCCAGCATATCTCACTGAACCGAAGAAGTGGTAGTTAGAAGGCAGTTAGAGCTGCAAGCAGTTTGGTTTGGGAAATTAGACGCGAAATGAAACTGCAAATGCCTTCCAACAGGCTTGGAAAAGTGTGTTCTATATCTCTGCCAAACAGACTCCCTGGAGGTTGAGCTTTCAGAAGCTAGTTTAACTCTAAGGGAGGAAGCAGCAGAATGTGCCTCTCACATCTAGCCTGTAGGAATTCAGGTTGGCAAGTTCTATGGGGAAGCCCATTGGTGGCTATTGTGGAAACAGCATGGGAGATTTCAGTTTTGAAATCTCTGTGAAAAAGCGTCAGAGAAGCTTCTCCGTTTAGAATCCAGCATATCTCACTGAACCGAAGAAGTGGTAGTTAGAAGGGAGTTAGAGCTGCAAGCAGTTTGGTTTGGGAAATTAGACGCGAAATGAAACTGCAAATGCCTTCCAACAGGCTTGGAAAAGTGTGTTCTATATCTCTGCCAAACAAACTCCCCGGAGGTTGAGCTTTCAGAAGCAAGTTTAACTCTAAGGGAGGAAGCAGCAGAATGTGCCTCTCACAGCTAGCCTGTAGGAATTCAGGTTGGCAAGTTCTATGGGGAAGCCCATTGCTGCCTATGGTGGAAACGGCATGGGAGATTTCAGTTTCAAAATCTCTGTGAAAAAGCGTCAGAGAAGCTTCTCCGTTTAGAATCCAGCATATCTCACTGAACCGAAGAAGTGGTAGTTAGAAGGGAGTTAGAGCTGCAAGCAGTTTGGTTTGGGAAATTAGACGCGAAATGAAACTGCAAATGCCTTCCAACAGGCTTGGAAAAGTGTGTTCTATATCTCTGCCAAACAAACTCCCCGGAGGTTGAGCTTTCAGAAGCAAGTTTAACTCTAAGGGAGGAAGCAGCAGAATGTGCCTCTCACATCTAGCCTGTAGGAATTCAGGTTGGCAAGTTCTATGGGGAAGCCCATTGCTGCCTATGGTGGAAACGGCATGGGAGATTTCAGTTTCAAAATCTCTGTGAAAAAGCGTCAGAGAAGCTTCTCCGTTTAGAATCCAGCATATCTCACTGAACCGAAGAAGTGGTAGTTAGAAGGGAGTTAGAGCTGCAAGCAGTTTGGTTTGGGAAATTAGATGAGAAATGACACTGCAAAGGCCTTCCAACAGGCTTGGAAAAGTGTGTTCTATATCTCTGCCAAACAGACTCCCCGGAGGTTGAGCTTTCAGAAGCAAGCTTAACTGTTAGGGAGGAAGCAGCAGAATGTGCCTCTCACATCTAGCCTGTAGGAATTCAGGTTGGCAAGTTCTATGGGGAAGCCCATTGCTGCCTATGGTGGAAACGGCATGGGAGATTTCAGTTTCAAAATCTCTGTGAAAAAGCGTCAGAGAAGCTTCTCCGTTTAGAATCCAGCATATCTCACTGAACCGAAGAAGTGGTAGTTAGAAGGCAGTTAGAGCTGCAAGCAGTTTGGTTTGGGAAATTAGACGCGAAATGAAACTGCAAATCCCTTCCAACAGGCTTGGAAAAGTGTGTTCTATATCTCTGCCAAACAGACTCCCTGGAGGTTGAGCTTTCAGAAGCTAGTTTAACTCTAAGGGAGGAAGCAGCAGAATGTGCCTCTCACATCTAGCCTGTAGGAATTCAGGTTGGCAAGTTCTATGGGGAAGCCCATTGGTGGCTATTGTGGAAACAGCATGGGAGATTTCAGTTTTGAAATCTCTGTGAAAAAGCGTCAGAGAAGCTTCTCCGTTTAGAATCCAGCATATCTCACTGAACCGAAGAAGTGGTAGTTAGAAGGGAGTTAGAGCTGCAAGCAGTTTGGTTTGGGAAATTAGACGCGAAATGAAACTGCAAATGCCTTCCAACAGGCTTGGAAAAGTGTGTTCTATATCTCTGCCAAACAAACTCCCCGGAGGTTGAGCTTTCAGAAGCTAGTTTAACTCTAAGGGAGGAAGCAGCAGAATGTGCCTCTCACATCTAGCCTGTAGGAATTCAGGTCTGCAAGTTCTATGGGGAAGACCATTGGCGCCTTCGTTGGAAACGGGTTTGGAAATTTCAGTTTCAAAATCTCTGTGAAAAAGCGTCAGAGAAGCTTCTCCGTTTAGAATCCAGCATATCTCACTGAACCGAAGAAGTGGTAGTTAGAAGGGAGTTAGAGCTGCAAGCAGTTTGGTTTGGGAAATTAGACGCGAAATGAAACTGCAAATGCCTTCCAACAGGCTTGGAAAAGTGTGTTCTATATCTCTGCCAAACAAACTCCCCGGAGGTTGAGCTTTCAGAAGCTAGTTTAACTCTAAGGGAGGAAGCAGCAGAATGTGCCTCTCACATCTAGCCTGTAGGAATTCAGGTTGGCAAGTTCTATGGGGAAGCCCATTGCTGCCTATGGTGGAAACGGCATGGGAGATTTCAGTTTCAAAATCTCTGTGAAAAAGCGTCAGAGAAGCTTCTCCGTTTAGAATCCAGCATATCTCACTGAACCGAAGAAGTGGTAGTTAGAAGTGAGTTAGAGCTGCAAGCAGTTTGGTTTGGGAAATTAGATACGAAATGACACTGCAAAGGCCTTCCAACAGGCTTGGAAAAGTGTGTTCTATATCTCTGCCAAACAGACTCCCCGGAGGTTGAGCTTTCAGAAGCAAGCTTAACTCTTAGGGAGGAAGCAGCAGAATGTGCCTCTCACATCTAGCCTGTAGGAATTCAGATTGGCAAGTTCAATGGGGAAGCCCATTGCTGCCTATGGTGGAAACGGCATGGGAGATTTCAGTTTCAAAATCTCTGTGAAAAAGCGTCAGAGAAGCTTCTCCGTTTAGAATCCAGCATATCTCACTGAACTGAAGAAGTGGTAGTTAGAAGGCAGTTAGAGCTGCAAGCAGTTTGTTTTGGGAAATTAGACGCGAAATGAAACTGCAAATGCCTTCCAACAGTCTTGGAAAAGTGTGTTCTATATCTCTGCCAAGCAAACTCCCCGGAGGTTGAGCTTTCAGAAGCTAGTTTAACTCTAAGAGAGGAAGCAGCAGAATGTGCCTCTCACATCTAGCCTGTAGGAATTCAGGTTGGCAAGTTCTATGGGGAAGCCCATTGGCGCCTTCGTTGGAAACGGGTTTGTAAATTTCAGTTTCAAAATCTCTGTGAAAAAGCGTCAGAGAAGCTTCTCCATTTAGAATCCAGCATATCTCACTGAACCGAAGAAGTGGTAGTTAGAAGGGAGTTAGAGCTGCAAGCAGTTTGGTTTGGGAAATTAGACGCGAAATGAAACTGCAAAGGCCTTCCAACAGGCTTGGAAAAGTGTGTTCTATATCTCTGCCAAACAAACTCCCCGGAGGTTGAGCTTTCAGAAGCAAGTTTAACTCTAAGGGAGGAAGCAGCAGAATGTGCCTCTCACATCTAGCCTTTAGGAATTCAGGTTGGCAAGTTCTATGGGGAAGCCCATTGCTGCCTATGGTGGAAACGGCATGGGAGATTTCAGTTTCAAAATCTCTGTGAAAAAGCGTCAGAGAAGCTTCTCCGTTTAGAATCCAGCATATCTCACTGAACCGAAGAAGTGGTAGTTAGAAGGGAGTTAGAGCTGCAAGCAGTTTGGTTTGGGAAATTAGATGCGAAATGACACTGCAAAGGCCTTCCAACAGGCTTGGAAAAGTGTGTTCTATATCTGTGCCAAACAGAGTCCCCGGAGGTTGAGCTTTCAGAAGCAAGCTTAACTGTTAGGGAGGAAGCAGCAGAATGTGCCTCTCACATCTAGCCTGTAGGAATTCAGGTTGGCAAGTTCTATGGGGAAGCCCATTGCTGCCTATGGTGGAAACGGCATGGGAGATTTCAGTTTAAAAATCTCTGTGAAAAAGCGTCAGAGAAGCTTCTCCGTTTAGAATCCAGCATATCTCACTGAACCGAAGAAGTGGTAGTTAGAAGGCAGTTAGAGCTGCAAGCAGTTTGGTTTGGGAAATTAGACGCGAAATGAAACTGCAAATGCCTTCCAACAGGCTTGGAAAAGTGTGTTCTATATCTCTGCCAAACAAACTCCCCGGAGGTTGAGCTTTCAGAAGCTAGTTTAACTCTAAGGGAGGAAGCAGCAGAATGTGCCTCTCACATCTAGCCTGTAGGAATTCAGGTTGGCAAGTTCTATGGGGAAGCCCATTGCTGCCTATGGTGGAAACGGCATGGGAGATTTCAGTTTCAAAATCTCTGTGAAAAAGCGTCAGAGAAGCTTCTCCGTTTAGAATCCAGCATATCTCACTGAACCGAAGAAGTGGTAGTTAGAAGGGAGTTAGAGCTGCAAGCAGTTTGGTTTGGGAAATTAGATACGAAATGACACTGCAAAGGCCTTCCAACAGGCTTGGAAAAGTGTGTTCTATATCTCTGCCAAACAGACTCCCCGGAGGTTGAGCTTTCAGAAGCAAGCTTAACTCTTTGGGAGGAAGCAGCAGAATGTGCCTCTCACATCTAGCCTGTAGGAATTCAGATTGGCAAGTTCAATGGGGAAGCCCATTGCTGCCTATGGTGGAAACGGCATGGGAGATTTCAGTTTCAAAATCTCTGTGAAAAAGCGTCAGAGAAGCTTCTCCGTTTAGAATCCAGCATATCTCACTGAACCGAAGAAGTGGTAGTTAGAAGGCAGTTAGAGCTGCAAGCAGTTTGTTTTGGGAAATTAGACGCGAAATGAAACTGCAAATGCCTTCCAACAGTCTTGGAAAAGTGTGTTCTATATCTCTGCCAAACAAACTCCCCGGAGGTTGAGCTTTCAGAAGCTAGTTTAACTCTAAGGGAGGAAGCAGCAGAATGTGCCTCTCACATCTAGCCTGTAGGAATTCAGGTTGGCAAGTTCTATGGGGAAGCCCATTGGCGCCTTCGTTGGAAACGGGTTTGTAAATTTCAGTTTCAAAATCTCTGTGAAAAAGCGTCAGAGAAGCTTCTCCATTTAGAATCCAGCATATCTCACTGAACCGAAGAAGTGGTAGTTAGAAGGGAGTTAGAGCTGCAAGCAGTTTGGTTTGGGAAATTAGACGCGAAATGAAACTGCAAAGGCCTTCCAACAGGCTTGGAAAAGTGTGTTCTATATCTCTGCCAAACAAACTCCCCGGAGGTTGAGCTTTCAGAAGCAAGTTTAACTCTAAGGGAGGAAGCAGCAGAATGTGCCTCTCACATCTAGCCTTTAGGAATTCAGGTTGGCAAGTTCTATGGGGAAGCCCATTGCTGCCTATGGTGGAAACGGCATGGGAGATTTCAGTTTCAAAATCTCTGTGAAAAAGCGTCAGAGAAGCTTCTCCGTTTAGAATCCAGCATATCTCACTGAACCGAAGAAGTGGTAGTTAGAAGGGAGTTAGAGCTGCAAGCAGTTTGGTTTGGGAAATTAGATGCGAAATGACACTGCAAAGGCCTTCCAACAGGCTTGGAAAAGTGTGTTCTATATCTATGCCAAACAGAGTCCCCGGAGGTTGAGCTTTCAGAAGCAAGCTTAACTGTTAGGGAGGAAGCAGCAGAATGTGCCTCTCACATCTAGCCTGTAGGAATTCAGGTTGGCAAGTTCTATGGGGAAGCCCATTGCTGCCTATGGTGGAAACGGCATGGGAGATTTCAGTTTCAAAATCTCTGTGAAAAAGCGTCAGAGAAGCTTCTCCGTTTAGAATCCAGCATATCTCACTGAACCGAAGAAGTGGTAGTTAGAAGGGAGTTAGAGCTGCAAGCAGTTTGGTTTGGGAAATTAGACGCGAAATGAAACTGCAAAGGCCTTCCAACAGGCTTGGAAAAGTGTGTTCTATATCTCTGCCAAACAAACTCCCCGGAGGTTGAGCTTTCAGAAGCAAGTTTAACTCTAAGGGAGGAAGCAGCAGAATGTGCCTCTCACATCTAGCCTTTAGGAATTCAGGTTGGCAAGTTCTATGGGGAAGCCCATTGCTGCCTATGGTGGAAACGGCATGGGAGATTTCAGTTTCAAAATCTCTGTGAAAAAGCGTCAGAGAAGCTTCTCCGTTTAGAATCCAGCATATCTCACTGAACCGAAGAAGTGGTAGTTAGAAGGGAGTTAGAGCTGCAAGCAGTTTGGTTTGGGAAATTAGATGCGAAATGACACTGCAAAGGCCTTCCAACAGGCTTGGAAAAGTGTGTTCTATATCTGTGCCAAACAGAGTCCCCGGAGGTTGAGCTTTCAGAAGCAAGCTTAACTGTTAGGGAGGAAGCAGCAGAATGTGCCTCTCACATCTAGCCTGTAGGAATTCAGGTTGGCAAGTTCTATGGGGAAGCCCATTGCTGCCTATGGTGGAAACGGCATGGGAGATTTCAGTTTCAAAATCTCTGTGAAAAAGCGTCAGAGAAGCTTCTCCGTTTAGAATCCAGCATATCTCACTGAACCGAAGAAGTGGTAGTTAGAAGGCAGTTAGAGCTGCAAGCAGTTTGGTTTGGGAAATTAGACGCGAAATGAAACTGCAAATGCCTTCCAACAGGCTTGGAAAAGTGTGTTCTATATCTCTGCCAAACAAACTCCCCGGAGGTTGAGCTTTCAGAAGCTAGTTTAACTCTAAGGGAGGAAGCAGCAGAATGTGCCTCTCACATCTAGCCTGTAGGAATTCAGGTTGGCAAGTTCTATGGGGAAGCCCATTGCTGCCTATGGTGGAAACGGCATGGGAGATTTCAGTTTCAAAATCTCTGTGAAAAAGCGTCAGAGAAGCTTCTCCGTTTAGAATCCAGCATATCTCACTGAACCGAAGAAGTGGTAGTTAGAAGGGAGTTAGAGCTGCAAGCAGTTTGGTTTGGGAAATTAGATACGAAATGACACTGCAAAGGCCTTCCAACAGGCTTGGAAAAGTGTGTTCTATATCTCTGCCAAACAGACTCCCCGGAGGTTAAGCTTTCAGAAGCAAGCTTAACTCTTAGGGAGGAAGCAGCAGAATGTGCCTCTCACATCTAGCCTGTAGGAATTCAGATTGGCAAGTTCAATGGGGAAGCCCATTGCTGCCTATGGTGGAAACGGCATGGGAGATTTCAGTTTCAAAATCTCTGTGAAAAAGCGTCAGAGAAGCTTCTCCGTTTAGAATCCAGCATATCTCACTGAACCGAAGAAGTGGTAGTTAGAAGGCAGTTAGAGCTGCAAGCAGTTTGTTTTGGGAAATTAGACGCGAAATGAAACTGCAAATGCCTTCCAACAGTCTTGGAAAAGTGTGTTCTATATCTCTGCCAAACAAACTCCCCGGAGGTTGAGCTTTCAGAAGCTAGTTTAACTCTAAGGGAGGAAGAAGCAGAATGTGCCTCTCACATCTAGCCTGTAGGAATTCAGGTTGGCAAGTTCTATGGGGAAGCCCATTGGCGCCTTCGTTGGAAACGGGTTTGGAAATTTCAGTTTCAAAATCTCTGTGAAAAAGCGTCAGAGAAGCTTCTCCATTTAGAATCCAGCATATCTCACTGAACCGAAGAAGTGGTAGTTAGAAGGGAGTTAGAGCTGCAAGCAGTTTGGTTTGGGAAATTAGACGCGAAATGAAACTGCAAAGGCCTTCCAACAGGCTTGGAAAAGTGTGTTCTATATCTCTGCCAAACAAACTCCCCGGAGGTTGAGCTTTCAGAAGCAAGTTTAACTCTAAGGGAGGAAGCAGCAGAATGTGCCTCTCACATCTAGCCTTTAGGAATTCAGGTTGGCAAGTTCTATGGGGAAGCCCATTGCTGCCTATGGTGGAAACGGCATGGGAGATTTCAGTTTCAAAATCTCTGTGAAAAAGCGTCAGAGAAGCTTCTCCGTTTAGAATCCAGCATATCTCACTGAACCGAAGAAGTGTTAGTTAGAAGGCAGTTAGAGCTGCAAGCAGTTTGGTTTGGGAAATTAGACGCGAAATGAAACTGCAAATGCCTTCCAACAGGCTTGGAAAAGTGTGTTCTATATCTCTGCCAAACAGACTCCCCGGAGGTTGAGCTTTCAGAAGCTAGTTTAACTCTAAGGGAGGAAGCAGCGGAATGTGCCTCTCACATCTAGCCTGTAGGAATTCAGGTTGGCAAGTTCTATGGGGAAGCCCATTGCTGCCTATGGTGGAAACGGCATGGGAGATTTCAGTTTCAAAATCTCTGTGAAAAAGCGTCAGAGAAGCTTCTCCGTTTAGAATCCAGCATATCTCACTGAACCGAAGAAGTGGTAGTTAGAAGGGAGTTAGAGCTGCAAGCAGTTTGGTTTGGGAAATTAGACGCGAAATGAAACTGCAAATGCCTTCCAACAGGCTTGGAAAAGTGTGTTCTATATCTCTGCCAAACAGACTCCCCGGAGGTTGAGCTTTCAGAAGCTAGTTTAACTCTAAGGGAGGAAGCAGCAGAATGTGCCTCTCACATCTAGCCTGTAGGAATTCAGGTTGACAAGTTCTATGGGGAAGCCCATTGCTGCCTATGGTGGAAACAGCATGGGAGATTTCAGTTTCAAAATCTCTGTGAAAAAGCGTCAGAGAAGCTTCTCCGTTTAGAATCCAGCATATCTCACTGAACCGAAGAAGTGGTAGTTAGAAGGGAGTTAGAGCTGCAAGCAGTTTGGTTTGGGAAATTAGATGCGAAATGACACTGCAAAGGCCTTCCAACAGGCTTGGAAAAGTGTGTTCTATATCTGTGCCAAACAGAGTCCCCGGAGGTTGAGCTTTCAGAAGCAAGCTTAACTGTTAGGGAGGAAGCAGCAGAATGTGCCTCTCACATCTAGCCTGTAGGAATTCAGGTTGGCAAGTTCTATGGGGAAGCCCATTGCTGCCTATGGTGGAAACGGCATGGGAGATTTCAGTTTCAAAATCTCTGTGAAAAAGCGTCAGAGAAGCTTCTCCGTTTAGAATCCAGCATATCTCACTGAACCGAAGAAGTGGTAGTTAGAAGGGAGTTAGAGCTGCAAGCTGTTTGGTTTGGGAAATTAGACGCGAAATGAAACTGCAAATGCCTTCCAACAGGCTTGGAAAAGTGTGTTCTATATCTCTGCCAAACAAACTCCCCGGAGGTTGAGCTTTCAGAAGCAAGTTTAACTCTAAGGGAGGAAGCAGCAGAATGTGCCTCTCACATCTAGCCTGTAGGAATTCAGGTTGGCAAGTTCTATGGGGAAGCCCATTGCTGCCTATGGTGGAAACGGCATGGGAGATTTCAGTTTAAAAATCTCTGTGAAAAAGCGTCAGAGAAGCTTCTCCGTTTAGAATCCAGCATATCTCACTGAACCGAAGAAGTGGTAGTTAGAAGGGAGTTAGAGCTGCAAGCAGTTTGGTTTGGGAAATTAGACGCGAAATGAAACTGCAAATGCCCTCCAACAGGCTTGGAAAAGTGTGTTCTATATCTCTGCCAAACAAACTCCCCGGAGGTTGAGCTTTCAGAAGCTAGTTTAACTCTAAGGGAGGAAGCAGCAGAATGTGCCTCTCACATCTAGCCTGTAGGAATTCAGGTTGGCAAGTTCTATGGGGAAGCCCATTGGCGCCTTCGTTGGAAACGGGTTTGGAAATTTCAGTTTCAAAATCTCTGTGAAAAAGCGTCAGAGAAGCTTCTCCGTTTAGAATCCAGCATATCTCACTGAACCGAAGAAGTGGTAGTTAGAAGGGAGTTAGAGCTGCAAGCAGTTTGGTTTGGGAAATTAGATGCGAAATGACACTGCAAAGGCCTTCCAACAGGCTTGGAAAAGTGTGTTCTATATCTGTGCCAAACAGAGTCCCCGGAGGTTGAGCTTTCAGAAGCAAGCTTAACTGTTAGGGAGGAAGCAGCAGAATGTGCCTCTCACATCTAGCCTGTAGGAATTCAGGTTGGCAAGTTCTATGGGGAAGCCCATTGCTGCCTATGGTGGAAACGGCATGGGAGATTTCAGTTTCAAAATCTCTGTGAAAAAGCGTCAGAGAAGCTTCTCCGTTTAGAATCCAGCATATCTCACTGAACCGAAGAAGTGGTAGTTAGAAGGCAGTTAGAGCTGCAAGCAGTTTGGTTTGGG
Organism: Cynocephalus volans; assembly: GCF_027409185.1. Taxonomy (NCBI): domain Eukaryota; kingdom Metazoa; phylum Chordata; class Mammalia; order Dermoptera; family Cynocephalidae; genus Cynocephalus; species Cynocephalus volans. The sequence continues at coordinate 45,322 of NW_026902416.1, read as the reverse complement.
AAATTAGACGCGAAATGAAACTGCAAATGCCTTCCAACAGGCTTGGAAAAGTGTGTTCTATATCTCTGCCAAACAGACTCCCTGGAGGTTGAGCTTTCAGAAGCTAGTTTAACTCTAAGGGAGGAAGCAGCAGAATGTGCCTCTCACATCTAGCCTGTAGGAATTCAGGTTGGCAAGTTCTATGGGGAAGCCCATTGCTGGCTATGGTGGAAACAGCATGGGAGATTTCAGTTTTGAAATCTCTGTGAAAAAGCGTCAGAGAAGCTTCTCCGTTTAGAATCCAGCATATCTCACTGAACCGAAGAAGTGGTAGTTAGAAGGCAGTTAGAGCTGCAAGCAGTTTGGTTTGGGAAATTAGACGCGAAATGAAACTGCAAATGCCTTCCAACAGGCTTGGAAAAGTGTGTTCTATATCTCTGCCAAACAAACTCCCCGGAGGTTGAGCTTTCAGAAGCTAGTTTAACTCTAAGGGAGGAAGCAGCAGAATGTGCCTCTCACATCTAGCCTGTAGGAATTCAGGTTGGCAAGTTCTATGGGGAAGCCCATTGGCGCCTTCGTTGGAAACGGGTTTGGAAATTTCAGTTTCAAAATCTCTATGAAAAAGCGTCAGAGAAGCTTCTCCGTTTAGAATCCAGCATATCTCACTGAACCGAAGAAGTGGTAGTTAGAAGGGAGTTAGAGCTGCAAGCAGTTTGGTTTGGGAAATTAGACGCGAAATGAAACTGCAAATGCCTTCCAACAGGCTTGGAAAAGTGTGTTCTATATCTCTGCCAAACAAACTCCCCGGAGGTTGAGCTTTCAGAAGCAAGTTTAACTCTAAGGGAGGAAGCAGCAGAATGTGCCTCTCACATCTAGCCTGTAGGAATTCAGGTTGGCAAGTTCTATGGGGAAGCCCATTGCTGCCTATGGTGGAAACGGCATGGGAGATTTCAGTTTCAAAATCTCTGTGAAAAAGCGTCAGAGAAGCTTCTCCGTTTAGAATCCAGCATATCTCACTGAACCGAAGAAGTGGTAGTTAGAAGGGAGTTAGAGCTGCAAGCAGTTTGGTTTGGGAAATTAGATGAGAAATGACACTGCAAAGGCCTTCCAACAGGCTTGGAAAAGTGTGTTCTATATCTCTGCCAAACAGACTCCCCGGAGGTTGAGCTTTCAGAAGCAAGCTTAACTGTTAGGGAGGAAGCAGCAGAATGTGCCTCTCACATCTAGCCTGTAGGAATTCAGGTTGGCAAGTTCTATGGGGAAGCCCATTGCTGCCTATGGTGGAAACGGCATGGGAGATTTCAGTTTCAAAATCTCTGTGAAAAAGCGTCAGAGAAGCTTCTCCGTTTAGAATCCAGCATATCTCACTGAACCGAAGAAGTGGTAGTTAGAAGGCAGTTAGAGCTGCAAGCAGTTTGGTTTGGGAAATTAGACGCGAAATGAAACTGCAAATGCCTTCCAACAGTCTTGGAAAAGTGTGTTCTATATCTCTGCCAAACAGACTCCCTGGAGGTTGAGCTTTCAGAAGCTAGTTTAACTCTAAGGGAGGAAGCAGCAGAATGTGCCTCTCACATCTAGCCTGTAGGAATTCAGGTTGGCAAGTTCTATGGGGAAGCCCATTGGTGGCTATTGTGGAAACAGCATGGGAGATTTCAGTTTTGAAATCTCTGTGAAAAAGCGTCAGAGAAGCTTCTCCGTTTAGAATCCAGCATATCTCACTGAACCGAAGAAGTGGTAGTTAGAAGGGAGTTAGAGCTGCAAGCAGTTTGGTTTGGGAAATTAGACGCGAAATGAAACTGCAAATGCCTTCCAACAGGCTTGGAAAAGTGTGTTCTATATCTCTGCCAAACAAACTCCCCGGAGGTTGAGCTTTCAGAAGCTAGTTTAACTCTAAGGGAGGAAGCAGCAGAATGTGCCTCTCACATCTAGCCTGTAGGAATTCAGGTCTGCAAGTTCTATGGGGAAGACCATTGGCGCCTTCGTTGGAAACGGGTTTGGAAATTTCAGTTTCAAAATCTCTGTGAAAAAGCGTCAGAGAAGCTTCTCCGTTTAGAATCCAGCATATCTCACTGAACCGAAGAAGTGGTAGTTAGAAGGGAGTTAGAGCTGCAAGCAGTTTGGTTTGGGAAATTAGACGCGAAATGAAACTGCAAATGCCTTCCAACAGGCTTGGAAAAGTGTGTTCTATATCTCTGCCAAACAAACTCCCCGGAGGTTGAGCTTTCAGAAGCAAGTTTAACTCTAAGGGAGGAAGCAGCAGAATGTGCCTCTCACAGCTAGCCTGTAGGAATTCAGGTTGGCAAGTTCTATGGGGAAGCCCATTGCTGCCTATGGTGGAAACGGCATGGGAGATTTCAGTTTCAAAATCTCTGTGAAAAAGCGTCAGAGAAGCTTCTCCGTTTAGAATCCAGCATATCTCACTGAACCGAAGAAGTGGTAGTTAGAATGGAGTTAGAGCTGCAAGCAGTTTGGTTTGGGAAATTAGACGCGAAATGAAACTGCAAATGCCTTCCAACAGGCTTGGAAAAGTGTGTTCTATATCTCTGCCAAACAAACTCCCCGGAGGTTGAGCTTTCAGAAGCAAGTTTAACTCTAAGGGAGGAAGCAGCAGAATGTGCCTCTCACATCTAGCCTGTAGGAATTCAGGTTGGCAAGTTCTATGGGGAAGCCCATTGCTGCCTATGGTGGAAACGGCATGGGAGATTTCAGTTTCAAAATCTCTGTGAAAAAGCGTCAGAGAAGATTCTCCGTTTAGAATCCAGCATATCTCACTGAACCGAAGAAGTGGTAGTTAGAAGGGAGTTAGAGCTGCAAGCAGTTTGGTTTGGGAAATTAGATGAGAAATGACACTGCAAAGGCCTTCCAACAGGCTTGGAAAAGTGTGTTCTATATCTCTGCCAAACAGACTCCCCGGAGGTTGAGCTTTCAGAAGCAAGCTTAACTGTTAGGGAGGAAGCAGCAGAATGTGCCTCTCACATCTAGCCTGTAGGAATTCAGGTTGGCAAGTTCTATGGGGAAGCCCATTGCTGCCTATGGTGGAAACGGCATGGGAGATTTCAGTTTCAAAATCTCTGTGAAAAAGCGTCAGAGAAGCTTCTCCGTTTAGAATCCAGCATATCTCACTGAACCGAAGAAGTGGTAGTTAGAAGGCAGTTAGAGCTGCAAGCAGTTTGGTTTGGGAAATTAGACGCGAAATGAAACTGCAAATGCCTTCCAACAGGCTTGGAAAAGTGTGTTCTATATCTCTGCCAAACAGACTCCCTGGAGGTTGAGCTTTCAGAAGCTAGTTTAACTCTAAGGGAGGAAGCAGCAGAATGTGCCTCTCACATCTAGCCTGTAGGAATTCAGGTTGGCAAGTTCTATGGGGAAGCCCATTGGTGGCTATTGTGGAAACAGCATGGGAGATTTCAGTTTTGAAATCTCTGTGAAAAAGCGTCAGAGAAGCTTCTCCGTTTAGAATCCAGCATATCTCACTGAACCGAAGAAGTGGTAGTTAGAAGGGAGTTAGAGCTGCAAGCAGTTTGGTTTGGGAAATTAGACGCGAAATGAAACTGCAAATGCCTTCCAACAGGCTTGGAAAAGTGTGTTCTATATCTCTGCCAAACAAACTCCCCGGAGGTTGAGCTTTCAGAAGCTAGTTTAACTCTAAGGGAGGAAGCAGCAGAATGTGCCTCTCACATCTAGCCTGTAGGAATTCAGGTCTGCAAGTTCTATGGGGAAGCCCATTGGCGCCTTCGTTGGAAACGGGTTTGGAAATTTCAGTTTCAAAATCTCTGTGAAAAAGCGTCAGAGAAGCTTCTCCGTTTAGAATCCAGCATATCTCACTGAACCGAAGAAGTGGTAGTTAGAAGGGAGTTAGAGCTGCAAGCAGTTTGGTTTGGGAAATTAGATACGAAATGACACTGCAAAGGCCTTCCAACAGGCTTGGAAAAGTGTGTTCTATATCTCTGCCAAACAGACTCCCCGGAGGTTGAGCTTTCAGAAGCAAGCTTAACTCTTAGGGAGGAAGCAGCAGAATGTGCCTCTCACATCTAGCCTGTAGGAATTCAGATTGGCAAGTTCAATGGGGAAGCCCATTGCTGCCTATGGTGGAAACGGCATGGGAGATTTCAGTTTCAAAATCTCTGTGAAAAAGCGTCAGAGAAGCTTCTCCGTTTAGAATCCAGCATATCTCACTGAACTGAAGAAGTGGTAGTTAGAAGGCAGTTAGAGCTGCAAGCAGTTTGTTTTGGGAAATTAGACGCGAAATGAAACTGCAAATGCCTTCCAACAGTCTTGGAAAAGTGTGTTCTATATCTCTGCCAAGCAAACTCCCCGGAGGTTGAGCTTTCAGAAGCTAGTTTAACTCTAAGAGAGGAAGCAGCAGAATGTGCCTCTCACATCTAGCCTGTAGGAATTCAGGTTGGCAAGTTCTATGGGGAAGCCCATTGGCGCCTTCGTTGGAAACGGGTTTGTAAATTTCAGTTTCAAAATCTCTGTGAAAAAGCGTCAGAGAAGCTTCTCCATTTAGAATCCAGCATACCTCACTGAACCGAAGAAGTGGTAGTTAGAAGGGAGTTAGAGCTGCAAGCAGTTTGGTTTGGGAAATTAGACGCGAAATGAAACTGCAAAGGCCTTCCAACAGGCTTGGAAAAGTGTGTTCTATATCTCTGCCAAACAAACTCCCCGGAGGTTGAGCTTTCAGAAGCAAGTTTAACTCTAAGGGAGGAAGCAGCAGAATGTGCCTCTCACATCTAGCCTTTAGGAATTCAGGTTGGCAAGTTCTATGGGGAAGCCCATTGCTGCCTATGGTGGAAACGGCATGGGAGATTTCAGTTTCAAAATCTCTGTGAAAAAGCGTCAGAGAAGCTTCTCCGTTTAGAATCCAGCATATCTCACTGAACCGAAGAAGTGGTAGTTAGAAGGGAGTTAGAGCTGCAAGCAGTTTGGTTTGGGAAATTAGATGCGAAATGACACTGCAAAGGCCTTCCAACAGGCTTGGAAAAGTGTGTTCTATATCTGTGCCAAACAGAGTCCCCGGAGGTTGAGCTTTCAGAAGCAAGCTTAACTGTTAGGGAGGAAGCAGCAGAATGTGCCTCTCACATCTAGCCTGTAGGAATTCAGGTTGGCAAGTTCTATGGGGAAGCCCATTGCTGCCTATGGTGGAAACGGCATGGGAGATTTCAGTTTCAAAATCTCTGTGAAAAAGCGTCAGAGAAGCTTCTCCGTTTAGAATCCAGCATATCTCACTGAACCGAAGAAGTGGTAGTTAGAAGGCAGTTAGAGCTGCAAGCAGTTTGGTTTGGGAAATTAGACGCGAAATGAAACTGCAAATGCCTTCCAACAGGCTTGGAAAAGTGTGTTCTATATCTCTGCCAAACAAACTCCCCGGAGGTTGAGCTTTCAGAAGCTAGTTTAACTCTAAGGGAGGAAGCAGCAGAATGTGCCTCTCACATCTAGCCTGTAGGAATTCAGGTTGGCAAGTTCTATGGGGAAGCCCATTGCTGCCTATGGTGGAAACGGCATGGGAGATTTCAGTTTCAAAATCTCTGTGAAAAAGCGTCAGAGAAGCTTCTCCGTTTAGAATCCAGCATATCTCACTGAACCGAAGAAGTGGTAGTTAGAAGGGAGTTAGAGCTGCAAGCAGTTTGGTTTGGGAAATTAGATACGAAATGACACTGCAAAGGCCTTCCAACAGGCTTGGAAAAGTGTGTTCTATATCTCTGCCAAACAGACTCCCCGGAGGTTGAGCTTTCAGAAGCAAGCTTAACTCTTTGGGAGGAAGCAGCAGAATGTGCCTCTCACATCTAGCCTGTAGGAATTCAGATTGGCAAGTTCAATGGGGAAGCCCATTGCTGCCTATGGTGGAAACGGCATGGGAGATTTCAGTTTCAAAATCTCTGTGAAAAAGCGTCAGAGAAGCTTCTCCGTTTAGAATCCAGCATATCTCACTGAACCGAAGAAGTGGTAGTTAGAAGGCAGTTAGAGCTGCAAGCAGTTTGTTTTGGGAAATTAGACGCGAAATGAAACTGCAAATGCCTTCCAACAGTCTTGGAAAAGTGTGTTCTATATCTCTGCCAAACAAACTCCCCGGAGGTTGAGCTTTCAGAAGCTAGTTTAACTCTAAGGGAGGAAGCAGCAGAATGTGCCTCTCACATCTAGCCTGTAGGAATTCAGGTTGGCAAGTTCTATGGGGAAGCCCATTGGCGCCTTCGTTGGAAACGGGTTTGGAAATTTCAGTTTCAAAATCTCTGTGAAAAAGCGTCAGAGAAGCTTCTCCATTTAGAATCCAGCATATCTCACTGAACCGAAGAAGTGGTAGTTAGAAGGGAGTTAGAGCTGCAAGCAGTTTGGTTTGGGAAATTAGACGCGAAATGAAACTGCAAAGGCCTTCCAACAGGCTTGGAAAAGTGTGTTCTATATCTCTGCCAAACAAACTCCCCGGAGGTTGAGCTTTCAGAAGCAAGTTTAACTCTAAGGGAGGAAGCAGCAGAATGTGCCTCTCACATCTAGCCTTTAGGAATTCAGGTTGGCAAGTTCTATGGGGAAGCCCATTGCTGCCTATGGTGGAAACGGCATGGGAGATTTCAGTTTCAAAATCTCTGTGAAAAAGCGTCAGAGAAGCTTCTCCGTTTAGAATCCAGCATATCTCACTGAACCAAAGAAGTGGTAGTTAGAAGGGAGTTAGAGCTGCAAGCAGTTTGGTTTGGGAAATTAGATGCGAAATGACACTGCAAAGGCCTTCCAACAGGCTTGGAAAAGTGTGTTCTATATCTGTGCCAAACAGAGTCCCCGGAGGTTGAGCTTTCAGAAGCAAGCTTAACTGTTAGGGAGGAAGCAGCAGAATGTGCCTCTCACATCTAGCCTGTAGGAATTCAGGTTGGCAAGTTCTATGGGGAAGCCCATTGCTGCCTATGGTGGAAACGGCATGGGAGATTTCAGTTTCAAAATCTCTGTGAAAAAGCGTCAGAGAAGCTTCTCCGTTTAGAATCCAGCATATCTCACTGAACCGAAGAAGTGGTAGTTAGAAGGCAGTTAGAGCTGCAAGCAGTTTGGTTTGGGAAATTAGACGCGAAATGAAACTGCAAATGCCTTCCAACAGGCTTGGAAAAGTGTGTTCTATATCTCTGCCAAACAGACTGCCTGGAGGTTGAGCTTTCAGAAGCTAGTTTAACTCTAAGGGAGGAAGCAGCAGAATGTGCCTCTCACATCTAGCCTGTAGGAATTCAGGTTGGCAAGTTCTATGGGGAAGCCCATTGGCGCCTTCGTTGGAAACGGGTTTGGAAATTTCAGTTTCAAAATCTCTATGAAAAAGCGTCAGAGAAGCTTCTCCGTTTAGAATCCAGCATATCTCACTGAACCGAAGAAGTGGTAGTTAGAAGGCAGTTAGAGCTGCAAGCAGTTTGGTTTGGGAAATTAGACGCGAAATGAAACTGCAAATGCCTTCCAACAGGCTTGGAAAAGTGTGTTCTATATCTCTGCCAAACAGACTCCCCGGAGGTTGAGCTTTCAGAAGCTAGTTTAACTCTAAGGGAGGAAGCAGCGGAATGTGCCTCTCACATCTAGCCTGTAGGAATTCAGGTTGGCAAGTTCTATGGGGAAGCCCATTGCTGCCTATGGTGGAAACGGCATGGGAGATTTCAGTTTCAAAATCTCTGTGAAAAAGCGTCAGAGAAGCTTCTCCGTTTAGAATCCAGCATATCTCACTGAACCGAAGAAGTGGTAGTTAGAAGGGAGTTAGAGCTGCAAGCAGTTTGGTTTGGGAAATTAGATGCGAAATGACACTGCAAAGGCCTTCCAACAGGCTTGGAAAAGTGTGTTCTATATCTGTGCCAAACAGAGTCCCCGGAGGTTGAGCTTTCAGAAGCAAGCTTAACTGTTAGGGAGGAAGCAGCAGAATGTGCCTCTCACATCTAGCCTGTAGGAATTCAGGTTGGCAAGTTCTATGGGGAAGCCCATTGCTGCCTATGGTGGAAACGGCATGGGAGATTTCAGTTTCAAAATCTCTGTGAAAAAGCGTCAGAGAAGCTTCTCCGTTTAGAATCCAGCATATCTCACTGAACCGAAGAAGTGGTAGTTAGAAGGGAGTTAGAGCTGCAAGCAGTTTGGTTTGGGAAATTAGACGCGAAATGAAACTGCAAATGCCTTCCAACAGGCTTGGAAAAGTGTGTTCTATATCTCTGCCAAACAGACTCCCCGGAGGTTGAGCTTTCAGAAGCTAGTTTAACTCTAAGGGAGGAAGCAGCAGAATGTGCCTCTCACATCTAGCCTGTAGGAATTCAGGTTGACAAGTTCTATGGGGAAGCCCATTGCTGCCTATGGTGGAAACAGCATGGGAGATTTCAGTTTCAAAATCTCTGTGAAAAAGCGTCAGAGAAGCTTCTCCGTTTAGAATCCAGCATATCTCACTGAACCGAAGAAGTGGTAGTTAGAAGGGAGTTAGAGCTGCAAGCAGTTTGGTTTGGGAAATTAGATGCGAAATGACACTGCAAAGGCCTTCCAACAGGCTTGGAAAAGTGTGTTCTATATCTCTGCCAAACAGACTCCCCGGAGGTTGAGCTTTCAGAAGCAAGCTTAACTCTTAGGGAGGAAGCAGCAGAATGTGCCTCTCACATCTAGCCTGTAGGAATTCAGGTTGGCAAGTTCTATGGGGAAGCCCATTGCTGCCTATGGTGGAAACGGCATGGGAGATTTCAGTTTCAAAATCTCTGTGAAAAAGCGTCAGAGAAGCTTCTCCGTTTAGAATCCAGCATATCTCACTGAACCGAAGAAGTGGTAGTTAGAAGGGAGTTAGAGCTGCAAGCAGTTTGGTTTGGGAAATTAGATGCGAAATGACACTGCAAAGGCCTTCCAACAGGCTTGGAAAAGTGTGTTCTATATCTGTGCCAAACAGAGTCCCCGGAGGTTGAGCTTTCAGAAGCAAGCTTAACTGTTAGGGAGGAAGCAGCAGAATGTGCCTCTCACATCTAGCCTGTAGGAATTCAGGTTGGCAAGTTCTATGGGGAAGCCCATTGCTGCCTATGGTGGAAACGGCATGGGAGATTTCAGTTTCAAAATCTCTGTGAAAAAGCGTCAGAGAAGCTTCTCCGTTTAGAATCCAGCATATCTCACTGAACCGAAGAAGTGGTAGTTAGAAGGGAGTTAGAGCTGCAAGCTGTTTGGTTTGGGAAATTAGACGCGAAATGAAACTGCAAATGCCTTCCAACAGGCTTGGAAAAGTGTGTTCTATATCTCTGCCAAACAAACTCCCCGGAGGTTGAGCTTTCAGAAGCAAGTTTAACTCTAAGGGAGGAAGCAGCAGAATGTGCCTCTCACATCTAGCCTGTAGGAATTCAGGTTGGCAAGTTCTATGGGGAAGCCCATTGCTGCCTATGGTGGAAACGGCATGGGAGATTTCAGTTTCAAAATCTCTGTGAAAAAGCGTCAGAGAAGCTTCTCCGTTTAGAATCCAGCATATCTCACTGAACCGAAGAAGTGGTAGTTAGAAGGGAGTTAGAGCTGCAAGCAGTTTGGTTTGGGAAATTAGACGCGAAATGAAACTGCAAATGCCTTCCAACAGGCTTGGAAAAGTGTGTTCTATATCTCTGCCAAACAGACTCCCTGGAGGTTGAGCTTTCAGAAGCTAGTTTAACTCTAAGGGAGGAAGCAGCAGAATGTGCCTCTCACATCTAGCCTGTAGGAATTCAGGTTGGCAAGTTCTATGGGGAAGCCCATTGGCGCCTTCGTTGGAAACGGGTTTGGAAATTTCAGTTTCAAAATCTCTGTGAAAAAGCGTCAGAGAAGCTTCTCCGTTTAGAATCCAGCATATCTCACTGAACCGAAGAAGTGGTAGTTAGAAGGCAGTTAGAGCTGCAAGCAGTTTGGTTTGGGAAATTAGACGCGAAATGAAACTGCCAATGCCTTCCAACAGGGTTGGAAAAGTGTGTTCTATATCTCTGCCAAAACAGACTCCCCGGAGGTTGAGCTTTCAGAAGCTAGTTTAACTCTAAGGGAGGAAGCAGCAGAATGTGCCTCTCACATCTAGCCTGTAGGAATTCAGGTTGGCAAGTTCTATGGGGAAGCCCATTGCTGCCTATGGTGGAAACGGCATGGGAGATTTCAGTTTCAAAATCTCTGTGAAAAAGCGTCAGAGAAGCTTCTCCGTTTAGAATCCAGCATATCTCACTGAACCGAAGAAGTGGTAGTTAGAAGGGAGTTAAAGCTGCAAGCAGTTTGGTTTGGGAAATTAGACGCGAAATGAAACTGCAAATGCCTTCCAACAGGCTTGGAAAAGTGTGTTCTATATCTCTGCCAAACAGACTCCCTGGAGGTTGAGCTTTCAGAAGCTAGTTTAACTCTAAGGGAGGAAGCAGCAGAATGTGCCTCTCACATCTAGCCTGTAGGAATTCAGGTTGGCAAGTTCTATGGGGAAGCCCATTGCTGGCTATGGTGGAAACAGCATGGGAGATTTCAGTTTTGAAATCTCTGTGAAAAAGCGTCAGAGAACCTTCTCCGTTTAGAATCCAGCATATCTCACTGAACCGAAGAAGTGGTAGTTAGAAGGCAGTTAGAGCTGCAAGCAGTTTGGTTTGGGAAATTAGACGCGAAATGAAACTGCAAATGCCTTCCAACAGGCTTGGAAAAGTGTGTTCTATATCTCTGCCAAACAAACTCCCTGGAGGTTGAGCTTTCAGAAGCTAGTTTAACTCTAAGGGAGGAAGCAGCAGAATGTGCCTCTCACATCTAGCCTGTAGGAATTCAGGTTGGCAAGTTCTATGGGGAAGCCCATTGGCGCCTTCGTTGGAAACGGGTTTGGAAATTTCAGTTTCAAAATCTCTGTGAAAAAGCGTCAGAGAAGCTTCTCCGTTTAGAATCCAGCATATCTCACTGAACCGAAGAAGTGGTAGTTAGAAGGGAGTTAGAGCTGCAAGCAGTTTGGTTTGGGAAATTAGACGCGAAATGAAACTGCAAATGCCTTCCAACAGGCTTGGAAAAGTGTGTTCTATATCTCTGCCAAACAAACTCCCCGGAGGTTGAGCTTTCAGAAGCAAGTTTAACTCTAAGGGAGGAAGCAGCAGAATGTGCCTCTCACATCTAGCCTGTAGGAATTCAGGTTGGCAAGTTCTATGGGGAAGCCCATTGCTGCCTATGGTGGAAACGGCATGGGAGATTTCAGTTTCAAAATCTCTGTGAAAAAGCGTCAGAGAAGCTTCTCCGTTTAGAATCCAGCATATCTCACTGAACCGAAGAAGTGGTAGTTAGAAGGGAGTTAGAGCTGCAAGCAGTTTGGTTTGGGAAATTAGATGAGAAATGACACTGCAAAGGCCTTCCAACAGGCTTGGAAAAGTGTGTTCTATATCTCTGCCAAACAGACTCCCCGGAGGTTGAGCTTTCAGAAGCAAGCTTAACTGTTAGGGAGGAAGCAGCAGAATGTGCCTCTCACATCTAGCCTGTAGGAATTCAGGTTGGCAAGTTCTATGGGGAAGCCCATTGCTGCCTATGGTGGAAACGGCATGGGAGATTTCAGTTTCAAAATCTCTGTGAAAAAGAGTCAGAGAAGCTTCTCCGTTTAGAATCCAGCATATCTCACTGAACCGAAGAAGTGGTAGTTAGAAGGCAGTTAGAGCTGCAAGCAGTTTGGTTTGGGAAATTAGACGCGAAATGAAACTGCAAATGCCTTCCAACAGGCTTGGAAAAGTGTGTTCTATATCTCTGCCAAACAGACTCCCTGGAGGTTGAGCTTTCAGAAGCTAGTTTAACTCTAAGGGAGGAAGCAGCAGAATGTGCCTCTCACATCTAGCCTGTAGGAATTCAGGTTGGCAAGTTCTATGGGGAAGCCCATTGCTGCCTATGGTGGAAACAGCATGGGAGATTTCAGTTTCAAAATCTCTGTGAAAAAGCGTCAGAGAAGCTTCTCCGTTTAGAATCCAGCATATCTCACTGAACCGAAGAAGTGGTAGTTAGAAGGCAGTTAGAGCTGCAAGCAGTTTGGTTTGGGAAATTAGACGCGAAATGAAACTGCAAATGCCTTCCAACAGGCTTGGAAAAGTGTGTTCTATATCTCTGCCAAACAGACTCCCCGGAGGTTGAGCTTTCAGAAGCTAGTTTAACTCTAAGGGAGGAAGCAGCAGAATGTGCCTCTCACATCTAGCCTGTAGGAATTCAGGTTGGCAAGTTCTATGGGGAAGCCCATTGCTGCCTATGGTGGAAACGGCATGGGAGATTTCAGTTTCAAAATCTCTGTGAAAAAGCATCAGAGAAGCTTCTCCGTTTAGAATCCAGCATATCTCACTGAACCGAAGAAGTGGTAGTTAGAAGGGAGTTAGAGCTGCAAGCAGTTTGGTTTGGGAAATTAGATGCGAAATGACACTGCAAAGGCCTTCCAACAGGCTTGGAAAAGTGTGTTCTATATCTGTGCCAAACAGAGTCCCCGGAGGTTGAGCTTTCAGAAGCAAGCTTAACTGTTAGGGAGGAAGCAGCAGAATGTGCCTCTCACATCTAGCCTGTAGGAATTCAGGTTGGCAAGTTCTATGGGGAAGCCCATTGCTGCCTATGGTGGAAACGGCATGGGAGATTTCAGTTTCAAAATCTCTGTGAAAAAGCGTCAGAGAAGCTTCTCCGTTTAGAATCCAGCATATCTCACTGAACCGAAGAAGTGGTAGTTAGAAGGGAGTTAGAGCTGCAAGCAGTTTGGTTTGGGAAATTAGACGCGAAATGAAACTGCAAATGCCTTCCAACAGGCTTGGAAAAGTGTGTTCTATATCTCTGCCAAACAAACTCCCCGGAGGTTGAGCTTTCAGAAGCAAGTTTAACTCTAAGGGAGGAAGCAGCAGAATGTGCCTCTCACATCTAGCCTGTAGGAATTCAGGTTGGCAAGTTCTATGGGGAAGCCCATTGCTGCCTATGGTGGAAACGGCATGGGAGATTTCAGTTTCAAAATCTCTGTGAAAAAGCGTCAGAGAAGCTTCTCCGTTTAGAATCCAGCATATCTCACTGAACCGAAGAAGTGGTAGTTAGAAGGGAGTTAGAGCTGCAAGCAGTTTGGTTTGGGAAATTAGATGCGAAATGACACTGCAAAGGCCTTCCAACAGGCTTGGAAAAGTGTGTTCTATATCTCTGCCAAACAGACTCCCCGGAGGTTGAGCTTTCAGAAGCAAGCTTAACTCTTAGGGAGGAAGCAGCAGAATGTGCCTCTCACATCTAGCCTGTAGGAATTCAGGTTGGCAAGTTCTATGGGGAAGCCCATTGCTGCCTATGGTGGAAACGGCATGGGAGATTTCAGTTTCAAAATCTCTGTGAAAAAGCGTCAGAGAAGCTTCTCCGTTTAGAATCCAGCATATCTCACTGAACCGAAGAAGTGGTAGTTAGAAGGGAGTTAGAGCTGCAAGCAGTTTGGTTTGGGAAATTAGATGAGAAATGACACTGCAAAGGCCTTCCAACAGGCTTGGAAAAGTGTGTTCTATATCTCTGCCAAACAAACTCCCCGGAGGTTGAGCTTTCAGAAGCAAATTTAACTCTAAGGGAGGAAGCAGCAGAATGTGCCTCTCACATCTAGCCTGTAGGAATTCAGGTTGGCAAGTTCTATGGGGAAGCCCATTGCTGCCTATGGTGGAAACGGCATGGGAGATTTCATTTTAAAAATCTCTGTGAAAAAGCGTCAGAGAAGCTTCTCCGTTTAGAATCCAGCATATCTCACTGAACCGAAGAAGTGGTAGTTAGAAGGGAGTTAGAGCTGCAAGCAGTTTGGTTTGGGAAATTAGACGCGAAATGAAACTGCAAATGCCCTCCAACAGGCTTGGAAAAGTGTGTTCTATATCTCTGCTAAACAAACTCCCCGGAGGTTGAGCTTTCAGAAGCTAGTTTAACTCTAACGGAGGAAGCAGCAGAATGTGCCTCTCACATCTAGCCTGTAGGAATTCAGGTTGGCAAGTTCTATGGGGAAGCCCATTGGCGCCTTCGTTGGAAACGGGTTTGGAAATTTCAGTTTCAAAATCTCTGTGAAAAAGCGTCAGAGAAGCTTCTCTGTTTAGAATCCAGCATATCTCACTGAACCGAAGAAGTGGTAGTTAGAAGGCAGTTAGAGCTGCAAGCAGTTTGGTTTGGGAAATTAGACGCGAAATGAAACTGCAAATGCCTTCCAACAGGGTTGGAAAAGTGTGTTCTATATCTCTGCCAAACAGACTCCCTGGAGGTTGAGCTTTCAGAAGCTAGTTTAACTCTAAGGGAGGAAGCAGCAGAATGTGCCTCTCACATCTAGCCTGTAGGAATTCAGGTTGGCAAGTTCTATGGGGAAGCCCATTGCTGCCTATGGTGGAAACAGCATGGGAGATTTCAGTTTCAAAATCTCTGTGAAAAAGCGTCAGAGAAGCTTCTCCGTTTAGAATCGAGCATATCTCACTGAACCGAAGAAGTGGTAGTTAGAAGGCAGTTAGAGCTGCAAGCAGTTTGGTTTGGGAAATTAGACGCGAAATGAAACTGCCAATGCCTTCCAACAGGGTTGGAAAAGTGTGTTCTATATCTCTGCCAAACAGACTCCCCGGAGGTTGAGCTTTCAGAAGCTAGTTTAACTCTAAGGGAGGAAGCAGCAGAATGTGCCTCTCACATCTAGCCTGTAGGAATTCAGGTTGGCAAGTTCTATGGGGAAGCCCATTGGCGCCTTCGTTGGAAACGGGTTTGGAAATTTCAGTTTCAAAATCTCTGTGAAAAAGCGTCAGAGAAGCTTCTCCGTTTAGAATCCAGCATATCTCACTGAACCGAAGAAGTGGTAGTTAGAAGGGAGTTAGAGCTGCAAGCAGCTTGGTTTGGGAAATTAGATGCGAAATGACACTGCAAAGGCCTTCCAACAGGCTTGGAAAAGTGTGTTCTATATCTGTGCCAAACAGAGTCCCCGGAGGTTGAGCTTTCAGAAGCAAGCTTAACTGTTAGGGAGGACGCAGCAGAATGTGCCTGTCACATCTAGCCTGTAGGAATTCAGGTTGGCAAGTTCTATGGGGAAGCCCATTGCTGCCTATCGTGGAAACGGCATGGGAGATTTCAGTTTCAAAATCTCTGTGAAAAAGCGTCAGAGAAGCTTCTCCGTTTAGAATCCAGCATATCTCACTGAACCGAAGAAGTGGTAGTTAGAAGGGAGTTAGAGCTGCAAGCAGTTTGGTTTGGGAAATTAGACGCGAAATGAAACTGCAAATGCCTTCCAACAGGCTTGGAAAAGTGTGTTCTATATCTCTGCCAAACAGACTCCCTGGAGGTTGAGCTTTCAGAAGCTAGTTTAACTCTAAGGGAGGAAGCAGCAGAATGTGCCTCTCACATCTAGCCTGTAGGAATTCAGGTTGGCAAGTTCTATGGGGAAGCCCATTGCTGCCTATGGTGGAAACAGCATGGGAGATTTCAGTTTCAAAATCTCTGTGAAAAAGCGTCAGAGAACCTTCTCCGTTTAGAATCCAGCATATCTCACTGAACCGAAGAAGTGGTAGTTAGAAGGCAGTTAGAGCTGCAAGCAGTTTGGTTTGGGAAATTAGACGCGAAATGAAACTGCAAATGCCTTCCAACAGGCTTGGAAAAGTGTGTTCTATATCTCTGCCAAACAAACTCCCCGGAGGTTGAGCTTTCAGAAGCTAGTTTAACTCTAAGGTAGGAAGCAGCAGAATGTGCCTCTCACATCTAGCCTGTAGGAATTCAGGTTGGCAAGTTCTATGGGGAAGCCCATTGGCGCCTTCGTTGGAAACGGGTTTGGAAATTTCAGTTTCAAAATCTCTGTGAAAAAGCGTCAGAGAAGCTTCTCCGTTTAGAATCCAGCATATCTCACTGAACCGAAGAAGTGGTAGTTAGAAGGGAGTTAGAGCTGCAAGCAGTTTGGTTTGGGAAATTAGATGCGAAATGACACTGCAAAGGCCTTCCAACAGGCTTGGAAAAGTGTGTTCTATATCTCTGCCAAACAGACTCCCCGGAGGTTGAGCTTTCAGAAGCAAGCTTAACTCTTAGGGAGGAAGCAGCAGAATGTGCCTCTCACATCTAGCCTGTAGGAATTCAGGTTGGCAAGTTCTATGGGGAAGCCCATTGCTGCCTATGGTGGAAACGGCATGGGAGATTTCAGTTTCAAAATCTCTGTGAAAAAGCGTCAGAGAAGCTTCTCCGTTTAGAATCCAGCATATCTCACTGAACCGAAGAAGTGGTAGTTAGAAGGGAGTTAGAGCTGCAAGCAGTTTGGTTTGGGAAATTAGATGCGAAATGACACTGCAAAGGCCTTCCAACAGGCTTGGAAAAGTGTGTTCTATATCTGTGCCAAACAGAGTCCCCGGAGGTTGAGCTTTCAGAAGCAAGCTTAACTGTTAGGGAGGAAGCAGCAGAAGGTGCCTCTCACATCTAGCCTGTAGGAATTCAGGTTGGCAAGTTATATGGGGAAGCCCATTGCTGCCTATGGTGGAAACGGCATGGGAGATTTCAGTTTCAAAATCTCTGTGAAAAAGCGTCAGAGAAGCTTCTCCGTTTAGAATCCAGCATATCTCACTGAACCGAAGAAGTGGTAGTTAGAAGGGAGTTAGAGCTGCAAGCAGTTTGGTTTGGGAAATTAGACGCGAAATGAAACTGCAAATGCCTTCCAACAGGCTTGGAAAAGTGTGTTCTATATCTCTGCCAAACAAACTCCCCGGAGGTTGAGCTTTCAGAAGCAAGTTTAACTCTAAGGGAGGAAGCAGCAGAATGTGCCTCTCACATCTAGCCTGTAGGAATTCAGGTTGGCAAGTTCTATGGGGAAGCCCATTGCTGCCTATGGTGGAAACGGCATGGGAGATTTCAGTTTAAAAATCTCTGTGAAAAAGCGTCAGAGAAGCTTCTCCGTTTAGAATCCAGCATATCTCACTGAACCGAAGAAGTGGTAGTTAGAAGGGAGTTAGAGCTGCAAGCAGTTTGGTTTGGGAAATTAGACGCGAAATGAAACTGCAAATGCCCTCCAACAGGCTTGGAAAAGTGTGTTCTATATCTCTGCCAAACAAACTCCCCGGAGGTTGAGCTTTCAGAAGCTAGTTTAACTCTAAGGGAGGAAGCAGCAGAATGTGCCTCTCACATCTAGCCTGTAGGAATTCAGGTTGGCAAGTTCTATGGAGAAGCCCATTGGCGCCTTCGTTGGAAACGGGTTTGGAAATTTCAGTTTCAAAATCTCTGTGAAAAAGCGTCAGAGAAGCTTCTCCGTTTAGAATCCAGCATATCTCACTGAACCGAAGAAGTGGTAGTTAGAAGGGAGTTAGAGCTGCAAGCAGTTTGCTTTGGGAAATTAGATGCGAAATGACACTGCAAAGGCCTTCCAACAGGCTTGGAAAAGTGTGTTCTATATCTCTGCCAAACAGACTCCCCGGAAGTTGAGCTTTCAGAAGCAAGCTTAACTCTTAGGGAGGAAGCAGCAGAATGTGCCTCTCACATCTAGCCTGTAGGAATTCAGGTTGGCAAGTTCTATGGGGAAGCCCATTGCTGCCTATGGTGGAAACGGCATGGGAGATTTCAGTTTCAAAATCTCTGTGAAAAAGCGTCAGAGAAGCTTCTCCGTTTAGAATCCAGCATATCTCACTGAACCGAAGAAGTGGTAGTTAGAAGGGAGTTAGAGCTGCAAGCAGTTTGGTTTGGGAAATTAGATGCGAAATGACACTGCAAAGGCCTTCCAACAGGCTTGGAAAAGTGTGTTCTATATCTGTGCCAAACAGAGTCCCCGGAGGTTGAGCTTTCAGAAGCAAGCTTAACTGTTAGGGAGGACGCAGCAGAATGTGCCTGTCACATCTAGGCTGTAGGAATTCAGGTTGGCAAGTTCTATGGGGAAGCCCATTGCTGCCTATGGTGGAAACGGCATGGGAGATTTCAGTTTCAAAATCTCTGTGAAAAAGCGTCAGAGAAGCTTCTCCGTTTAGAATCCAGCATATCTCACTGAACCAAAGAAGTGGTAGTTAGAAGGGAGTTAGAGCTGCAAGCAGTTTGGTTTGGGAAATTAGACGCGAAATGAAACTGCAAATGCCTTCCAACAGGCTTGGAAAAGTGTGTTCTATATCTCTGCCAAACAAACTCCCCGGAGGTTGAGCTTTCAGAAGCAAGTTTAACTCTAAGGGAGGAAGCAGCAGAATGTGCCTCTCACATCTAGCCTGTAGCAATTCAGGTTGGCAAGTTCTATGGGGAAGCCCATTGCTGCCTATGGTGGAAACGGCATGGGAGATTTCAGTTTAAAAATCTCTGTGAAAAAGCGTCAGAGAAGCTTCTCCGTTTAGAATCCAGCATATCTCACTGAACCGAAGAAGTGGTAGTTAGAAGGGAGTTAGAGCTGCAAGCAGTTTGGTTTGGGAAATTAGACGCGAAATGAAACTGCAAATGCCCTCCAACAGGCTTGGAAAAGTGTGTTCTATATCTCTGCCAAACAAACTCCCCGGAGGTTGAGCTTTCAGAAGCTAGTTTAACTCTAAGGGAGGAAGCAGCAGAATGTGCCTCTCACATCTAGCCTGTAGGAATTCAGGTTGGCAAGTTCTATGGGGAAGCCCATTGGCGCCTTCGTTGGAAACGGGTTTGGAAATTTCAGTTTCAAAATCTCTGTGAAAAAGCGTCAGAGAAGCTTCTCCATTTAGAATCCAGCATATCTCACTGAACCGAAGAAGTGGTAGTTAGAAGGGAGTTAGAGCTGCAAGCAGTTTGGTTTGGGAAATTAGATGCGAAATGACACTGCAAAGGCCTTCCAACAGGCTTGGAAAAGTGTGTTCTATATCTGTGCCAAACAGAGTCCCCGGAGGTTGAGCTTTCAGAAGCAAGCTTAACTGTTAGGGAGGAAGCAGCAGAATGTGCCTCTCACATCTAGCCTGTAGGAATTCAGGTTGGCAAGTTCTATGGGGAAGCCCATTGCTGCCTATGGTGGAAACGGCATGGGAGATTTCAGTTTCAAAATCTCTGTGAAAAAGCGTCAGAGAAGCTTCTCCGTTTAGAATCCAGCATATCTCACTGAACCGAAGAAGTGGTACTTAGAAGGGAGTTAGAGCTGCAAGCAGTTTGCTTTGGGAAATTAGATGCGAAATGACACTGCAAAGGCCTTCCAACAGGCTTGGAAAAGTGTGTTCTATATCTCTGCCAAACAGACTCCCCGGAAGTTGAGCTTTCAGAAGCAAGCTTAACTCTTAGGGAGGAAGCAGCAGAATGTGCCTCTCACATCTAGCCTGTAGGAATTCAGGTTGGCAAGTTCTATGGGGAAGCCCATTGCTGCCTATGGTGGAAACGGCATGGGAGATTTCAGTTTCAAAATCTCTGTGAAAAAGCGTCAGAGAAGCTTCTCCGTTTAGAATCCAGCATATCTCACTGAACCGAAGAAGTGGTAGTTAGAAGGGAGTTAGAGCTGCAAGCAGTTTGGTTTGGGAAATTAGATGCGAAATGACACTGCAAAGGCCTTCCAACAGGCTTGGAAAAGTGTGTTCTATATCTCTGCCAAACAGACTCCCCGGAGGTTGAGCTTTCAGAAGCAAGCTTAACTGTTAGGGAGGACGCAGCAGAATGTGCCTGTCACATCTAGCCTGTAGGAATTCAGGTTGGCAAGTTCTATGGGGAAGCCCATTGCTGCCTATGGTGGAAACGGCATGGGAGATTTCAGTTTAAAAATCTCTGTGAAAAAGCGTCAGAGAAGCTTCTCCGTTTAGAATCCAGCATATCTCACTGAACCGAAGAAGTGGTAGTTAGAAGGGAGTTAGAGCTGCAAGCAGTTTGGTTTGGGAAATTAGACGCGAAATGAAACTGCAAATGCCCTCCAACAGGCTTGGAAAAGTGTGTTCTATATCTCTGCCAAACAAACTCCCCGGAGGTTGAGCTTTCAGAAGCTAGTTTAACTCTAAGGGAGGAAGCAGCAGAATGTGCCTCTCACATCTAGCCTGTAGGAATTCAGGTTGGCAAGTTCTATGGGGAAGCCCATTGGCGCCTTCGTTGGAAACGGGTTTGGAAATTTCAGTTTCAAAATCTCTGTGAAAAAGCGTCAGAGAAGCTTCTCCATTTAGAATCCAGCATATCTCACTGAACCGAAGAAGTGGTAGTTAGAAGGGAGTTAGAGCTGCAAGCAGTTTGGTTTGGGAAATTAGATGCGAAATGACACTGCAAAGGCCTTCCAACAGGCTTGGAAAAGTGTGTTCTATATCTGTGCCAAACAGAGTCCCCGGAGGTTGAGCTTTCAGAAGCAAGCTTAACTGTTAGGGAGGAAGCAGCAGAATGTGCCTCTCACATCTAGCCTGTAGGAATTCAGGTTGGCAAGTTCTATGGGGAAGCCCATTGCTGCCTATGGTGGAAACGGCATGGGAGATTTCAGTTTCAAAATCTCTGTGAAAAAGCGTCAGAGAAGCTTCTCCGTTTAGAATCCACCATATCTCACTGAACCGAAGAAATGGTAGTTAGAAGGCAGTTAGAGCTGCAAGCAGTTTGGTTTGGGAAATTAGACGCGAAATGCAACTGCAAATGCCTTCCAACAGGCTTGGAAAAGTGTGTTCTATATCTCTGCCAAACAGACTCCCTGGAGGTTGAGCTTTCAGAAGCTAGTTTAACTCTAAGGGAGGAAGCAGCAGAATGTGCCTCTCACATCTAGCCTGTAGGAATTCAGGTTGGCAAGTTCTATGGGGAAGCCCATTGCTGGCTATGGTGGAAACAGCATGGGAGATTTCAGTTTTGAAATCTCTGTGAAAAAGCGTCAGAGAAGCTTCTCCGTTTAGAATCCAGCATATCTCACTGAACCGAAGAAGTGGTAGTTAGTAGGCAGTTAGAGCTGCAAGCAGTTTGGTTTGGGAAATTAGACGCGAAATGAAACTGCAAATGCCTTCCAACAGGCTTGGAAAAGTGTGTTCTATATCTCTGCCAAACAAACTCCCCGGAGGTTGAGCTTTCAGAAGCAAGTTTAACTCTAAGGGAGGAAGCAGCAGAATGTGCCTCTCACATCTAGCCTGTAGGAATTCAGGTTGGCAAGTTCTATGGGGAAGCCCATTGCTGCCTATGGTGGAAACGGCATGGGAGATTTCAGTTTCAAAATCTCTGTGAAAAAGCGTCAGAGAAGCTTCTCCGTTTAGAATCCAGCATATCTCACTGAACCGAAGAAGTGGTAGTTAGAAGGGAGTTAGAGCTGCAAGCAGTTTGGTTTGGGAAATTAGACGCGAAATGAAACTGCAAATGCCCTCCAACAGGCTTGGAAAAGTGTGTTCTATATCTCTGCCAAACAAACTCCCCGGAGGTTGAGCTTTCAGAAGCTAGTTTAACTCTAAGGGAGGAAGCAGCAGAATGTGCCTCTCACATCTAGCCTGTAGGAATTCAGGTTGGCAAGTTCTATGGGGAAGCCCATTGGCGCCTTCGTTGGAAACGGGTTTGGAAATTTCAGTTTCAAAATCTCTGTGAAAAAGCGTCAGAGAAGCTTCTCCGTTTAGAATCCAGCATATCTCACTGAACCGAAGAAGTGGTAGTTAGAAGGGAGTTAGAGCTGCAAGCAGTTTGGTTTGGGAAATTAGATGCGAAATGACACTGCAAAGGCCTTCCAACAGGCTTGGAAAAGTGTGTTCTATATCTGTGCCAAACAGAGTCCCCGGAGGTTGAGCTTTCAGAAGCAAGCTTAACTGTTAGGGAGGAAGCAGCAGAATGTGCCTCTCACATCTAGCCTGTAGGAATTCAGGTTGGCAAGTTCTATGGGGAAGCCCATTGCTGCCTATGGTGGAAACGGCATGGGAGATTTCAGTTTCAAAATCTCTGTGAAAAAGCGTCAGAGAAGCTTCTCCGTTTAGAATCCAGCATATCTCACTGAACCGAAGAAGTGGTAGTTAGAAGGGAGTTAGAGCTGCAAGCAGTTTGGTTTGGGAAATTAGACGCGAAATGAAACTGCAAATGCCTTCCAACAGGCTTGGAAAAGTGTGTTCTATATCTCTGCCAAACAGACTCCCTGGAGGTTGAGCTTTCAGAAGCTAGTTTAACTCTAAGGGAGGAAGCAGCAGAATGTGCCTCTCACATCTAGTCTGTAGGAATTCAGGTTGGCAAGTTCTATGGGGAAGCCCATTGCTGGCTATGGTGGAAACAGCATGGGAGATTTCAGTTTTGAAATCTCTGTGAAAAAGCGTCAGAGAAGCTTCTCCGTTTAGAATCCAGCATATCTCACTGAACCGAAGAAGTGGTAGTTAGAAGGCAGTTAGAGCTGCAAGCAGTTTGGTTTGGGAAATTAGACGCGAAATGAAACTGCAAATGCCTTCCAACAGGCTTGGAAAAGTGTGTTCTATATCTCTGCCAAACAAACTCCCCGGAGGTTGAGCTTTCAGAAGCTAGTTTAACTCTAAGGGAGGAAGCAGCAGAATGTGCCTCTCACATCTAGCCTGTAGGAATTCAGGTTGGCAAGTTCTATGGGGAAGCCCATTGGCGCCTTCGTTGGAAACGGGTTTGGAAATTTCAGTTTCAAAATCTCTGTGAAAAAGCGTCAGAGAAGCTTCTCCGTTTAGAATCCAGCATATCTCACTGAACCGAAGAAGTGGTAGTTAGAAGGGAGTTAGAGCTGCAAGCAGTTTGGTTTGGGAAATTAGACGCGAAATGAAACTGCAAATGCCTTCCAACAGGCTTGGAAAAGTGTGTTCTATATCTCTGCCAAACAAACTCCCCGGAGGTTGAGCTTTCAGAAGCAAGTTTAACTCTAAGGGAGGAAGCAGCAGAATGTGCCTCTCACATCTAGCCTGTAGGAATTCAGGTTGGCAAGTTCTATGGGGAAGCCCATTGCTGCCTATGGTGGAAACGGCATGGGAGATTTCAGTTTCAAAATCTCTGTGAAAAAGCGTCAGAGGAGCTTCTCCGTTTAGAATCCAGCATATCTCACTGAACCGAAGAAGTGGTAGTTAGAAGGGAGTTAGAGCTGCAAGCAGTTTGGTTTGGGAAATTAGATGCGAAATGACACTGCAAAGGCCTTCCAACAGGCTTGGAAAAGTGTGTTCTATATCTGTGCCAAACAGAGTCCCCGGAGGTTGAGCTTTCAGAAGCAAGCTTAACTGTTAGGGAGGAAGCAGCAGAATGTGCCTCTCACATCTAGCCTGTAGGAATTCAGGTTGGCAAGTTCTATGGGGAAGCCCATTGCTGCCTATGGTGGAAACGGCATGGGAGATTTCAGTTTCAAAATCTCTGTGAAAAAGCGTCAGAGAAGCTTCTCCGTTTAGAATCCAGCATATCTCACTGAACCGAAGAAGTGGTAGTTAGAAGGGAGTTAGAGCTGCAAGCAGTTTGGTTTGGGAAATTAGATGCGAAATGACACTGCAAAGGCCTTCCAACAGGCTTGGAAAAGTGTGTTCTATATCTGTGCCAAACAGAGTCCCCGGAGGTTGAGCTTTCAGAAGCAAGCTTAACTGTTAGGGAGGAAGCAGCAGAATGTGCCTCTCACATCTAGCCTGTAGGAATTCAGGTTGGCAAGTTCTATGGGGAAGCCCATTGCTGCCTATGGTGGAAACGGCATGGGAGATTTCAGTTTCAAAATCTCTGTGAAAAAGCGTCAGAGAAGCTTCTCCGTTTAGAATCCAGCATATCTCACTGAACTGAAGAAGTGGTAGTTAGAAGGGAATTAGAGCTGCAAGCAGTTTGGTTTGGGAAATTAGACGCGAAATGAAACTGCAAATGCCTTCCAACAGGCTTGGAAAAGTGTGTTCTATATCTCTGCCAAACAAACTCCCCGGAGGTTGAGCTTTCAGAAGCAAGTTTAACTCTAAGGGAGGAAGCAGCAGAATGTGCCTCTCACATCTAGCCTGTAGGAATTCAGGTTGGCAAGTTCTATGGGGAAGCCCATTGCTGCCTATGGTGGAAACGGCATGGGAGATTTCAGTTTAAAAATCTCTGTGAAAAAGCGTCAGAGAAGCTTCTCCGTTTAGAATCCAGCATATCTCACTGAACCGAAGAAGTGGTAGTTAGAAGGGAGTTAGAGCTGCAAGCAGTTTGGTTTGGGAAATTAGACGCGAAATGAAACTGCAAATGCCCTCCAACAGGCTTGGAAAAGTGTGTTCTATATCTCTGCCAAACAAACTCCCCGGAGGTTGAGCTTTCAGAAGCTAGTTTAACTCTAAGGGAGGAAGCAGCAGAATGTGCCTCTCACATCTAGCCTGTAGGAATTCAGGTTGGCAAGTTCTATGGGGAAGCCCATTGGCGCCTTCGTTGGAAACGGGTTTGGAAATTTCAGTTTCAAAATCTCTGTGAAAAAGCGTCAGAGAAGCTTCTCCGTTTAGAATCCAGCATATCTCACTGAACCGAAGAAGTGGTAGTTAGAAGGGAGTTAGAGCTGCAAGCAGTTTGGTTTGGGAAATTAGATGCGAAATGACACTGCAAAGGCCTTCCAACAGGCTTGGAAAAGTGTGTTCTATATCTGTGCCAAACAGAGTCCCCGGAGGTTGAGCTTTCAGAAGCAAGCTTAACTGTTAGGGAGGAAGCAGCAGAATGTGCCTCTCACATCTAGCCTGTAGGAATTCAGGTTGGCAAGTTCTATGGGGAAGCCCATTGCTGCCTATGGTGGAAACGGCATGGGAGATTTCAGTTTCAAAATCTCTGTGAAAAAGCGTCAGAGAAGCTTCTCCGTTTAGAATCCAGCATATCTCACTGAACCGAAGAAGTGGTAGTTAGAAGGCAGTTAGAGCTGCAAGCAGTTTGGTTTGGGAAATTAGACGCGAAATGAAACTGCAAATGCCTTCCAACAGGCTTGGAAAAGTGTGTTCTATATCTCTGCCAAACAGACTCCCTGGAGGTTGAGCTTTCAGAAGCTAGTTTAACTCTAAGGGAGGAAGCAGCAGAATGTGCCTCTCACATCTAGTCTGTAGGAATTCAGGTTGGCAAGTTCTATGGGGAAGCCCATTGCTGGCTATGGTGGAAACAGCATGGGAGATTTCAGTTTTGAAATCTCTGTGAAAAAGCGTCAGAGAAGCTTCTCCGTTTAGAATCCAGCATATCTCACTGAACCGAAGAAGTGGTAGTTAGAAGGCAGTTAGAGCTGCAAGCAGTTTGGTTTGGGAAATTAGACGCGAAATGAAACTGCAAATGCCTTCCAACAGGCTTGGAAAAGTGTGTTCTATATCTCTGCCAAACAAACTCCCCGGAGGTTGAGCTTTCAGAAGCTAGTTTAACTCTAAGGGAGGAAGCAGCAGAATGTGCCTCTCACATCTAGCCTGTAGGAATTCAGGTTGGCAAGTTCTATGGGGAAGCCCATTGCTGCCTATGGTGGAAACGGCATGGGAGATTTCAGTTTCAAAATCTCTGTGAAAAAGCGTCAGAGAAGCTTCTCCGTTTAGAATCCAGCATATCTCACTGAACCGAAGAAGTGGTAGTTAGAAGGGAGTTAGAGCTGCAAGCAGTTTGGTTTGGGAAATTAGACGCGAAATGAAACTGCAAATGCCCTCCAACAGGCTTGGAAAAGTGTGTTCTATATCTCTGCCAAACAAACTCCCCGGAGGTTGAGCTTTCAGAAGCTAGTTTAACTCTAAGGGAGGAAGCAGCAGAATGTGCCTCTCACATCTAGCCTGTAGGAATTCAGGTTGGCAAGTTCTATGGGGAAGCCCATTGGCGCCTTCGTTGGAAACGGGTTTGGAAATTTCAGTTTCAAAATCTCTGTGAAAAAGCGTCAGAGAAGCTTCTCCGTTTAGAATCCAGCATATCTCACTGAACCGAAGAAGTGGTAGTTAGAAGGGAGTTAGAGCTGCAAGCAGTTTGGTTTGGGAAATTAGATGCGAAATGACACTGCAAAGGCCTTCCAACAGGCTTGGAAAAGTGTGTTCTATATCTGTGCCAAACAGAGTCCCCGGAGGTTGAGCTTTCAGAAGCAAGCTTAACTGTTAGGGAGGAAGCAGCAGAATGTGCCTCTCACATCTAGCCTGTAGGAATTCAGGTTGGCAAGTTCTATGGGGAAGCCCATTGCTGCCTATGGTGGAAACGGCATGGGAGATTTCAGTTTCAAAATCTCTGTGAAAAAGCGTCAGAGAAGCTTCTCCGTTTAGAATCCAGCATATCTCACTGAACCGAAGAAGTGGTAGTTAGAAGGCAGTTAGAGCTGCAAGCAGTTTGGTTTGGGAAATTAGACGCGAAATGAAACTGCAAATGCCTTCCAACAGGCTTGGAAAAGTGTGTTCTATATCTCTGCCAAACAAACTCCCCGGAGGTTGAGCTTTCAGAAGCAAGTTTAACTCTAAGGGAGGAAGCAGCAGAATGTGCCTCTCACATCTAGCCTGTAGCAATTCAGGTTGGCAAGTTCTATGGGGAAGCCCATTGCTGCCTATGGTGGAAACGGCATGGGAGATTTCAGTTTAAAAATCTCTGTGAAAAAGCGTCAGAGAAGCTTCTCCGTTTAGAATCCAGCATATCTCACTGAACCGAAGAAGTGGTAGTTAGAAGGGAGTTAGAGCTGCAAGCAGTTTGGTTTGGGAAATTAGACGCGAAATGAAACTGCAAATGCCCTCCAACAGGCTTGGAAAAGTGTGTTCTATATCTCTGCCAAACAAACTCCCCGGAGGTTGAGCTTTCAGAAGCTAGTTTAACTCTAAGGGAGGAAGCAGCAGAATGTGCCTCTCACATCTAGCCTGTAGGAATTCAGGTTGGCAAGTTCTATGGGGAAGCCCATTGGCGCCTTCGTTGGAAACGGGTTTGGAAATTTCAGTTTCAAAATCTCTGTGAAAAAGCGTCAGAGAAGCTTCTCCATTTAGAATCCAGCATATCTCACTGAACCGAAGAAGTGGTAGTTAGAAGGGAGTTAGAGCTGCAAGCAGTTTGGTTTGGGAAATTAGATGCGAAATGACACTGCAAAGGCCTTCCAACAGGCTTGGAAAAGTGTGTTCTATATCTGTGCCAAACAGAGTCCCCGGAGGTTGAGCTTTCAGAAGCAAGCTTAACTGTTAGGGAGGAAGCAGCAGAATGTGCCTCTCACATCTAGCCTGTAGGAATTCAGGTTGGCAAGTTCTATGGGGAAGCCCATTGCTGCCTATGGTGGAAACGGCATGGGAGATTTCAGTTTCAAAATCTCTGTGAAAAAGCGTCAGAGAAGCTTCTCCGTTTAGAATCCAGCATATCTCACTGAACCGAAGAAGTGGTACTTAGAAGGGAGTTAGAGCTGCAAGCAGTTTGCTTTGGGAAATTAGATGCGAAATGACACTGCAAAGGCCTTCCAACAGGCTTGGAAAAGTGTGTTCTATATCTCTGCCAAACAGACTCCCCGGAAGTTGAGCTTTCAGAAGCAAGCTTAACTCTTAGGGAGGAAGCAGCAGAATGTGCCTCTCACATCTAGCCTGTAGGAATTCAGGTTGGCAAGTTCTATGGGGAAGCCCATTGCTGCCTATGGTGGAAACGGCATGGGAGATTTCAGTTTCAAAATCTCTGTGAAAAAGCGTCAGAGAAGCTTCTCCGTTTAGAATCCAGCATATCTCACTGAACCGAAGAAGTGGTAGTTAGAAGGGAGTTAGAGCTGCAAGCAGTTTGGTTTGGGAAATTAGATGCGAAATGACACTGCAAAGGCCTTCCAACAGGCTTGGAAAAGTGTGTTCTATATCTCTGCCAAACAGACTCCCCGGAGGTTGAGCTTTCAGAAGCAAGCTTAACTGTTAGGGAGGACGCAGCAGAATGTGCCTGTCACATCTAGCCTGTAGGAATTCAGGTTGGCAAGTTCTATGGGGAAGCCCATTGCTGCCTATGGTGGAAACGGCATGGGAGATTTCAGTTTAAAAATCTCTGTGAAAAAGCGTCAGAGAAGCTTCTCCGTTTAGAATCCAGCATATCTCACTGAACCGAAGAAGTGGTAGTTAGAAGGGAGTTAGAGCTGCAAGCAGTTTGGTTTGGGAAATTAGACGCGAAATGAAACTGCAAATGCCCTCCAACAGGCTTGGAAAAGTGTGTTCTATATCTCTGCCAAACAAACTCCCCGGAGGTTGAGCTTTCAGAAGCTAGTTTAACTCTAAGGGAGGAAGCAGCAGAATGTGCCTCTCACATCTAGCCTGTAGGAATTCAGGTTGGCAAGTTCTATGGGGAAGCCCATTGGCGCCTTCGTTGGAAACGGGTTTGGAAATTTCAGTTTCAAAATCTCTGTGAAAAAGCGTCAGAGAAGCTTCTCCATTTAGAATCCAGCATATCTCACTGAACCGAAGAAGTGGTAGTTAGAAGGGAGTTAGAGCTGCAAGCAGTTTGGTTTGGGAAATTAGATGCGAAATGACACTGCAAAGGCCTTCCAACAGGCTTGGAAAAGTGTGTTCTATATCTGTGCCAAACAGAGTCCCCGGAGGTTGAGCTTTCAGAAGCAAGCTTAACTGTTAGGGAGGAAGCAGCAGAATGTGCCTCTCACATCTAGCCTGTAGGAATTCAGGTTGGCAAGTTCTATGGGGAAGCCCATTGCTGCCTATGGTGGAAACGGCATGGGAGATTTCAGTTTCAAAATCTCTGTGAAAAAGCGTCAGAGAAGCTTCTCCGTTTAGAATCCACCATATCTCACTGAACCGAAGAAATGGTAGTTAGAAGGCAGTTAGAGCTGCAAGCAGTTTGGTTTGGGAAATTAGACGCGAAATGCAACTGCAAATGCCTTCCAACAGGCTTGGAAAAGTGTGT
The DNA here is from genome assembly GCF_027409185.1 of Cynocephalus volans. Taxonomy (NCBI): domain Eukaryota; kingdom Metazoa; phylum Chordata; class Mammalia; order Dermoptera; family Cynocephalidae; genus Cynocephalus; species Cynocephalus volans. The sequence continues at coordinate 16,834 of NW_026902416.1, read as the reverse complement.
TCTATATCTCTGCCAAACAGACTCCCTGGAGGTTGAGCTTTCAGAAGCTAGTTTAACTCTAAGGGAGGAAGCAGCAGAATGTGCCTCTCACATCTAGCCTGTAGGAATTCAGGTTGGCAAGTTCTATGGGGAAGCCCATTGCTGGCTATGGTGGAAACAGCATGGGAGATTTCAGTTTTGAAATCTCTGTGAAAAAGCGTCAGAGAAGCTTCTCCGTTTAGAATCCAGCATATCTCACTGAACCGAAGAAGTGGTAGTTAGTAGGCAGTTAGAGCTGCAAGCAGTTTGGTTTGGGAAATTAGACGCGAAATGAAACTGCAAATGCCTTCCAACAGGCTTGGAAAAGTGTGTTCTATATCTCTGCCAAACAAACTCCCCGGAGGTTGAGCTTTCAGAAGCAAGTTTAACTCTAAGGGAGGAAGCAGCAGAATGTGCCTCTCACATCTAGCCTGTAGGAATTCAGGTTGGCAAGTTCTATGGGGAAGCCCATTGCTGCCTATGGTGGAAACGGCATGGGAGATTTCAGTTTCAAAATCTCTGTGAAAAAGCGTCAGAGAAGCTTCTCCGTTTAGAATCCAGCATATCTCACTGAACCGAAGAAGTGGTAGTTAGAAGGGAGTTAGAGCTGCAAGCAGTTTGGTTTGGGAAATTAGACGCGAAATGAAACTGCAAATGCCCTCCAACAGGCTTGGAAAAGTGTGTTCTATATCTCTGCCAAACAAACTCCCCGGAGGTTGAGCTTTCAGAAGCTAGTTTAACTCTAAGGGAGGAAGCAGCAGAATGTGCCTCTCACATCTAGCCTGTAGGAATTCAGGTTGGCAAGTTCTATGGGGAAGCCCATTGGCGCCTTCGTTGGAAACGGGTTTGGAAATTTCAGTTTCAAAATCTCTGTGAAAAAGCGTCAGAGAAGCTTCTCCGTTTAGAATCCAGCATATCTCACTGAACCGAAGAAGTGGTAGTTAGAAGGGAGTTAGAGCTGCAAGCAGTTTGGTTTGGGAAATTAGATGCGAAATGACACTGCAAAGGCCTTCCAACAGGCTTGGAAAAGTGTGTTCTATATCTGTGCCAAACAGAGTCCCCGGAGGTTGAGCTTTCAGAAGCAAGCTTAACTGTTAGGGAGGAAGCAGCAGAATGTGCCTCTCACATCTAGCCTGTAGGAATTCAGGTTGGCAAGTTCTATGGGGAAGCCCATTGCTGCCTATGGTGGAAACGGCATGGGAGATTTCAGTTTCAAAATCTCTGTGAAAAAGCGTCAGAGAAGCTTCTCCGTTTAGAATCCAGCATATCTCACTGAACCGAAGAAGTGGTAGTTAGAAGGGAGTTAGAGCTGCAAGCAGTTTGGTTTGGGAAATTAGACGCGAAATGAAACTGCAAATGCCTTCCAACAGGCTTGGAAAAGTGTGTTCTATATCTCTGCCAAACAGACTCCCTGGAGGTTGAGCTTTCAGAAGCTAGTTTAACTCTAAGGGAGGAAGCAGCAGAATGTGCCTCTCACATCTAGTCTGTAGGAATTCAGGTTGGCAAGTTCTATGGGGAAGCCCATTGCTGGCTATGGTGGAAACAGCATGGGAGATTTCAGTTTTGAAATCTCTGTGAAAAAGCGTCAGAGAAGCTTCTCCGTTTAGAATCCAGCATATCTCACTGAACCGAAGAAGTGGTAGTTAGAAGGCAGTTAGAGCTGCAAGCAGTTTGGTTTGGGAAATTAGACGCGAAATGAAACTGCAAATGCCTTCCAACAGGCTTGGAAAAGTGTGTTCTATATCTCTGCCAAACAAACTCCCCGGAGGTTGAGCTTTCAGAAGCTAGTTTAACTCTAAGGGAGGAAGCAGCAGAATGTGCCTCTCACATCTAGCCTGTAGGAATTCAGGTTGGCAAGTTCTATGGGGAAGCCCATTGGCGCCTTCGTTGGAAACGGGTTTGGAAATTTCAGTTTCAAAATCTCTGTGAAAAAGCGTCAGAGAAGCTTCTCCGTTTAGAATCCAGCATATCTCACTGAACCGAAGAAGTGGTAGTTAGAAGGGAGTTAGAGCTGCAAGCAGTTTGGTTTGGGAAATTAGACGCGAAATGAAACTGCAAATGCCTTCCAACAGGCTTGGAAAAGTGTGTTCTATATCTCTGCCAAACAAACTCCCCGGAGGTTGAGCTTTCAGAAGCAAGTTTAACTCTAAGGGAGGAAGCAGCAGAATGTGCCTCTCACATCTAGCCTGTAGGAATTCAGGTTGGCAAGTTCTATGGGGAAGCCCATTGCTGCCTATGGTGGAAACGGCATGGGAGATTTCAGTTTCAAAATCTCTGTGAAAAAGCGTCAGAGGAGCTTCTCCGTTTAGAATCCAGCATATCTCACTGAACCGAAGAAGTGGTAGTTAGAAGGGAGTTAGAGCTGCAAGCAGTTTGGTTTGGGAAATTAGATGCGAAATGACACTGCAAAGGCCTTCCAACAGGCTTGGAAAAGTGTGTTCTATATCTGTGCCAAACAGAGTCCCCGGAGGTTGAGCTTTCAGAAGCAAGCTTAACTGTTAGGGAGGAAGCAGCAGAATGTGCCTCTCACATCTAGCCTGTAGGAATTCAGGTTGGCAAGTTCTATGGGGAAGCCCATTGCTGCCTATGGTGGAAACGGCATGGGAGATTTCAGTTTCAAAATCTCTGTGAAAAAGCGTCAGAGAAGCTTCTCCGTTTAGAATCCAGCATATCTCACTGAACCGAAGAAGTGGTAGTTAGAAGGGAGTTAGAGCTGCAAGCAGTTTGGTTTGGGAAATTAGATGCGAAATGACACTGCAAAGGCCTTCCAACAGGCTTGGAAAAGTGTGTTCTATATCTGTGCCAAACAGAGTCCCCGGAGGTTGAGCTTTCAGAAGCAAGCTTAACTGTTAGGGAGGAAGCAGCAGAATGTGCCTCTCACATCTAGCCTGTAGGAATTCAGGTTGGCAAGTTCTATGGGGAAGCCCATTGCTGCCTATGGTGGAAACGGCATGGGAGATTTCAGTTTCAAAATCTCTGTGAAAAAGCGTCAGAGAAGCTTCTCCGTTTAGAATCCAGCATATCTCACTGAACTGAAGAAGTGGTAGTTAGAAGGGAATTAGAGCTGCAAGCAGTTTGGTTTGGGAAATTAGACGCGAAATGAAACTGCAAATGCCTTCCAACAGGCTTGGAAAAGTGTGTTCTATATCTCTGCCAAACAAACTCCCCGGAGGTTGAGCTTTCAGAAGCAAGTTTAACTCTAAGGGAGGAAGCAGCAGAATGTGCCTCTCACATCTAGCCTGTAGGAATTCAGGTTGGCAAGTTCTATGGGGAAGCCCATTGCTGCCTATGGTGGAAACGGCATGGGAGATTTCAGTTTAAAAATCTCTGTGAAAAAGCGTCAGAGAAGCTTCTCCGTTTAGAATCCAGCATATCTCACTGAACCGAAGAAGTGGTAGTTAGAAGGGAGTTAGAGCTGCAAGCAGTTTGGTTTGGGAAATTAGACGCGAAATGAAACTGCAAATGCCCTCCAACAGGCTTGGAAAAGTGTGTTCTATATCTCTGCCAAACAAACTCCCCGGAGGTTGAGCTTTCAGAAGCTAGTTTAACTCTAAGGGAGGAAGCAGCAGAATGTGCCTCTCACATCTAGCCTGTAGGAATTCAGGTTGGCAAGTTCTATGGGGAAGCCCATTGGCGCCTTCGTTGGAAACGGGTTTGGAAATTTCAGTTTCAAAATCTCTGTGAAAAAGCGTCAGAGAAGCTTCTCCGTTTAGAATCCAGCATATCTCACTGAACCGAAGAAGTGGTAGTTAGAAGGGAGTTAGAGCTGCAAGCAGTTTGGTTTGGGAAATTAGATGCGAAATGACACTGCAAAGGCCTTCCAACAGGCTTGGAAAAGTGTGTTCTATATCTGTGCCAAACAGAGTCCCCGGAGGTTGAGCTTTCAGAAGCAAGCTTAACTGTTAGGGAGGAAGCAGCAGAATGTGCCTCTCACATCTAGCCTGTAGGAATTCAGGTTGGCAAGTTCTATGGGGAAGCCCATTGCTGCCTATGGTGGAAACGGCATGGGAGATTTCAGTTTCAAAATCTCTGTGAAAAAGCGTCAGAGAAGCTTCTCCGTTTAGAATCCAGCATATCTCACTGAACCGAAGAAGTGGTAGTTAGAAGGCAGTTAGAGCTGCAAGCAGTTTGGTTTGGGAAATTAGACGCGAAATGAAACTGCAAATGCCTTCCAACAGGCTTGGAAAAGTGTGTTCTATATCTCTGCCAAACAGACTCCCTGGAGGTTGAGCTTTCAGAAGCTAGTTTAACTCTAAGGGAGGAAGCAGCAGAATGTGCCTCTCACATCTAGTCTGTAGGAATTCAGGTTGGCAAGTTCTATGGGGAAGCCCATTGCTGGCTATGGTGGAAACAGCATGGGAGATTTCAGTTTTGAAATCTCTGTGAAAAAGCGTCAGAGAAGCTTCTCCGTTTAGAATCCAGCATATCTCACTGAACCGAAGAAGTGGTAGTTAGAAGGCAGTTAGAGCTGCAAGCAGTTTGGTTTGGGAAATTAGACGCGAAATGAAACTGCAAATGCCTTCCAACAGGCTTGGAAAAGTGTGTTCTATATCTCTGCCAAACAAACTCCCCGGAGGTTGAGCTTTCAGAAGCTAGTTTAACTCTAAGGGAGGAAGCAGCAGAATGTGCCTCTCACATCTAGCCTGTAGGAATTCAGGTTGGCAAGTTCTATGGGGAAGCCCATTGCTGCCTATGGTGGAAACGGCATGGGAGATTTCAGTTTCAAAATCTCTGTGAAAAAGCGTCAGAGAAGCTTCTCCGTTTAGAATCCAGCATATCTCACTGAACCGAAGAAGTGGTAGTTAGAAGGGAGTTAGAGCTGCAAGCAGTTTGGTTTGGGAAATTAGACGCGAAATGAAACTGCAAATGCCCTCCAACAGGCTTGGAAAAGTGTGTTCTATATCTCTGCCAAACAAACTCCCCGGAGGTTGAGCTTTCAGAAGCTAGTTTAACTCTAAGGGAGGAAGCAGCAGAATGTGCCTCTCACATCTAGCCTGTAGGAATTCAGGTTGGCAAGTTCTATGGGGAAGCCCATTGGCGCCTTCGTTGGAAACGGGTTTGGAAATTTCAGTTTCAAAATCTCTGTGAAAAAGCGTCAGAGAAGCTTCTCCGTTTAGAATCCAGCATATCTCACTGAACCGAAGAAGTGGTAGTTAGAAGGGAGTTAGAGCTGCAAGCAGTTTGGTTTGGGAAATTAGATGCGAAATGACACTGCAAAGGCCTTCCAACAGGCTTGGAAAAGTGTGTTCTATATCTGTGCCAAACAGAGTCCCCGGAGGTTGAGCTTTCAGAAGCAAGCTTAACTGTTAGGGAGGAAGCAGCAGAATGTGCCTCTCACATCTAGCCTGTAGGAATTCAGGTTGGCAAGTTCTATGGGGAAGCCCATTGCTGCCTATGGTGGAAACGGCATGGGAGATTTCAGTTTCAAAATCTCTGTGAAAAAGCGTCAGAGAAGCTTCTCCGTTTAGAATCCAGCATATCTCACTGAACCGAAGAAGTGGTAGTTAGAAGGCAGTTAGAGCTGCAAGCAGTTTGGTTTGGGAAATTAGACGCGAAATGAAACTGCAAATGCCTTCCAACAGGCTTGGAAAAGTGTGTTCTATATCTCTGCCAAGCAGACTCCCTGGAGGTTGAGCTTTCAGAAGCTAGTTTAACTCTAAGGGAGGAAGCAGCAGAATGTGCCTCTCACATCTAGTCTGTAGGAATTCAGGTTGGCAAGTTCTATGGGGAAGCCCATTGCTGGCTATGGTGGAAACAGCATGGGAGATTTCAGTTTTGAAATCTCTGTGAAAAAGCGTCAGAGAAGCTTCTCCGTTTAGAATCCAGCATATCTCACTGAACCGAAGAAGTGGTAGTTAGAAGGCAGTTAGAGCTGCAAGCAGTTTGGTTTGGGAAATTAGACGCGAAATGAAACTGCAAATGCCTTCCAACAGGCTTGGAAAAGTGTGTTCTATATCTCTGCCAAACAAACTCCCCGGAGGTTGAGCTTTCAGAAGCTAGTTTAACTCTAAGGGAGGAAGCAGCAGAATGTGCCTCTCACATCTAGCCTGTAGGAATTCAGGTTGGCAAGTTCTATGGGGAAGCCCATTGGCGCCTTCGTTGGAAACGGGTTTGGAAATTTCAGTTTCAAAATCTCTGTGAAAAAGCGTCAGAGAAGCTTCTCCGTTTAGAATCCAGCATATCTCACTGAACCGAAGAAGTGGTAGTTAGAAGGGAGTTAGAGCTGCAAGCAGTTTGGTTTGGGAAATTAGACGCGAAATGAAACTGCAAATGCCTTCCAACAGGCTTGGAAAAGAGTGTTCTATATCTCTGCCAAACAAACTCCCCGGAGGTTGAGCTTTCAGAAGCTAGTTTAACTCTAAGGGAGGAAGCAGCAGAATGTGCCTCTCACATCTAGCCTGTAGGAATTCAGGTTGGCAAGTTCTATGGGGAAGCCCATTGCTGCCTATGGTGGAAACGGCATGGGAGATTTCAGTTTCAAAATCTCTGTGAAAAAGCGTCAGAGAAGCTTCTCCGTTTAGAATCCAGCATATCTCACTGAACCGAAGAAGTGGTAGTTAGAAGGGAGTTAGAGCTGCAAGCAGTTTGGTTTGGGAAATTAGATGCGAAATGACACTGCAAAGGCCTTCCAACAGGCTTGGAAAAGTGTGTTCTATATCTGTGCCAAACAGAGTCCCCGGAGGTTGAGCTTTCAGAAGCAAGCTTAACTGTTAGGGAGGAAGCAGCAGAATGTGCCTCTCACATCTAGCCTGTAGGAATTCAGGTTGGCAAGTTCTATGGGGAAGCCCATTGCTGCCTATGGTGGAAACGGCATGGGAGATTTCAGTTTCAAAATCTCTGTGAAAAAGCGTCAGAGAAGCTTCTCCGTTTAGAATCCAGCATATCTCACTGAACCGAAGAAGTGGTAGTTAGAAGGGAGTTAGAGCTGCAAGCAGTTTGGTTTGGGAAATTAGATGCGAAATGACACTGCAAAGGCCTTCCAACAGGCTTGGAAAAGTGTGTTCTATATCTGTGCCAAACAGAGTCCCCGGAGGTTGAGCTTTCAGAAGCAAGCTTAACTGTTAGGGAGGAAGCAGCAGAATGTGCCTCTCACATCTAGCCTGTAGGAATTCAGGTTGGCAAGTTCTATGGGGAAGCCCATTGCTGCCTATGGTGGAAACGGCATGGGAGATTTCAGTTTCAAAATCTCTGTGAAAAAGCGTCAGAGAAGCTTCTCCGTTTAGAGTCCAGCATATCTCACTGAACTGAAGAAGTGGTAGTTAGAAGGGAATTAGAGCTGCAAGCAGTTTGGTTTGGGAAATTAGACGCGAAATGAAACTGCAAATGCCTTCCAACAGGCTTGGAAAAGTGTGTTCTATATCTCTGCCAAACAAACTCCCCGGAGGTTGAGCTTTCAGAAGCAAGTTTAACTCTAAGGGAGGAAGCAGCAGAATGTGCCTCTCACATCTAGTCTGTAGGAATTCAGGTTGGCAAGTTCTATGGGGAAGCCCATTGCTGGCTATGGTGGAAACAGCATGGGAGATTTCAGTTTTGAAATCTCTGTGAAAAAGCGTCAGAGAAGCTTCTCCGTTTAGAATCCAGCATATCTCACTGAACCGAAGAAGTGGTAGTTAGAAGGCAGTTAGAGCTGCAAGCAGTTTGGTTTGGGAAATTAGACGCGAAATGAAACTGCAAATGCCTTCCAACAGGCTTGGAAAAGTGTGTTCTATATCTCTGCCAAACAAACTCCCCGGAGGTTGAGCTTTCAGAAGCTAGTTTAACTCTAAGGGAGGAAGCAGCAGAATGTGCCTCTCACATCTAGCCTGTAGGAATTCAGGTTGGCAAGTTCTATGGGGAAGCCCATTGGCGCCTTCGTTGGAAACGGGTTTGGAAATTTCAGTTTAAAAATCTCTGTGAAAAAGCGTCAGAGAAGCTTCTCCGTTTAGAATCCAGCATATCTCACTGAACCGAAGAAGTGGTAGTTAGAAGGGAGTTAGAGCTGCAAGCAGTTTGGTTTGGGAAATTAGACGGGAAATGAAACTGCAAATGCCTTCCAACAGGCTTGGAAAAGTGTGTTCTATATCTCTGCCAAACAAACTCCCCGGAGGTTGAGCTTTCAGAAGCTAGTTTAACTCTAAGGGAGGAAGCAGCAGAATGTGCCTCTCACATCTAGCCTGTAGGAATTCAGGTTGGCAAGTTCTATGGGGAAGCCCATTGCTGCCTATGGTGGAAACGGCATGGGAGATTTCAGTTTCAAAATCTCTGTGAAAAAGCGTCAGAGAAGCTTCTCCGTTTAGAATCCAGCATATCTCACTGAACCGAAGAAGTGGTAGTTAGAAGGCAGTTAGAGCTGCAAGCAGTTTGGTTTGGGAAATTAGATGCGAAATGACACTGCAAAGGCCTTCCAACAGGCTTGGAAAAGTGTGTTCTATATCTCTGCCAAACAGACTCCCCGGAGGTTGAGCTTTCAGAAGCAAGCTTAACTCTTAGGGAGGAAGCAGCAGAATGTGCCTCTCACATCTAGCCTGTAGGAATTCAGGTTGGCAAGTTCTATGGGGAAGCCCATTGCTGCCTATGGTGGAAACGGCATGGGAGATTTCAGTTTCAAAATCTCTGTGAAAAAGCGTCAGAGAAGCTTCTCCGTTTAGAATCCAGCATATCTCACTGAACCGAAGAAGTGGTAGTTAGAAGGGAGTTAGAGCTGCAAGCAGTTTGGTTTGGGAAATTAGATGCGAAATGACACTGCAAAGGCCTTCCAACAGGCTTGGAAAAGTGTGTTCTATATCTGTGCCAAACAGAGTCCCCGGAGGTTGAGCTTTCAGAAGCAAGCTTAACTGTTAGGGAGGAAGCAGCAGAATGTGCCTCTCACATCTAGCCTGTAGGAATTCAGGTTGGCAAGTTCTATGGGGAAGCCCATTGCTGCCTATGGTGGAAACGGCATGGGAGATTTCAGTTTCAAAATCTCTGTGAAAAAGCGTCAGAGAAGCTTCTCCGTTTAGAATCCAGCATATCTCACTGAACTGAAGAAGTGGTAGTTAGAAGGGAGTTAGAGCTGCAAGCAGTTTGGTTTGGGAAATTTGACGCGAAATGAAACTGCAAATGCCTTCCAACAGGCTTGGAAAAGTGTGTTCTATATCTCTGCCAAACAAACTCCCCGGAGGTTGAGCTTTCAGAAGCTAGTTTAACTCTAAGGGAGGAAGCAGCAGAATGTGCCTCTCACATCTAGCCTGTAGGAATTCAGGTTGGCAAGTTCTATGGGGAAGCCCATTGCTGCCTATGGTGGAAACGGCATGGGAGATTTCAGTTTCAAAATCTCTGTGAAAAAGCGTCAGAGAAGCTTCTCCGTTTAGAATCCAGCATATCTCACTGAACCGAAGAAGTGGTAGTTAGAAGGGAGTTAGAGCTGCAAGCAGTTTGGTTTGGGAAATTAGACGCGAAATGAAACTGCAAATGCCCTCCAACAGGCTTGGAAAAGTGTGTTCTATATCTCTGCCAAACAAACTCCCCGGAGGTTGAGCTTTCAGAAGCTAGTTTAACTCTAAGGGAGGAAGCAGCAGAATGTGCCTCTCACATCTAGCCTGTAGGAATTCAGGTTGGCAAGTTCTATGGGGAAGCCCATTGGCGCCTTCGTTGGAAACGGGTTTGGAAATTTCAGTTTCAAAATCTCTGTGAAAAAGCGTCAGAGAAGCTTCTCCGTTTAGAATCCAGCATATCTCACTGAACCGAAGAAGTGGTAGTTAGAAGGGAGTTAGAGCTGCAAGCAGTTTGGTTTGGGAAATTAGATGCGAAATGACACTGCAAAGGCCTTCCAACAGGCTTGGAAAAGTGTGTTCTATATCTGTGCCAAACAGAGTCCCCGGAGGTTGAGCTTTCAGAAGCAAGCTTAACTGTTAGGGAGGAAGCAGCAGAATGTGCCTCTCACATCTAGCCTGTAGGAATTCAGGTTGGCAAGTTCTATGGGGAAGCCCATTGCTGCCTATGGTGGAAACGGCATGGGAGATTTCAGTTTCAAAATCTCTGTGAAAAAGCGTCAGAGAAGCTTCTCCGTTTAGAATCCAGCATATCTCACTGAACCGAAGAAGTGGTAGTTAGAAGGCAGTTAGAGCTGCAAGCAGTTTGGTTTGGGAAATTAGACGCGAAATGAAACTGCAAATGCCTTCCAACAGGCTTGGAAAAGTGTGTTCTATATCTCTGCCAAACAGACTCCCTGGAGGTTGAGCTTTCAGAAGCTAGTTTAACTCTAAGGGAGGAAGCAGCAGAATGTGCCTCTCACATCTAGTCTGTAGGAATTCAGGTTGGCAAGTTCTATGGGGAAGCCCATTGCTGGCTATGGTGGAAACAGCATGGGAGATTTCAGTTTTGAAATCTCTGTGAAAAAGCGTCAGAGAAGCTTCTCCGTTTAGAATCCAGCATATCTCACTGAACCGAAGAAGTGGTAGTTAGAAGGCAGTTAGAGCTGCAAGCAGTTTGGTTTGGGAAATTAGACGCGAAATGAAACTGCAAATGCCTTCCAACAGGCTTGGAAAAGTGTGTTCTATATCTCTGCCAAACAAACTCCCCGGAGGTTGAGCTTTCAGAAGCTAGTTTAACTCTAAGGGAGGAAGCAGCAGAATGTGCCTCTCACATCTAGCCTGTAGGAATTCAGGTTGGCAAGTTCTATGGGGAAGCCCATTGGCGCCTTCGTTGGAAACGGGTTTGGAAATTTCAGTTTCAAAATCTCTGTGAAAAAGCGTCAGAGAAGCTTCTCCGTTTAGAATCCAGCATATCTCACTGAACCGAAGAAGTGGTAGTTAGAAGGGAGTTAGAGCTGCAAGCAGTTTGGTTTGGGAAATTAGACGCGAAATGAAACTGCAAATGCCTTCCAACAGGCTTGGAAAAGTGTGTTCTATATCTCTGCCAAACAAACTCCCCGGAGGTTGAGCTTTCAGAAGCTAGTTTAACTCTAAGGGAGGAAGCAGCAGAATGTGCCTCTCACATCTAGCCTGTAGGAATTCAGGTTGGCAAGTTCTATGGGGAAGCCCATTGCTGCCTATGGTGGAAACGGCATGGGAGATTTCAGTTTCAAAATCTCTGTGAAAAAGCGTCAGAGAAGCTTCTCCGTTTAGAATCCAGCATATCTCACTGAACCGAAGAAGTGGTAGTTAGAAGGCAGTTAGAGCTGCAAGCAGTTTGGTTTGGGAAATTAGATGCGAAATGACACTGCAAAGGCCTTCCAACAGGCTTGGAAAAGTGTGTTCTATATCTCTGCCAAACAGACTCCCCGGAGGTTGAGCTTTCAGAAGCAAGCTTAACTCTTAGGGAGGAAGCAGCAGAATGTGCCTCTCACATCTAGCCTGTAGGAATTCAGGTTGGCAAGTTCTATGGGGAAGCCCATTGCTGCCTATGGTGGAAACGGCATGGGAGATTTCAGTTTCAAAATCTCTGTGAAAAAGCGTCAGAGAAGCTTCTCCGTTTAGAATCCAGCATATCTCACTGAACCGAAGAAGTGGTAGTTAGAAGGGAGTTAGAGCTGCAAGCAGTTTGGTTTGGGAAATTAGATGCGAAATGACACTGCAAAGGCCTTCCAACAGGCTTGGAAAAGTGTGTTCTATATCTGTGCCAAACAGAGTCCCCGGAGGTTGAGCTTTCAGAAGCAAGCTTAACTGTTAGGGAGGAAGCAGCAGAATGTGCCTCTCACATCTAGCCTGTAGGAATTCAGGTTGGCAAGTTCTATGGGGAAGCCCATTGCTGCCTATGGTGGAAACGGCATGGGAGATTTCAGTTTCAAAATCTCTGTGAAAAAGCGTCAGAGAAGCTTCTCCGTTTAGAATCCAGCATATCTCACTGAACTGAAGAAGTGGTAGTTAGAAGGGAGTTAGAGCTGCAAGCAGTTTGGTTTGGGAAATTTGACGCGAAATGAAACTGCAAATGCCTTCCAACAGGCTTGGAAAAGTGTGTTCTATATCTCTGCCAAACAAACTCCCCGGAGGTTGAGCTTTCAGAAGCAAGTTTAACTCTAAGGGAGGAAGCAGCAGAATGTGCCTCTCACATCTAGCCTGTAGGAATTCAGGTTGGCAAGTTCTATGGGGAAGCCCATTGCTGCCTATGGTGGAAACGGCATGGGAGATTTCAGTTTCAAAATCTCTGTGAAAAAGCGTCAGAGAAGCTTCTCCGTTTAGAATCCAGCATATCTCACTGAACCGAAGAAGTGGTAGTTAGAAGGGAGTTAGAGCTGCAAGCAGTTTGGTTTGGGAAATTAGACGCGAAATGAAACTGCAAATGCCCTCCAACAGGCTTGGAAAAGTGTGTTCTATATCTCTGCCAAACAAACTCCCCGGAGGTTGAGCTTTCAGAAGCTAGTTTAACTCTAAGGGAGGAAGCAGCAGAATGTGCCTCTCACATCTAGCCTGTAGGAATTCAGGTTGGCAAGTTCTATGGGGAAGCCCATTGGCGCCTTCGTTGGAAACGGGTTTGGAAATTTCAGTTTCAAAATCTCTGTGAAAAAGCGTCAGAGAAGCTTCTCCGTTTAGAATCCAGCATATCTCACTGAACCGAAGAAGTGGTAGTTAGAAGGGAGTTAGAGCTGCAAGCAGTTTGGTTTGGGAAATTAGATGCGAAATGACACTGCAAAGGCCTTCCAACAGGCTTGGAAAAGTGTGTTCTATATCTGTGCCAAACAGAGTCCCCGGAGGTTGAGCTTTCAGAAGCAAGCTTAACTGTTAGGGAGGAAGCAGCAGAATGTGCCTCTCACATCTAGCCTGTAGGAATTCAGGTTGGCAAGTTCTATGGGGAAGCCCATTGCTGCCTATGGTGGAAACGGCATGGGAGATTTCAGTTTCAAAATCTCTGTGAAAAAGCGTCAGAGAAGCTTCTCCGTTTAGAATCCAGCATATCTCACTGAACCGAAGAAGTGGTAGTTAGAAGGCAGTTAGAGCTGCAAGCAGTTTGGTTTGGGAAATTAGACGCGAAATGAAACTGCAAATGCCTTCCAACAGGCTTGGAAAAGTGTGTTCTATATCTCTGCCAAACAGACTCCCTGGAGGTTGAGCTTTCAGAAGCTAGTTTAACTCTAAGGGAGGAAGCAGCAGAATGTGCCTCTCACATCTAGTCTGTAGGAATTCAGGTTGGCAAGTTCTATGGGGAAGCCCATTGCTGGCTATGGTGGAAACAGCATGGGAGATTTCAGTTTTGAAATCTCTGTGAAAAAGCGTCAGAGAAGCTTCTCCGTTTAGAATCCAGCATATCTCACTGAACCGAAGAAGTGGTAGTTAGAAGGCAGTTAGAGCTGCAAGCAGTTTGGTTTGGGAAATTAGACGCGAAATGAAACTGCAAATGCCTTCCAACAGGCTTGGAAAAGTGTGTTCTATATCTCTGCCAAACAAACTCCCCGGAGGTTGAGCTTTCAGAAGCTAGTTTAACTCTAAGGGAGGAAGCAGCAGAATGTGCCTCTCACATCTAGCCTGTAGGAATTCAGGTTGGCAAGTTCTATGGGGAAGCCCATTGCTGCCTATGGTGGAAACGGCATGGGAGATTTCAGTTTCAAAATCTCTGTGAAAAAGCGTCAGAGAAGCTTCTCCGTTTAGAATCCAGCATATCTCACTGAACCGAAGAAGTGGTAGTTAGAAGGCAGTTAGAGCTGCAAGCAGTTTGGTTTGGGAAATTAGATGCGAAATGACACTGCAAAGGCCTTCCAACAGGCTTGGAAAAGTGTGTTCTATATCTCTGCCAAACAGACTCCCCGGAGGTTGAGCTTTCAGAAGCAAGCTTAACTCTTAGGGAGGAAGCAGCAGAATGTGCCTCTCACATCTAGCCTGTAGGAATTCAGGTTGGCAAGTTCTATGGGGAAGCCCATTGCTGCCTATGGTGGAAACGGCATGGGAGATTTCAGTTTCAAAATCTCTGTGAAAAAGCGTCAGAGAAGCTTCTCCGTTTAGAATCCAGCATATCTCACTGAACCGAAGAAGTGGTAGTTAGAAGGGAGTTAGAGCTGCAAGCAGTTTGGTTTGGGAAATTAGATGCGAAATGACACTGCAAAGGCCTTCCAACAGGCTTGGAAAAGTGTGTTCTATATCTGTGCCAAACAGAGTCCCCGGAGGTTGAGCTTTCAGAAGCAAGCTTAACTGTTAGGGAGGAAGCAGCAGAATGTGCCTCTCACATCTAGCCTGTAGGAATTCAGGTTGGCAAGTTCTATGGGGAAGCCCATTGCTGCCTATGGTGGAAACGGCATGGGAGATTTCAGTTTCAAAATCTCTGTGAAAAAGCGTCAGAGAAGCTTCTCCGTTTAGAATCCAGCATATCTCACTGAACTGAAGAAGTGGTAGTTAGAAGGGAGTTAGAGCTGCAAGCAGTTTGGTTTGGGAAATTTGACGCGAAATGAAACTGCAAATGCCTTCCAACAGGCTTGGAAAAGTGTGTTCTATATCTCTGCCAAACAAACTCCCCGGAGGTTGAGCTTTCAGAAGCAAGTTTAACTCTAAGGGAGGAAGCAGCAGAATGTGCCTCTCACATCTAGCCTGTAGGAATTCAGGTTGGCAAGTTCTATGGGGAAGCCCATTGCTGCCTATGGTGGAAACGGCATGGGAGATTTCAGTTTCAAAATCTCTGTGAAAAAGCGTCAGAGAAGCTTCTCCGTTTAGAATCCAGCATATCTCACTGAACCGAAGAAGTGGTAGTTAGAAGGGAGTTAGAGCTGCAAGCAGTTTGGTTTGGGAAATTAGACGCGAAATGAAACTGCAAATGCCCTCCAACAGGCTTGGAAAAGTGTGTTCTATATCTCTGCCAAACAAACTCCCCGGAGGTTGAGCTTTCAGAAGCTAGTTTAACTCTAAGGGAGGAAGCAGCAGAATGTGCCTCTCACATCTAGCCTGTAGGAATTCAGGTTGGCAAGTTCTATGGGGAAGCCCATTGGCGCCTTCGTTGGAAACGGGTTTGGAAATTTCAGTTTCAAAATCTCTGTGAAAAAGCGTCAGAGAAGCTTCTCCGTTTAGAATCCAGCATATCTCACTGAACCGAAGAAGTGGTAGTTAGAAGGGAGTTAGAGCTGCAAGCAGTTTGGTTTGGGAAATTAGATGCGAAATGACACTGCAAAGGCCTTCCAACAGGCTTGGAAAAGTGTGTTCTATATCTGTGCCAAACAGAGTCCCCGGAGGTTGAGCTTTCAGAAGCAAGCTTAACTGTTAGGGAGGAAGCAGCAGAATGTGCCTCTCACATCTAGCCTGTAGGAATTCAGGTTGGCAAGTTCTATGGGGAAGCCCATTGCTGCCTACGGTGGAAACGGCATGGGAGATTTCAGTTTCAAAATCTCTGTGAAAAAGCGTCAGAGAAGCTTCTCCGTTTAGAATCCAGCATATCTCACTGAACCGAAGAAGTGGTAGTTAGAAGGCAGTTAGAGCTGCAAGCAGTTTGGTTTGGGAAATTAGACGCGAAATGAAACTGCAAATGCCTTCCAACAGGCTTGGAAAAGTGTGTTCTATATCTCTGCCAAACAGACTCCCTGGAGGTTGAGCTTTCAGAAGCTAGTTTAACTCTAAGGGAGGAAGCAGCAGAATGTGCCTCTCACATCTAGTCTGTAGGAATTCAGGTTGGCAAGTTCTATGGGGAAGCCCATTGCTGGCTATGGTGGAAACAGCATGGGAGATTTCAGTTTTGAAATCTCTGTGAAAAAGCGTCAGAGAAGCTTCTCCGTTTAGAATCCAGCATATCTCACTGAACCGAAGAAGTGGTAGTTAGAAGGCAGTTAGAGCTGCAAGCAGTTTGGTTTGGGAAATTAGACGCGAAATGAAACTGCAAATGCCTTCCAACAGGCTTGGAAAAGTGTGTTCTATATCTCTGCCAAACAAACTCCCCGGAGGTTGAGCTTTCAGAAGCTAGTTTAACTCTAAGGGAGGAAGCAGCAGAATGTGCCTCTCACATCTAGCCTGTAGGAATTCAGGTTGGCAAGTTCTATGGGGAAGCCCATTGGCGCCTTCGTTGGAAACGGGTTTGGAAATTTCAGTTTCAAAATCTCTGTGAAAAAGCGTCAGAGAAGCTTCTCCGTTTAGAATCCAGCATATCTCACTGAACCGAAGAAGTGGTAGTTAGAAGGGAGTTAGAGCTGCAAGCAGTTTGGTTTGGGAAATTAGACGCGAAATGAAACTGCAAATGCCTTCCAACAGGCTTGGAAAAGTGTGTTCTATATCTCTGCCAAACAAACTCCCCGGAGGTTGAGCTTTCAGAAGGTAGTTTAACTCTAAGGGAGGAAGCAGCAGAATGTGCCTCTCACATCTAGCCTGTAGGAATTCAGGTTGGCAAGTTCTATGGGGAAGCCCATTGCTGCCTATGGTGGAAACGGCATGGGAGATTTCAGTTTCAAAATCTCTGTGAAAAAGCGTCAGAGAAGCTTCTCCGTTTAGAATCCAGCATATCTCACTGAACCGAAGAAGTGGTAGTTAGAAGGGAGTTAGAGCTGCAAGCAGTTTGGTTTGGGAAATTAGATGCGAAATGACACTGCAAAGGCCTTCCAACAGGCTTGGAAAAGTGTGTTCTATATCTCTGCCAAACAGACTCCCCGGAGGTTGAGCTTTCAGAAGCAAGCTTAACTCTTAGGGAGGAAGCAGCAGAATGTGCCTCTCACATCTAGCCTGTAGGAATTCAGGTTGGCAAGATCTATGGGGAAGCCCATTGCTGCCTATGGTGGAAACGGCATGGGAGATTTCAGTTTCAAAATCTCTGTGAAAAAGCGTCAGAGAAGCTTCTCCGTTTAGAATCCAGCATATCTCACTGAACCGAAGAAGTGGTAGTTAGAAGGCAGTTAGAGCTGCAAGCAGTTTGGTTTGGGAAATTAGACGCGAAATGAAACTGCAAATGCCTTCCAACAGGC